>NC_057812.1:209101494-209440949 GCF_018294505.1 Triticum aestivum
TAACCCCCCGGCACTCCGGTTTTCTCCGAAATCATCCGGAACACTTCCGGTGTCTGAATATAGCCGTCCAATATATCAATCTTTATGTCTCGACCATTTCGAGACTCCTCATCATGTCCGTGATCACATCCGGGACTCCGAACTAACTTCGGTACATCAAAACTCATAAACTCATAATATAACTGTCATCGAAACCTTAAGCGTGCGGACCCTACGGGTTCGAGAACAATGTAGACATGACCAAGACATGTCTCCGGTCAATAACCAATAGCGGAACTTGGATGCTCATATTGGCTCCCACATATTCTACGAAGATCTTTATCAGTCAGACCGCATAACCACATACGTTGTTCCCTTTGTCATTGGTATGTTACTTCCCCGAGATTCGATCGTCGGTATCTCAATACCTAGTTCAATCTCGTTACCGGCAAGTCTCTTTACTCGTTTCGTAATACATCATCTCGCAACTAACTCATTAGTTGCAATGCTTGCAAGGCTTATGTGATGTGCATTACCGAGAGGGCCCAGAGATACCTCTCCGACAATCGAAGTGACAAATCCTAATCTCGAAATATGCCAACCCAACATTTACCTTTGGAGACACCTGTAGAGCTCCTTTATAATCACCTAGTTATGTTGTGACGTTTGGTAGCACACAAAGTGTTCCTCCGGCAAACGGGAGTTGCATAATCTCATAGTTATAGGAACATGTATAAGTCATGAAGAAAGCAATAGCAACATACTAAATGATCGGGTGCTAAGCTAATGGAATGGGTCATGTCAATCACATCATTCTCCTAATAATGTGATCCCGTTAATCAAATGACAACACATGTCTATGGTTAGGAAACATAACCATCTCTGATTAACGAGCTAGTCAAGTAGAGGCATACTAGTGACGTTTAGTTTGTCTATGTATTCACACAAGTATTATGTTTCCGGATAATACAATTCTAGCATGAATAATGAACATTTATCATGATATAAGGAAATAAAATAATAACATTATTATTGCCTCTAGGGCATATTTCCTTCAAACTAAACCAAAGATTCTAAGAAGAAATATGAGGCTATAAATAATCATGCATATAAGAGATAAAATAAGACTCAAATAATATTCATGGATAAAAATTTGATCATAAACTCGAACTTCATTGGATCCCAACAAACACACCGCAAAAAGTCATTACATCAAATAGATCTCCAAGAGACCATTGTATTGAGAATCAAAAAGAGAGAAGAAGCCATCTAGCTACTGCCTACGGACCTATAGGTCTATGGTGGACTACTCACGCATCATCGGAGAGGCACCAGTGAGGATGATGAACCCCTCGCGTGGTGGTGTTAGATTGGATCTCGTCGTTTTGGAACTTGCGGCGGCTGGAATTGTGTTTCGTCGACTCCCTAGGGTTTTTGGAATATTTGGGAATTTATAGGATGAAGAGGTAGTGCAGGAGACCCCCATGGGCCCCACAACCCACCAGGGCGTGCCTGGGCTCCTGGGCGCGCCCTGGTGTCTTGTGGTCCCCAGGGGCCTTCCCTCTGGTCCTTTCTTGGCCCCCAAGTTGTCTTCTGGTAAAAAAAATCTCCAAAAAGTTTTGCTGGATTGGACTCTGTTTGGTAGGGATATTCTCCGAAGTAAAAAACAAGCAAAAAATAGGAACTGGCAGTGGGCACTATGTCAATAGGTTAGTCCCATAAAATGATATAAAGTTGCTATAAAATGATTGTAAAACATCCAAGAATGATAATATAACAGCATGGAACAAGCAAAAATTATAGATACGTTGGAGTCAGTTACCTCCCGAGGAGGGTGTGCGACGTCAAGGCCGATGTCTTATTCCTTGTCCGCCAGTCCTTTTGGGGCTTGAACAACACCTTCCACATCTTGTCGTGGGTGGTGTCATAGAAGCGGAGCATGGTGGCGGGGCCTTCGGACTTGTAGGACCACATTGGGGCGGCCCGGTGCTGGCAAGGAAGAAGGCAGCGGCGGAGCATCACCTGAACCATGTTGGTTAGCTCGGCCTTCGCCTTTATCATCCCGAAGATGCGTTTCTACAACGACTCCGCCTCCTTGGTTGATCCCTAGCCGAGGCCCTTCTTGGTGCACGAGGTTAGCCTCATGGGAGGTCTGGATCTAAGTTCGGGGGTCGCCGCCCAGCCTGCAGCGCGTGGTTCGGTGATATAGAACCACTCTTTTTGCTAGATCTTGATGGTATCAGTAAAGGTACCCTCCGACTACTCAACACGGGGAAGCTTGCTGATCATCGCCCCCACAGTCCACCTGCTGGCCGTCGACTATCTTCGGCTTGACATTGAAGACCTTTAGCCACAAGCTGAAGTGTGACCGGACCTACAGAAAGGCCTCATAGATAACAATGAAGGCTGAAATATGCAAGAAGGAGATTGGGGCGAGATCGTGGAAATCCAACATGTAGAAGAACATTAGCCCTTTGACAAAGGGGTAGAGCGGGAAGCCCAGCCCCCGGATGAAGTGGGGGACGAATACCACCCTCTCACCTGGCTGGGGCGTGGGGACGACCTGGCTCTCCTTCGGAGCCCGGTGAATGACATTGGCCGGGAGGTAGTCGGCGCCCTTCAGCTACTCAATGTCATCGTTGGTGACGCTGAAGGCCTCCCACTTGCCTTTCGAACCAGATCCAACCATGGCCGGATTGAGGGGGTGGCTAGGAGGGGATTCTTGAGGGAGGATGGGTTAGGGTGCTGGAGCTCAATAGATTGGGAAAGCAATGGCGAGAGAGGAGGGGGAAGCGTGCAGTAGAAATAGTGGATGTTTTCCTTTTATAGGTTGTCTTAATACCAAGAGTTCCCTTACTGTGCCGCAGACTTCACCACTTCCTGATATAATCGTGCCATTATGCATGAGTGGGTAACCAAAATCATTGATCATATCCCTTAAAACATGGGGCACGATCTCCATATTGAAGGGACGTGCCAATGGGGGAACTACCTCGAACCGCAAATCAAGTTGTCACAATGGTTCGGTGTTGGTGGTCGGCTGTGACCTTTCGCCAAAAGTTGTTAGATGAGGGCACTATTCACACATGATCGACTGGCCTTCGAGGCTAAGTAACATTTACAATTCGGAATCAGGACATAATCCGGATAACACATGGCCGAACTTGGATAAGCAACCCTTGAAGATTTGGTTAAGGGGGATTGCTCGCCTGGCGTGAACACTAGGGAGGAAAGGAACTGGTCTACAAAGTCGATGGCTCCCACACGTAACTTGGCTTCGAAGACTAGTTCAGGGGCTACTGAGGGAGTCCTAGACTAAGGGTCCTCGGGATGCCGACCTATATCTTATGGAGTCCTAGACTAAGGGGCCCTCGGGATGCCGACCTATCTCTCATGGGCCGGACAGGTAGACTGCTCTACAACTATCAGAAGGCCGGGCTATAAGGCGGCTCCGTGTCCGGACAGGAAACCTTTGAAGCCTTGGTGTGTCGTCCAAGTCAAGATAGGGAAATTGGCATGTTTATCTCCTTATTGTAACCGACCATGTGTAACCCTAGTACCCCTCGTGTCTGTATAAACCAAGGGGTTTAGTCCGGAGAGGCTAGAAGAAGAACCATCATCCTACTCACCTAGGGTTTAGTTCATCTGATCTCGTGGTAGATCGACTCTGTAATCATCATATACACTTCAATATAATCAAGCATGACATAGGGTTTTACCTCTTCGAGAGGGCCTAAACATGGATAAACATCGTCTCCTTCGTCCCCTGTTCCCCATTGATCCAAGATCCACAACTCGGGACCCCCTACCCGAGATCCGCCGGCTTCGACACCGACAGTGGGCCTCCTAGGCCCTTGGGCAGGCCTGCTACCGGGCTCCTGTGGATGAGCCACCCTCGATGTAGTACACTATTAATAACCACATCTTCTTCCGCATCCAACATTTCCCTCTCAGAATTGGATCTCGAATTCGAGGATGAATCATCCAAAAATATAATCTTCATCGTCAAACCATCTTCACATACTGCGAATCTTATGTACATGAATCTATGCCGCTAAATCAAATCTATGAGAGAAGGTTGGGGAAATTTACCTCTGGGAGGCGGCGGAAGGGGTGATGGCAGAAAGAAGGTGTGGGGCTCCCACGAAGCATGGGAGTATCGGGAACGGCTCGGCGGAGGAGACCGGAGCCAAATCATGGCGGTCCGGGCGGCAGTGGTGTGGCACCAAATGAAGGGGGCTCCGATATAAAATAATAAATGATATTGTCTAAAATACACCCATGATGATACCATGCATTGAGAATGCGATATCATAAATTGTATCATGTGCATGGCACTAGTATATTTGCAATTCTAGTAGAGCCGCCATATCGGCAACCCTCATCTTTCACATGGAGGGTGCCACATATGGATATGGAGGTTGGGCACACGACGCACAAACCTAGAGTAATCATGTATCATCCTCCATAAAAAAAATCCATTTCCACATTCAAATAATTCGATTCCCTCCTAATTTAAACATTTAGCACATCAAGGAAACATACAAATAGTTTTTGACAAGTTACATGAGAAAAAACATTTTATCGATGAAATGTACAAATCACATATTCTTGTCGTCCCTTCCTTTGAGCTTCCTGGATCGTATGGTCAAACCTCGTTGCATCGACCAAAAATCTAGAGTCATTGGATCCGTTAGGTTCGGATTCAACACGATGAACCGATTCTGCTCGGTTATGCGATGATCTCCCGCACGAACCTCCTTAAGTTGGACCCTACATGCCTCCATCTCCTGCTACATTTGGAGCCTACACACGTGCATCCATTCCTGATGTCGTCTACTCTCTTGCATAGCATCCCATCCCACCCTCCTATCTTTGTTCTTCTTCTCTTGCATCTCTAGCTTTTATTGCTTCCTGTTCTTGACATACTAGTTTCTTGCCCTCATGAAATCATTGATATTTTTTCATCGCATCCACCTCTCCTTCTCTCTTCAGCCTCAACCCTTCGGATTCCTCCCTCCAGAACGACCCATGCTTGATATCGGAGTGTTACTTCTTGGCACCTTTGCCCTTTCCTGTCCATCAACATCATCTATGTCACGTCCATATCTGGAGATGAATTGGCGCCCTTCCTAGACTTTGGATTGATGTCATCATTCCTCTTCTTTCACTTCTCGCGCCCTTCCAACAAATCCCAACAATTTGGAGGCCAAACATGTTGCCCTTCGACTTGAACATTTATTTGTGCCTCTCTTGGGCTATGTCACGCTAAAACAAACAAATGCACAATTTGATGAGAATGCTCAAAGCAATGCAAAATGTGGCAATAAAAAAAGAAGAAGATTGCTTACATATTGATCAATAGTGACACCGCTAAGAGGAGCGTGCTTCACTTGTTTCTTACAACCCGCCCAACTGTTGCACATCTCTTGAATCGCACCCCATCAATTTGTGAGAGATTCGAGGCTACGTTCCGGTCTCTGCCCAAGGCGATGTCTTGCCATACCAATAAAAGCACAACATCCTCATCGGGCTTAAGTTGCTTTCCAAAAATGGCTTCTTCTTCGATGAGCCAGAGGCCTCGAATTGGTCATATTTTTGTTGGGGAACGTAGTATTTCAAAAAATTTACCTGCGATCATGAAAGATCTATCTAGGAGATGCATACGGGTTCGAGAACTATGTAGACATGACTGAGACACATCTTCGGTCAATAACCAATAGCGGAACCTGGATGCTCATATTGGCTCCTACATATTCTACGAAGATCTTTATCGGTCAAACCGCATAACAACATACGTTATTCCCTTTGTCATCGGTATGTTACTTGCTCGAGATTCGATCGTCGGTATCATCATACCTAGTTCAATCTCATTACCGGCAAGTCTCTTTACTCGTCCCGTAATACTTCACCCCGCAACTAACTCATTAGTCACATTGCTTGCAAGGCTTATAGTGATGAGCATTACCGAGAGGGCCCAGAGATACCTCTGTGATACACGGAGTGACAAATCCTAATCTTGATCCATGACAACTCAACAAACACCATCGGAGACACCTGTAGAGCATCTTTATAATCACCCAGTTACGTTGTGATGTTTGATAGCACATAAGGTGTTCCTCCGGTATTCGGGAGTTGCATAATCTCATAGTCTGAGGAACATGTATAAGTCATGAAGAAAGCAATAGCAATAAAACTAAACGATCATTATGCTAAGCTAACAGATGGGTCTTTTCCATCACATCATTCTCTAATGATGTGATCCCGTTCATCAAATGACAACACATGTCTATGGTCAGGAAACTTAACCATCTTTGATTAACGAGCTAGTCAAGTAGAGGCACACTAGGGACACTCTGTTTGTCTATGTATTCACACATGTACTAAGTTTCCGGTTAATACAATTCTAGCATGAATAATAAAAATTTATCATGATATAAAGAACTATAAATAACAACTTTATTATTGCCTCTAGGGCATATTTCCTTCAATTTTATATCTTGGATGGAGTCATGTTTAAAAAGCGACAATGATGCACCCTTGAGATCAGCATCATTTGTCTCAGAATTACCACCACAGTATTGAGAAATGTTTCATCATTGAGGCTCCATCCCCCCAAAAATTAGAAAAAAATCACCATCACTAAATCAAAACACATTGATCATCACACATTCAATTGAACAAAAAACGTATACAAGGTATATGATGGCCTTTTTGCCTCATTGTTGTTGCAGATCTAGCGTATGACTGGGAAGCCACCCCATATTCGCCCCACCGTCGAGGCAAAGCAAGGTGGGGGAGGGGCGCGGGCACCTAGTTTCCCGTCTTCTTATATCCCGTCAGCACCGATGGGGGAAGGTCGCCACCTTCACGTGATGTCATCTGCTTTGCCATCTCTGTGTCGGGCTAGGTGGCAGCATGAACGAGGTGTTAGCCTAGGAAGTTGATATGTCTCCAACATATCTATGATTTTTTATTGTTTCATGCTATTATATCATCAATCTTGGATGCTTTATACACATTTATATGCTATTTTATATCATTTTTGGGGACTAACCTATTAACTCAGTTCCCAGTGTTAGTTCATGTTTTTTGCTTGTTTTTTTACTTTTCAGAAAAACAGTACCAAACAAAGTCCAAACACGATGAAACTTCACAGTGTTTTTTTTCTAGACCAGAAGGGACCCTAGAAGGTTCAGGAGGAGGCCAGAAGCCTTATGGGAGAGCCACGAGCTTACCAGGCGTGCCCTGGGGGGGGTAGGGCGTGACCCGTGACCCCCATGCAACTTTGTTTGACCTAATTCCACCTCTATAAATTCCCAAACCAACTGAGAGCCACCCGAAACACTTTTTTCGCCGCCACAAGCTTCTGTTCTTCCGCGATCCCATCTGGAGGCCTTTTCCGTTACTCTGCCGAGGGGGGAAGGTCGACCATGGAGGGCTTCTACATCATCCTTGTTGCCTTCCGATGATGTGTGAGTAGTTTACCACATACCTACGGGTCCATAGCTAGTAGCTAGATGGTTTCTTCTCTCCTGTTGATCTTCAATACAATGTTCTCCTCGATCTCCTTGGAGTTCTATCTGATGTAATCTTATTTTGTGGTCTGCTTGTTGAGATCTGATGAATCGTGAGTTTATGATCAGATTATTCATTTAAAGTAATTAGGTTTTTTCTAAACTTTATTATGCATGATTGATATAGCTTTGTATTTCTCTCTGATGTATCCATTTGGTTGAACACCTAGATTGATTTATCTTCAGTGTGAGAGGTGCTTTGTAATGGATTCAATCTTGCGGTGCTCTATATCCCAGTGACAGAAGGGGACAAGACACGTATTTGTATTGTTGCCATTAAGGGTAAAACGACGGGGTTTATTCATATTGGTTGAATTTACTTTGTCTACATCATGTCATCTTGCTTAAGGCGTTACTCCATTTTTCATGAACTTAATATCATGGATGCATACTGGATAGCGGTTGATTGGTGTATTAATAGTAGTAGATGAAGACATGAGTCAGTCTACTTGTCTCGGACGTGATGCCTATATACATGTTCATTGCCATGAATATGTCATAACTATCAGTTTTTTATCAATTGCCCGATAGTAGTTTGTTCACCCACTGTATGCTATGTGTTCAAGAGAGAAGCCCTAGTGAAAACTATGGCCCCAGGTCTATTTATGTCATATTATAAAATTAAAAAAATACCTTGCTACAATTTATTTACTTTTATTTTGTTTTGCAATTTATCTATCTACCTATACAAGATTTGATCCTTGCAAGTAACGAGTTCAAGGGGATTGACAACCCTCTTGCCCGCATTGGGTGCAAGTATTTGCTTTTGTGTGCGCAGGTGCTGTGTCACGAGACTTTGCGTGATTCTCCTGTTGGTTCGATAAACCATGGTTCTCACTGAGGGAAATACTTATCTCTACTATACTGCATCTCTCCTCCTCTTCGGAAAAAATCCTAGCACAGTTCACAAGTAGCAGTAGTGGCAACCGTCCATCTGAGGCACATGAGAAGTGTCATCCACAGGGGTCGCAGATGGCGCGGGAGTCTCAGAGGCATGAGACACGCCCCAAAACGATGGAATACGACGCGGGCAGTCCATGCAATTAGAGGGACAGTGGATTGCCGAAAGCGATGAAAGACACTGCTACACCAAGGGAGGGGAGGCAACGGTGCGGAAGGGAGAGTAGTGGAAGGGGAAAATGCCATTTGCGCCAAGTCGTTTTTCGAATGGAGCGCGCTCTACATACTCCACCCCCACACATGGCAAATATGGAGGCCCACTGGTTGGATTTGGAGCGCACTCCAAAAAAAATATGGCGCTCAAGGGCCGGACGACAACTCTGCTAGAGTGCGTTTTTGGGCCAAAATCACCATAATGACAACCATTATGGCGATCAGACCAATATGATTACTCTGCTAGAGTTACTCTAAGCTATTACCCACCGTGAAAAAGTCTATGTTTGTGCATTTGATAGTTGGATGTGATACCACCTCTTAAAACATTATAAATGTGACGACTGTAAATTGTAATTGAGTCTTTAACGTCTATATTTAAAGTGATTCATTCCTTGTCATGCTTGCAACTATGTTTCTTAACAATTTTTATAGCAAATACTTTCCAAAGCCAAAAGACTGTCTTATCGCCAGCTAAAACATAGTCCCACATGCCATTAGTTTAGTCTATGAGAGCAACTCCAATAGACATTCTTCCCCTCATAAGCTGTCACTGTTAAGGAAGTTAAGCAAAAAACATGCAATATATCCCTTTTTTAATCCCCTCTTAAAAGCATCCTAACTCCCACACAGAAGGGGAGTTGTAACCTGTCCAATATTTGTGGCACACATGAACCACTTGATTTTTTAACCACAACCAAGTACTCGTCGTCGCTAGCTTGCCCCGACCACCACCGCCTTGCGCCACTGGACCACTGAAGCGCTCCGATGACCATCGTAGGGACCCCCACTTACCATGCCTTTTCACACCCGCCTATGTCGTCTGCACCACCGCGTGGGCCTCGCGGCTTGGCCCTAACCTCACCATTCCGCACAACTCCACACGACGACGTGGTCCACGCCCGCTCACGCTCCGCGTGGTCCACCTTGCACCAAGCACGCAGCCCAATATGTCCCAAGCATCAGGCACTACCTCCTTTCTCAAGTACCGACCTCGGGCCCCAAATTCCGCCTCCCCGTCTCTGAGCTTCGCAAAGCTACACAAGACAGAGAAAGATTAGAAAGAAGATAGATGGGAAAAATAAATAAAAAATGGATGTAATGAAATAAAAATAATTAGCCTGCCGATATGTTGGCCCCGCATGTTAGGTATATAATGAGGATTGTATTACTCCCTCCATCCGGGCTTATGAGTCTGATCACAAATTTCTAGGTCTAACATGTATAATATGCTAAAATATATATGCTTAAGAACTTTATTTGATGTTTGTTACGCTAATCACGTCGAGGACCTAAAAACCAATCGTGTCCAACATATAAGAATAAAGACAATATTTGGGATTTGCTAAAAATATCTCATCAGTAATCCAAAAAGTGTTATAGAAGCAGCCTAATAATATAAAAAACGTTATAGAGACAATATTGGGCTCCTTTGAATCAAATTGGTTTCATAGGAATTTTGTAGGATTACAATCCTTAGGGATATTTCCTATGTTGCTTGTTGGTTGTTTGATTCATAGAATTGATCCTATAGAAACTTGTACTAAGGATTCACTTGTACTACATTCTATAAAAAAATCCTTTGGTTTTACTATAATGCGATCAAACAAACAAGTAGATTGAGGTAAGCATGAGTTTTCAAAATTCTACTCTCTCCGTTCACTATTAAAGATGTTTTAACTTTTCTTCTAAATGAGATGTATGCAGACACATTTAGTGTATTTATACACTTATTTGAGTCTGTACACTTTTGTAGAGACACATTTTATCTTATTTGTACACTCACTAAAATATTCAAAACACCTTCTAATGTTCCTATTCTGCGTTTTTACAATCCAGCGCATCAAAAGGCCATTACTGGGATATATGCTACATGCTCCGAGGCCGTCCTCCGTTTCTTTTTGCGAGAAGGCCCTCCTCCAATATGCCAGAGGCCCCGGCTGCCAGCCCCGTCGACTTCTCCGCCGCCTCCTCTTTCTCTTCCCCAACCCCAACTTCCCCTCGACCCCGCCCCCTCGGCGAGCCGCGCCGCGCCGCGGTGAATGCGATGGCCACGGCTTCGTCGGAGCCGCTCCCCAGCGGCGAGGAGGGGGACGAGGATGCGGGGGCGAGGATCGATGACGACCTTCGCGGCATGTCGGACCAGGCGCTGAAGGAGAGGTTCAAACGCCTACAGGACGGGCTCAACAAATTCCCCGGCGTCCTCCCGGACGGTGGGAAGAAGTACCGCCGCTCGCTCCGCGCCGTCCGCGGCGAGCTCGACCGCCGCACTCGCTTGGCCTCGGACTCGGCCTCTCTCCGGCCACGGCCGCGGCCACCGCGTCCGCAAGGCCGCCTAGGCGAGCCGGTAAAACTATTTTCCAGTTCTGTATTTATTCTCTTGGTGCGCGGCCGCGTGGATTAATATTTTGATCTTTGCCTTGGTTCCTCCGAATTTGGGATTTGGGATGGGTCTGCCTTGGGGTAGATTGGAGAGGTGGGGTAAAGCTTTAGGGTTCTCAAACTCCCGTTCCATAAAATGCCTGCAAGCCATAGGCATTTGTGCTTTTTTCTAAGGAACGGTAGGGGCACTGCCAAATTCTATAAGCAGGAGAAAAGGCACAGCCAAAACCTACTAGCCATGGTCACCAAAGGGCCACCCTTGCCATATCAAAGCACCAGGTCGTAGTATCTTCCTACTTGGCATAGGAAACAACTTGTATCGAGGCATAAGCAGAGTTAAAAACTTTGAGCATTCCTTTCCTTCCAAATGTTCCAAAGGGTGAAAGTTTGATTTCATCTAAAGCTATTCGCTCCTTCTCAGTAACATATGCATGGGCCTTGTCCCACCAATCCTGAATGCGGTGGTTCCGCGGCTGTGGCACGAGCGAAGTCTGATTTTTAGCGGAAAGTCCAATAGAGAGGGCACCTAATGGCCGAAGCATATTACCATGACTCCATGAGAGCCGCATAAGGTGACCAACCTTGAGCAAACAGCTGATCAGAGGTGAAGATTTGCTTCTGGAAGGGCAGCCAAGTGATAAATCTGCACTTATACAACAGCAACAAAGCCTTTAGTCCCAAACAAGTTGGGGTAGGCTAGAGGTGAAACCCATAAGATCTTGCGACTAACTCATGGCTCTGGCACATGGATAGCAAGCTTCCACGCACCCCTGTCCATAGCTAGTTCTTTGGTGATACTCCAATCCTTCAGGTCTCTCTTAACGAACTCCTCCCATGTCAAATTCGGTCTACCCCGCCCTCTCTTGACATTCTCTGCATGCTTTAGCCGTCCGCTATGCACTGGAGCTTCTGGAGGCCTGCGCTGAATATGCCCAAACCATCCCAGACGATGTTGGACAAGCTTCTCTTCAATTGGTGCTACCCCAACTCTATCTCGATATCATCATTCCGGACTCGATCCTTCCTCATGTGGCCACACATCCATCTCACATGCGCATCTCTGCCACACCTAACTGTTGAACATGTCGCCTTTTAGTCGGCCAGCGCTCAGCGTCATACAAAATTGCGGGTCGCACCGCCATCCTGTAGAACTTGCCTTTTAGCTTTTGTGGCACTCTCTTGTCACAGAGAATGCCAGAAGCTTGGCGCCACTTCATCCATCCGACTTTGATTCGATGGTTCACATCTTCATCAATACCCCCATCCTCCTGCAGCATTGACCCCAAATATCGAAAGGTGTCCTTGTGAGGTACCACCTGCCCATCAAGGCTAACCTCCTCCTCCTCACACCTAGTAGTACCGAAACCGCACATCATGTACTCGGTTTTAGTTCTACTAAGCCTAAACCCTTTCGATTCCAAGGTTTGTCTCCATAACTCTAACTTCCTATTTACCCCCGTCCGATTATCGTCAACTAGCACCACATCATCCGCCGCAAAGAGCATGCACCATGGGATATCTTGTATATCCCTTGTGACCTCATCCATCACCAAGGCAAAAAGATAAAGGCTCAAAGTTGACCCATGATGTAGTCCTATCTTAATCGGGAAGTCATCAGTGTCGCCATCACTTGTTCGAACACTCACTTGTTCGAACACTTGTCACAACATTATCGTACATGTCCTTGATGAGGGTAATGTACTTTGTTGGGACTTTGTGTTTCTCCAAGGCCCACCACATGACATTCCATGGTATCTTATCATAGGCCTTCTCCAAGTCAATGATGTATCTCTCCATAAGTTGTCATACCAAGAAAATGGCTTCCATGGTCGACCTCCCAGGCATGAAACCAAACTGATTTTAGGTCACGCTTGTCATTCTTCTTAAGCGGTGCTCAATGACTCTCCCATAGCTTCATTGTATGGCTCATCAGCTTAATTCCACGATAATTAGTACAACTTTGAACATCCCCCTTGTTCTTGAAGATTGGTACTAATATACTCCATTCTTCTGGCATCTTGTTTGCCTGAAAAATGAGGTTGAAAAGCTTGGTTAGCCATACTATCGCTGTGTCCCCGAGGCCTTTCCACACCTCAATGGGGATACAATCAGGGCCCATTGCCTTGCCTCCTTTCATCCTTTTTAAAGCCTCCTTGACCTCAGACTCCTGGATTCGCTGCACAAAAACGCATGCTGGTCTCATCAAAGGAGTCGTCCAGTTCAATGGTAGAACTCTCATTCTCCCCATTGAACAGCTTGTCGAAGTACTCCCGCCATCTATGCTTAATCTCCTCATCCTTCACCAAGAGTTGGCCTGCTCCGTCCTTGATGCATTTGACTTGGCCAATGTCCCTCGTCTTCCTCTCTCGGATCTTGGCCATCTTATAGATGTCCCTTTCGCCTTCCTTCGTGCCTAACCGTTGGTAGAGGTCCTCATATGCCCGACCCCTTGCTTCACTGACAGCTTGCTTTGCGGCCTTCTTCGCCATCTTGTACTTCTCTATGTTGTCTGCACTCCTATCCAGGTATAGGCGTCTGAAGCAATCTTTCTTCTCTTTAATCGCCTTCTGGACATCATCATTCCACCACCAGGTATCCTTATCTTCGCTTCTCCTTCCCCTGGACACTCCAAACTCCTCCGAGGCCACCTTACGAATGCAAGTCGCCATCTTCATCCACACATTGTCCACATCCCCTCCTTCCTCCCAAGGGCCCTCCTTAATGACCCTCTCCTTTAACGCCTGAGCTACCTCCCCCTTGAGCTTCGGGAGCTAGTTGATGCAGCGGTGAGGAGAGGTGTTGATATCCCTTGTGTCCAAGAAACCAAATGGAGGGGACAGAAGGCGAAGGAGGTGGAGGATACCGGCTTCAAGCTGTGGTACACGGGGACGGCTGCAAACAGAAATGGCGTAGGCATCTTGATCAACAAGAGCCTCAAGTATGATGCACTTATGTTTCGACTTTTCCGTCAGCCCTCCAAACCGCATCCTGGTTGATGGGAGTTGAAGGACCCTTTGAACTTCACCCTATATGCTGAGCGAGAGGAGTAAATCTCATCAGCCGTCCACCTCCAAGTGATTTTGCGTGGGAAAACGGAGCGGGCAACGACATGGAAAAGATTAGTGATACACGAATTTATGCACCTGCTCCGCGTGCTGAAGCGGTGGTATGCTTCTGTGTTCACCAGTGGTAGAATTCCATGTTATCATCTTGCTTGTGTATGGCGGTAGTTATTGAAAACAGCAAGTTTTTATTTCATTTCTGTGGACAATGATAGTTCCTGTATTTTCTACCTGAAATTGAAATTAAAACCTCTCCTACCATCCGTTTTCTCTTTCTTTTTACCACAGACAGCGTTAATCTTTTAATCTGTTACTTTGGTGACAAAATAGCAGCAGCTTTCCGTCTTTCTTTCCATATGTTTAAACTTTCCCTAGAGTCAATCAGCGAATCATGGCCTGTCTCTGATTAAGGAGAATCTGTAAAAATTTAACAAGAATTGCCTCATGTGATATGTAAAGCGGGCTAACCATAGAGGGGTATATTTGTGTTCTTTTATTTTTAATCCATTTTTTTAAATTTTAATGCATTTGAAAGTTGGTTTTTGTGATATGCCAACTGAATAAAATTTCCACAAGTATAGAAGTGATATTCTTCTTCGGCTATGGTGGTTGCTGGTTCGCCAGTGACCACTGGTGTCGTTGGATGGGCCTTTGCGTGTCGATCGGCCGTCGCCACCTTGCTATGGTTGTGAATATGCACAGTAAGCGTTCTGAGCTGTATAGCACTCTAAGCCTAATCATGGAATGCTCCCTCGCAGGATGGCAATAGAGGTGAACGGATGATCCAGTCAAGTTGTGCAGAACCGTCTGGTATGTGATTGATTTACTGTTTTGACAATGTATCACATTTGAAACTTTCTGCACACTACCATCTCATGGAAAATCCATTTTTGGAATACTTGTTTTCATTACATCAATTTTTGTAGTTGGGTAATAATTCTAAATAGATATCGTGGACCTAAAATCCCTGCCTGCTTATATTTTTTAAATGCTCCATCTAATATTATTGCTTACTGCAGTGCTACAATGTTATTTTACCATGTTGGTATAACTTCTTTTGGGTCTTTTTCGTTTGTCCTCTTAAGAAAATTGCAAGTTACGTGCTGTACTTAATAAGCCATCTAGTACAACCTAAACCATGTGCCATATTGATCAAATGCACATGAATAATGATCTAAGTTAGTCACCTCAGTGCCATGCAATTTTTGTATTTTGCTATTGAAATTGATGAAATCAATAAATACTCTAGGTAAAGAAAATGTGCCCAAAGCTGGAGCTACTATTGTCAAAATGTGTTGTGCCCACAGCTATATCAAAAACCGAAATGAATGCGTTTTGAATTTACTCAGACTTTATATTGGTTTCACTATGTATAATTAGGTAAGCTACTGTCCGACTTGATTAAAAGATTGAACACTAGAAGGTCTGACTAGTCGTCATATCACATTTCCTAATAAACTCATAACATGTTGACCATTTTTCCAACATGAATTTCTGTTATACTCGTTATTAATTAATTTGCTGTTCAAAATTTTAATTTTCTTTACGACTTGTAGGTTTGTCTAGTAAATGCAATGAAAATCATGGAGTAACCAAATCTGATTTCCTTTCCGCATTTGAGGTGGATGATGAGGTAATTAATGTGTTGCATGGTAATTAATGAGTTCCGTGGGTTAGGCTTGCCTCGTATAATCCTTCCCCAGACTCCACCTGGTGTGGGAGCTTCTAGCACTGGGCCTGTGTCCTATGGTACTTAAATCTGTGTATTTTGTGCAAGTGTTGAATTTTCTGTACGTTAGGCAGGCATCGATGTGGAGATAACAAGTATATGCCCTGGCAAGACTAAAACGCCAGTAGAAAATAAAGGGAAGTCGTATGAAGTGAGTGAATCTTGCAAAACCAATGCACAACCAATGCCTCCCAAAGTATTATGTATCGACAACTCAATCGACGTGGAAAATATGTCTTCTGACGATGACTTCAAGGATAACGACGATATTAGGATACGTGAAAATGCTTCCACACCTTCTCGGAAAAGGTTAGTATGTACATGCTCTTCTGTTTCACTGTGTTAACCTGCACGTCCATTTGTTTTAATTGGTAATGATGTGTTGTTAACTAACTTTAAATAGTCATGGCTTGCTGCACATGGTGCATAAACCTATCAAAATTCTTATTCTTCATATGGGATAGTGATAGCTTCCATGGTAGATGTAAAAGGTTCTGTTAGATAACTTACTACTTTTAGTGAATACCAAACACACCGACTTGAAGATACTACTACCAGGAAATACAAAATTTATGATTTGAACTACAAGGGCTCTCGGTGTAGTTTTTAGGAGTACAGAGGAGTCAAACTTGTTTAATGTTTACATAACATCTGCCCAAGGAAAGCTAGGCAGTGTGCTTGAGTGGTCAATGCATGCTATTGGTTCAAGGAAGGCAGATTATTGCTCTCTTGTTCTCAGCTTTGTTATTATTTTCTGATCAATCAATTCATTGTTTGAATGTTGTTTTGTCCATCATTGTCAAATTCAAATACAATACATATTACTCAAAAGTACAAGGGCAAACTGACATGGAATGAAAAGGGATACACAGCAAATTAACAAGAGAACATGCGATTCTTCAAATACTCTGATTTAACTTCTGCAAGGATATTTCCAGTATTCATCAGTCATGTCCCTATGCATTCCCCAGTTACTTCATCTGTTGTGTAACATATCCGACTGTGATTATACCGCTGTCCTTGTTCAATTGTATTTTGCTGATCAATTGGTAGACCGCTGTATATATGACCACATCTCATGCATGCATGGCTGTGCTAATTTTTATTATCTATTATGTGAACTTTTCATCATTGTACTGAATCATGCAACCTACCTGTGCCAGGAAAGGAGATGACTCAGTTAACTTCTCAATGCGATTGAGACCAAGAAAGGTTTGTAAATACTTTTTAGTTTCTATGAATTTTACCATCATGACCGTCAGTGTGCTCTTTTTATGATGATTATTATTGAAGTATTAGGATTGACAGAGCCCCAGCTGCTCATGATTTTGGCAGTAGATACTAGAAAAGGGGTTTTGTTTTAAAATGACTCTCATACTGGTTAATAATACGGAAATATTACTAGAACTTAATATTCTGAGGAAAATCATTGAGTGTAATGCTAGCGTCACCTTTTTTCTCATGGGCCAATATTGGACCTTCAACCTGTGGCCCTCTACAGATATTTATAAGTATCATAACATCAACATGTGACCTTTCTGATGGGGTTGAGTCTCGTTGTATCAAGCACTTTAGACCGACAACCATGTTGTTGAGGTTCAGCTGCATATTATCCTCTGGTCCAATGCAAATACCCAATGTCGTTTCTAAGAGCACGCTGGTCAAACTGTCGGCATGACCATTAGTTTATATACTTCCCCCATTCCCAAATACATTGTCATGGTCTTCGCGATACAGCTTTGGCTGTCCAATCATAATACTCAAGTGTATGGAAGTATCTTTCTGTGACGATTCTATACTATTTCTGGTCAATGTATCTACTTTTGGCAATGGTTTCTAAAGCAATATTTATTTGTGAATGGAGGTAGTAGCTAATTTAGTTTGATCAGAAAAAAATTACGTAGTCATACTTGTGCACAAAATTACGTAAACGTAAGACAAAATTGACTGCTGTGTGCTACCTATGTAAACACAATGGCTGCCTTCATCAGTTCTGCTACATTTTTCCTCTGTACCATATGGCTCAGTATAGGCATTGTGTTGTCATATTATCCAGTTTTTCTTTGCCACTTGCTTAGTCTCTGTTCCTGGGTGGCGTTCAGGCGCGTAAGTGCCGATGGAGATTTTTTTTTCAAAGTTTATGCTACTTAATCCAAATGAGTGACACCTCCATTAACGCGGTGCACACTTACAGATTTTTGGTAGAGAATTCACCTGTAGTTGTAGGGTGGCAAATGTATCGGGTCATAATTACTAGCTTTGTGGTTTGTCTGGATCTGGGCTGCAGTTTCTCTGGTCGTGATGCACCACTTCCTAAAAATAAAATTTGTTTGGGGCTATACATCTTCAGTTACTGAAACCGTAATTGGGTTTGCGAAATTATTAATTCTGATTTTCTACAGATCATATGAGTGGAAAGGACAGACACAATACAGTGTAATGCACGATAATGCAAACACATGCTCAAGTAGCCATTCAGGATCTTAATTCTTAAGATGAAAAAGAAGTATGGAAGACAAAAAAAGAGAAGATGTCCATGGCCACTTTGTGACATTTAATTCGGGAGCAGATATAGGATAGGAGTGGGAAAACCCGACATCTGAATGTATTTTACCAGATTGCGCCTGTACATAGTTAAGGCGATGGGCCCTGATTGTATCCCCATTGAGGTGTGGAAAGGCCTCGGGGACATAGCGATAGTATGGCTAACCAAGCTTTTCAACCTCATTTTTGGGGCAAACGAGATGCCAGAAGAATGGAGACGGAGTATATTAGTACCAATCTTCAAGAACAAGGGGGATGTTCAGAGTTGTACTAATTACCGTGGAATTAAGCTGATGAGCCATACAATGAAGCTATGGGAGAGAGTCATTGAGCACCGCTTAAGAAGAATGACAAGCGTGATCAAAAATCAGTTTGGTTTCATGCCTGGGAGGTCGACCATGGAAGCCATTTTCTTGGCACGACAACTTATGGAGAGATACAGGGAGCAAAAGAAGGACTTGCATATGGTGTTCATTGACTTGGAGAAGGCCTATGATAAGATACCGTGGAATGTCATGTGGTGGGCCTTGGAGAAACACAAAGTCCTAGCAAAGTACATTAGCCTCATCAAGGACATGTACGATAATGTTGTGACAAGTGTTCGAACAAGTGATGTCGACATTGATGACTTCCGGATTAAGATAGGACTGCATCAGGGGTCAGCTTTGAGCCCTTATCTTTTTGCCTTGGTGATGAATGAGGTCACAAGGGATATACAAGGAGATATCCCATGGTGTATGCTCTTTGCGGATGATGTGGTGCTAGTTGATGATAGTCGGACGGGGTAAATAGGAAGTTAGAGTTATGGAGACAAACCCTGGAATCGAAAGGGTTTAGGCTTAGTAGAACTAAAACTGAGTACATGATGTGCGGTTTCAGTACTACTAGGTGTGAGGAGGAGGTTAGCCTTGATGGGCAGGTGGTACCTCAGAAGGACACCTTTCGATATTTGGGGTCAATGCTGCAGGAGGATGGGGGTATTGATGAAGATGTGAACCATCGAATCAAAGCCTGATGGATGAAGTGGCGCCAAGCTTCTGGCATTCTCTGTGACAAGAGAGTGCCACAAAAGCTAAAAGGCAAGTTCTACAGGACGGCGGTTCGACCCGCAATGTTGTATGGCGCTGAGTTTTGGCTGACTAAAAGGCGACATGTTCAACAGTTAGGTGCGGCGGAGATGCGTATGTTGAGATGGATGTGTGGCCACACGTGGAAGGATCGAGTCCGGAATGATGATATACGAGATAGAGTTGGGGTAGCACCAATTGAAGAGAAGCTTGTCCAACATCATCTGAGATGGTTTGGGCATATTCAGCGCAGGCCTCTAGAAGCTCCAGTGCATAGCGGACGGCTAAAGCGTGCGGAGAATGTCAAGAGAGGGAGGGGTGGACCGAATTTGACATGGGAGGAGTACGTTAAGAGAGACCTGAAGGATTGGAGTATCACCAAAGAACTAGCTATGGACAGGGGTGCATGGAAGCTTGCTATCCATGTGCCAGAGCCATGAGTTGGTCGCGAGATCTTATGGGTTTCACCTCTAGCCTACCCCAACTTGTTTGGGACTAAAGACTTTGTTGTTGTTGTTGTTGTTGTGCCTGTAAGATTAAAATAAGGTAATTACTTGGTGCACTGTACTACATCTATAATCTTTTCGAAAGAAGTTCAATCTTCCAAGGACAAAGCGAATTGGTGTGACAGCTGCAGTATGCAGTTCTAAGTGTAAGCTGGATTTTGTTGCACTTTTGCGGATGGTGTACTACACTCATCTGGTACATCCATGAATTTTTCTGAAGGTTCTAGAGGCAGTAGTGTGCAATGTCTACATGTATATGTTGGGGCAACAGGCATGGACCATGGCACGATTAAGCGAGGGGATCAAATGAAGATAACCGTCACCAGACGGTGGCCATCTCCATTTGATGCCGCCAGTAGAAAATAAAAAAAATACTGATCTACAGGAACAAGCAAAGTCAAATCACAGATCACCTTTATCAAAGAAAAAAATTTAAAAATATGGAGAGAAATCATCTCTAAAAATTAACCTGGTAGCTTTCTTGCGGCCATCTGAAAGAAAAATGTAAAAAGGGAGCTGCAAGAAGAAACTAGATGAATTAGATATCAATCCCAGCATGTGAGCTATTGTCTCCTACTATTGCTGACAAGACGCAGGGAAAGCTGTGTGTCATAGGGCCATGCCTAATAAAAAACATACTTTCCTTCTGGAGTGATGGTAGTATCTGGGTATGCGTAGTAGCTAGGAGGAACTAGGAAGTCATAATTTTGAACCATGATGTGCGTGGCAGTTGTTAATGAGAGGATCATGATTTTCGGGGGAGTGCCAGAAAATAAGAAAGAAAGAGCGACTGTTTTCAGTACTAGCAAATGATTAGGATTGGTCTTCAGTTAGATGTTAGGTCTGCTATCCTGCAATTACAACAACTTTCTTTTTGGCAGTAGTGATTACAACAACCTAATACAATTTAAGTGCTTTTACTTCTCTTTTTGGGGTTATTCTTGATTATTTTCTTAGTGAATCATACTGTAACCAGCTAACCATTAGTAAATATCTGTCCGTGTCAGCTTCTACAAAGAGTAAACTAAGCAAGTTATGATTTGCTTGCAACTATGACGAGGTAACTCTTCTGACAAGTTTGGTCTGATTTTTGCACCCGTTCAGGCTCAAGAGGTGGTTCTACTCGATGCAGATGCACACCATTCAGAATCTGCAGAGAAGCCAACCACTAAACGGTAATAATTTGTCAATTTCCCATGTGTGCTCCGATCCTGGGGACAGCGCAATTTGTGTGGTCAACCTGAGACTTGCTATATGAAATATAATAATATTATGTATATTTAAAGTTTTTGAGATTATTAACTCAATTCTGATACTTCATTAGGGATGCAATGAAGATATATTATCCTTCAAGGTTAGCATTTGAATTCTTTAAAACCCACCGAGCTTAATGTTTTTGTGCATAGTTGATGATTATTTTCTTTTTGCCTTGCCGGCAGCGAACACTCAAATTCTATTGAGCTTTCTCATGATGACATAAAATGCCTTGAGCCTGAATCGTTACTTTCCTCAACTATAATGAACTTCTACATTATGTAAGTATCGTTCTTTAGTTTCTAGATTCCTCATTTATTTCCTTTCTCGTAACAGTTGAAGTCATAACTATACATCTTGTAGGTACCTGCAAGGACCAATGTCGTCGATTAGTACACAAAGAGGCAAGTATCACATTTTCAATACATACTTCTTCAAGAAACTTGAAGCCCTAAAATCAAAGGTAACTCTGCAGTAATTTCTAAATTGGATTGTCTTTACTGGCTCAGTATTCTATACTTTGATTGCTACAGTTGCTATGTTCTATTCTAGTACATAACTGTCACGACCTAGGTTACGAAGGGGTAGGCCATGGCTGGCGTGACAATAACCCATACTGGGTTTGCAAGCTGAGCACCTAGAAGGCTAGAACAACGAATATGCTTGATGCTTCTCTTGGACAAGTGTGATATGTTGTAGAATAAGAAATAATTTTCTTATGGAAATGGCAGACTGCTGTGCATTTGATCAAGGAAATAATGCTTCTCATCCGTGCAGTGCCACACAAAAGATCCAATTTTTTCATTCTTATTCACTGCCCATTTAGGCACAGGAAAGGCTGTGATGTCTAAGAATATGAAAAATCTTTGTCTTATTTTAAGGCTTATTAAGTATTAGGTTCTTTGTTGCCCCTTGTCTGAGTGCAGCATGTCATGAACAGAGCTTTTTGGACTGTACTGTCCGTGCAAATATATAGTACAACTTTACAAGGATGAAAGCACATACATAAACCTCAGCCCAAGAAGTGTAGACTCTGTAGAGTGAGGGAGGGGAGCAGCAGCAGCAGCAGCTATCATGTGCACACATCAGCAGTAGCACAAATCAGAACATCTCGCTTCTCCTAACGGCAGAGCAGCAAGGAAACAATCTCGGGCATCCTCTTCTCAACCAAACAGCAAACCAGCGACATGCAAATAGTCAACATCATGCGTAGTCCCAAGGAAACAGGAATGCATCCAGAAAGTGGCCCAGACCAGCATGCGGACAGCATCGACCAAAGATGTGGCTCGTTGGCAGGGGCTGATGAAAAAAGGAACTGGCGGCAGCAACAAGCATATCTAATTAAACAGCCAATTGGTCTTATTATCTAAACCAATAAACTGCAAGCTGAAAGTTAACAATGCCATTTTATCTGACTGAACACCATCGACCAGAGACGTGGCTTGTTTGCAGTGGCTGATGGAAACAGGAACTGGTGGTGCTAAGAAACATATCTAATTAAACAACCAGTTGGTCTTATTATCTAAATTGGTAAACTGCAAGCTGAAAGTTAACAATGCCATTTTATCTGACTGGATGGTTGCTTAGGCCTTTGCGTAGCATATGGCCATAAGCCGCATGTCGTATCAGCATGAGTAGCAACTTGGTAGATTTAGGAAAACTAGTGTGACCTGGTTGGTGCTTAAATTTACAAGGCATGTATCCACACAGCGGAAGGTACATGAATTTTCACAAGGCATGTACCTACACAGCGGAAGGTACATGAAATATAAAAAGGGTAATTTTTTTTTTTGCATTTGGGTTTTACTATTAATCTTTTATCCGTTGGGTAAATACACTGAGGATGTGCGTTTGTAAGTACCTTTTTCATAGTAAATTGAAGATTTGATGTTTATCTCAGCTATAAACATGTGGTCATGTCTTATATTTTCAACTCATTTTGCTTTCTTATTGTGAAGGCAGACAAGCCTTCTTACTTCTTAAACCTGAGAAGATGGTGGAAAGGCATAGATATATTTCAAAAGCCATATATATTATTTCCTGTGCATGCAGAGTAAGCAATTTTGTCGTCTCTTTTCCTAAGATACATTACTTTATATTGATATTGCTATTTACTTGTAGGGTTATACATGTTTTATAGAACTTCACCGCATGTGTATTTTTGATAAAATGCAATTGAGTTTGAAGGTGGAAATTTACATGTTTATAGAACATTGTATAGATTGTATCTTTTGAGATTCCTATAACTTCTACTCATGGTTTCCACATTTTTTTTACCGTAAGGATGATTTCTACGGATATTTCGTTGTATCTCAGCAACCGTCGCTACCAGTTAGCATTTTGAAAATACATTCCTGGCTGGTGATTCTCTGTCCATGACAAACCAGGATATTATTTCTCAGAGATTCTGAGGCAGAGTTATAAAAACTGATAAAATCTGGTTCCTGTATAACAAACCAAATGCTGGATATGGTGTATTTGCAGATTTGACAATGGATTAATGTCAGTTTTAGCTTATATCATAATTAGCTACTCCCTCTGATTCAAATTAATTGTCGCAGCTTTAGTACAACTTTGTACCAAAGTTGTACTAAAGCTGTCACAATTAATATGGATCGGAGGGAGTATAACATATTGTGCTCGGAGATTGAGCAATTCCGCAAGATTACTGGTGATATTTACCAAGTCATATCTTTATGAGGAAATCTGGGAGCTGGCTTGTTTCCGTTTCTAGCAAAATTGTGGGGACTACTGGAACCCTGGTCATAACGAAGTACTCCCTCCGTCCGGAAATACTTGTCATCAAAATGAATGGAAGGGGATGTATCTAGACGTATATTAGTTCTAGATACATCCCTTTTTATCCGTTTTGATGACAAGTATTTTCGGATGGAGGGAGTAGATGCTATTGTGCTTGTTTTTTAGTATAAAAACGAGGCCAACAGGGGGAGGAGCCCCTCCGCCTTTTTAATTAAGAAAAGGGTGCGAGACATACATTTGAACTCATGGGTTCGAACCCGCGCCGGCGTGGAGACCACTGCGCTCCAACCACCGGGCCAAGAGCTCATCCATGCTTTTTTTTTAGTTTCAGTTGATACTTGCAGACTTAAGAGTGGATGTTTATAGAGAATAAGGTGCACACGTATTTCAAAATTAAACTTTGACCATAAATTAGACCAACCAAATCTGAGTATGTACAAAAATTATCTCGTTGAATTCGTATTCGGAAGAAGTTTTCAGTGATATAATTTTTAAGTCACGACATAATATATTTTTAAGTTGGATTTTGGGATGCGTGCGCGCCTTATTCATCGGAATAGAGGGGATATATATTTGTTGTAAATACTAGGAGGGAGCTGTCTGTAAAAGGTAACTCCTATGTTGCCTGACTGGATTCAAAACTTTACTGCAACATGACCCGATCATTGATGCATATTTTTACCACATATGCTAGACTTATGCGTTACTTCAATATTCTGTTAAAAGGCTCAGGATGTTTTGTTTTTGTTCCAAATGTTCAGTACTCATTGGAGCCTGGTGATTATATGCATGCCAGCAAAGGAAGATCAATCAGGCCCCATTATACTTCATTTGGATTCACTGAATTTCCATAACAGCAGATTGATTTTCAGTGTTGTTGAGAGGTAAATAATCTTGAAAGTAAAAAAAGTTGATGAGTTGTACTGCTTAGTTTTGGCGTTTGGCTTTTATTTCTGCAACATAACGACACAAATGGGATACATGCTTCTACTTTGTTTCCTCTATTCTTTTCATGCAATAGACCCAAAGTGGTCGGCCTCTTCCCCGGACCCTGCGTAAGCGGGAGCTACATGCCGGGCTGCCCTTCTATTAAAGTCTCATTTATTTCGTACATTTTTGCATTTAGAAGTACATCTTCTGGAACGTAGACACTATTATTTTGGCATACCATTATTTTTCTTGTCTAGGTGTCAAAATTTCATGATATCCTCAGTGTTCTGCTGTATTATTTTCATTCTAGTTTAAAATGATGTATGTTCATTTGCAGATTCTTAAAACAAGAATGGAATTACCTGAAGGAAAATGGGTCTTTAGCAGAATGTCCTATACGAGAAACAGTGTGGAAGAAACTTCCTCGTAAAATTGAGAAGAAACCAATTGCGGTAACTTAAGATCTTTTTATGAAATGCATGTACTGAGATGTGTGCTTTGAGGTTAGCTTTAGCTGATAGAATGTACCTATTGCAGCATCCAACAGTTTGTGCATCACTATGTCCATTTCGAATCTGAATAACAAAACCGTTATTAGATTCAGTCACTCAGGAAAATAGCATCGGACCCACCTGTGCTTTTCATTTGCGTATTGACAACCTCTTGGAATTCTCGTTACAGTTCATACTACTGAGTAATTTTTTAATAGCATGTATTGTGGTTGAGAAGGTATTATTTTGGCATTCCTTTCTTAAGCCTCCACGTCATCTAGAGACTAGAGATGGCAATAAAAGCATGCTATAGAATTTACCTCTTAGTATTATCTCTTCCAATTATTACTCCCTCCGTTTCTTTTTAGTTTGCATATAAGATTTGGTCAAAGTCAAACTTTGTAAAGTTTGACTAGCTTTGTAGGAAAAGATATCAACATTCACACTATCAAATCAATATTATTAGATGCATGATGAAATTAATTTTCATAACATATAACTTTTGTATTGTAGATGTTGATATTTTTTTCTATAAACTTAGTCAAACTTTACAAAGTTTGACTTTGACCAAATCTTATTTGCAGACTAAAAAGAAACGGAGGGAGTATTTGCATGCCTCTATAATTATGTGGTGATTAATATTCAGTAAAAAGCATGCGACTACTAGATGACATCTGGATACAATGGAGAAAAGCATCATAGGCATGAAAATATCATCTCTTAGATAAGAGAAGGCACACTCTTCCTTTAATTTCTCTCTCTTCCAACTCAGCATGCCGACATCGTCCCATTGTGCATCCCCTAAGATATTGTCAAATACAGGCTGTAAATTGCTAAGTGCATGTATGCTTGTGAGTTCAGGATATTGTCAAAACGAAATTATGGGTGGGCATCCAGATTTCTTATAAGTGGACGCCCATAGTTGGGGCGTAACACGGGGACGGCTGCAAACAGATTTTCGTTGGGGCGTAACCCTCTCAGCGACGCGCCACATCGGAACCCGGGTGTGGTGGAAAATGGGCAAGGGCCGGGCCGTCACCCCCCAAGTGGCGCGCCGTATCTTGATCCGGATACGGTGGCAAGTGAGCGAGGATCGGGTCGTCGCATCCTTAGTGGCGCGCTACATCGGCGCCCGGATGTAGTGGAAAATGAGCAAGGGTCTTCGCATTTGACTCGACGAGTGCGAAGGGTAAGGAAGCTAGCCGAGCCTAGGAGGATTCGCTTAGGTAGCTGGAACGTAGGGTCTCTGACAGGGAAGCTTCGGGAGCTAGTTGATGCAGCAGTGAGGAGAGGTGTTGATATCCTTTGCGTCCAAGAAACCAAATGGAGAGGACAGAAGGCGAAGGAGGTGGAGGATACCGGCTTCAAGCTGTGGTACACGGGGACGGCTGCAAACAGAAATGGCGTAGGCATCTTGATCAACAAGAGCCTCAAGTATGGAGTGGTAGACGTCAGGAGACGTGGGGACCGGATTATCCTGGTCAAGCTGGTAGCTGAGGACTTGGTTCTCAATGTTATCAGCGCATATGCCCCGCAAGTAGGCCACAATGAGAACACCAAGAGGGAGTTCTGGGAAGGCTTGGAAGACATGGTTAGGAGTGTACCGATTGGTGAGAAGCTCTTCATAGGAGGAGACCTCAATGGCCACGTGGGTACATCTAACACAGGTTTTGAAGGGGCGCATGGGGGCTTTGGCTATGGCATCAGGAATCAAGAAGGAGAAGATGTCTTAAGCTTTGCTCTAGCCTACAACATGATTGTAGCTAACACCCTCTTTAGAAAGAGAGAATCACATCTGGTGACTTTTAGTAGTGGCCAACACTCTAGCCAGATTGATTTCATCCTCTCGAGAAGAGAAGATAGGCGTGCGTGCCTAGACTGTAAGGTGATACCTGGGGAGAGTGTTGTACCCCAGCATAAGCTGGTGGTTGCTGACTTCCGCTTTCGGATTCGTGTCCAGCGGGATAAGCGTGCCAAGGTCGCTAGAACGAAGTGGTGGAAGCTCAAGGGGGAGGTAGCTCAGGTGTTCAAGGAGAGGGTATTTAAGGAGGGCCCTTGGGAGGAAGGAGGGGATGCGGACAATGTGTGGATGAAGATGGCGACTTGCATTCGTAAGGTGGCCTCGGAGGAGTTTGGAGTGTCCAGGGGAAGGAGAAGCGAAGATAACGATACCTGGTGGTGGAATGATGATGTCCAGAAGGCGCTTAAAGAGAAGAAAGATTGCTTCAGACGCCTATACCTGGATAGGAGTGCAGACAACATAGAGAAGTACAAGATGGCGAAGAAGGCCGCAAAGCGAGCTGTTGGTGAAGCAAGGGGTCGGGCATATGAGGACCTCTACCAACGGTTAGGCACGAAGGAAGGTGAAAGGGACATCTATAAGATGGCTAAGATCCGGGAGAGGAAGACGAGGGATATTGGCCAAGTCAAATGCATCAAGGACGGAGCAGGCCAACTCTTGGTGAAGGACGAAGAGATTAAGCATAGATGGCGGGAGTACTTCGACAAGCTGTTCAATGGGGAGAATGAGAGTTCTACCATTGAACTGAATGACTCCTTTGATGAGACCAGCATGCGTTTTGTGCGGCGCATCCAGGAGTCTGAGGTGAAGGAGGCTTTAAAAAGGATGAAAGGAGGCAAGGCGATGGGCCCTGATTGTATCCCCATTGAGGTGTGGAAAGGTCTCGGGGACGTAGCGATAGTATGGCTAACCAAGCTTTTCAACCTCATTTTTCGGGCAAACAAGATGCCAGAAGAATGGAGACGGAGTATATTAGTACCAATCTTCAAGAACAAGGGGGATGTTCAGAGTTGTACTAATTACCGTGGAATTAAGCTGATGAGCCATACAATGAAGCTATGGGAGAGAGTCATTGAGCACCGCTTAAGAAGAATGACAAGCGTGACCAAAAATCAGTTTGGTTTCATGCCTGGGAGGTCGACCATGGAAGCCATTTTCTTGGTACGACAACTTATGGAGAGATATAGGGAGCATAAGAAGGACTTGCATATGGTGTTCATTGACTTGGAGAAGGCCTATGATAAGATACCGCGGAATGTCATGTGGTGGGCCTTGGAGAAACACAAAGTCCCAGCAAAGTACATTACCCTCATCAAGGACATGTACAATAATGTTGTGACAAGTGTTCGAACAAGTGATGTCGACACCGATGACTTCCCGATTAAGATAGGACTGCATCAGGGGTCAGCTTTGAGCCCTTATCTTTTTGCATTGGTGATGGATGAGGTCACAAGGGGTATACAAGGAGATATCCCATGGTGTATGCTCTTTGCGGATGATGTGGTGCTAGTTGACGATAGTCGGATGGGGGTAAAGGAAGTTAGAGTTATGGAGACAAACCTTGGAATCGAAAGGGTTTAGGCTTAGTAGAACTAAAACCGAGTACATGATGTGCGGTTTCAGTACTACTAGCTGTGAGGAGGAGGAGGTTAGCCTTGATGGCCAGGTGGTACCTCGGAAGGACACCTTTCGGTATTTGGGGTCTGTTGCAGGAGGATGGGGGTATTGATGAAGATGTGAACCATCGAATCAAAGCCGGATGGATGAAGTGGCGCCAAGCTTCTGGCATTCTCTGTGACAAGAGAGTGCCACAAAAGCTAAAAGGCAAGTTCTACAGGACGGCGGTTCGACCCGCAATGTTGTATGGCGCGGAGTGTTGGCCGACTAAAAGGCGACATGTTCAACAGTTAGGTGTGGCGGAGATGCGTATGTTGAGATGGATGTGTGGCCACACGAGGAAGGATCGAGTCCGGAATGATGATATACGAGATAGAGTTGGGGTAGCACCAATTGAGGAGAAGCTTGTCCAACATCGTTTGAGATGGTTTGGGCATATTCAGCGCAGGCCTCCAGAAGCTCCAGTGCATAGCGGACGGCTAAAGCGTGCGGAGAATGTCAAGAGAGGGCGGGGTCGACCGATTTTGACATGGGAGGAGTCCGTTAAGAGAGACCTGAAGGATTGGAGTATCGACAAAGAGCTAGCTATGGACAGGGGTGCGTGGAAGCTTGCTATCCATGTGCCAGAGCCATGAGTTGGTTGCGAGATCTTATGGGTTTCACCTCTAGCCTACCCCAACTTGTTTGGGACTAAAGGCTTTGTTGTTGTTGTTGTTGTTGTTGGACGCCCATGGTTGATTACATATGACGCTGTTATATCGTCTGCACTATAGATGGTGTATTTGTCTCTCCATGCTGTGATCTTGTAGCTCTTACACTCTTAATTTTTTTTCCAGGTTCCCCAGCAGGAAAATGAATTTGACTGTGGCCTCTTTGTTCTGTACTATATGCAGCGGTTCATCGAGGAGGCACCTGAAAGGCTTCACAAGAAAGACCTTTCTATGGTGAGCCACTATCTGTTAGTGTGTTGACCATTCTATGTTCGGTGTGTTTGACTGCTTTCAGAACACTGAACTGCATGCGGATATTCCTTGCTCATTTTTTCTCTAATTTCTGTTAGTTTGGCAAAACATGGTTTCAACCTGAAGAGGCTTCTGCATTGCGAAAGAAAATGAAGACCCTGCTTCATCAGTTGTTTGAGGAAGCGGATCCCAGTAACGACAGTACATCGGAGCAGACAGCGTGTCAGTCGCTTTTGGAAGTTAAGCCTGCAAACAACGTGATGGAGCTGGCAACGTCAGAACACCCTTTGGAAGTCAGTTCAGCTGAGGTGATACCAACGTCGGAACACCTGCTGGAAGTCGGTTCTGCTGAGATGACACCAATGTCTGAACACCCTTTGCAAGTCAGTTCTGCTGAGATGTCACCAACGCAAGAACATCCTTTGGTGGGCAGTTCTGGTGAGATGGTACCAGCGCAAGAACATCCTTTGGTGGGCAGTTTGGCTGAGATGGAACCAACACAAGAACATCCTTTGGTGGGCAATTCGGCTGAGATGGAACCAAAGCCTTTGGTGGGCAGTTCGGCTGAGATGGCACCAACGCAAGAACATACCTTTGTGGGCAGTTCGGCTGAGATGGCACCAACGCAAGAACATCCTTTGGTGCGCAGTTCGGCCGAGATGGAACCAACACAAGAACATCCCATGGTGGGCAGTTCGGCCGAGATTACGTCGCAGAAACCTTTGGAAGGTACTTCGACCCGACCAACTAGTTTTGAGCACCCTTTGGAATGCAGCTGATTGATGTTACCACCTTTGGAGTAACTTACGTTACCCGTAGAAACCGAAACCGGCTCGGAATTGTATTATAGATGGGAAGGTGTTGTAGCCTGCATCTGTAGGCGACTTTGAGGGAGGGGTGGTGTTGCATGACTGAACGTTGCAGTTAATGTATCCGCGGGAACTTCCGTGTATATAAAATATCAGTAGGAGAACTGGTGGGTGTACGAGTCGCTCAGGGTGGACTTCATCTGTTCTTTAGTTATTTATAGGCTAGGCTGGAAGAGGTCAATAAAATCTCAGGCTTTGATTAGACGATGTTGCACAAGCCGGTTGGCGAGTTGCCTCCTGAAGCCTTAAAAGAGTTGATCTACACGGTTGCTCCTAGTCCATGGCTGCAGTAGGACTAGTTACAAGGCAACACGCTCGCCTGCTCGTCTCCTCCCTCAACCAGTTTGATCCAACACGACCAAGAATACACCGGCGATTCGCCTCCTCCCAGCCATTCGTGCCGACTGCTGTGGCGAGGTGAGTTGAGGTTAATTGGATTTGGGGATTTTAATCAGTGGCCACGCACGCACACAAATTTGTGGCATAAGAATTCACTCCTCAGATTTGGGGATTTTAATATCGGTTTGTAATCTGTAGGGATATAGAAAATCGATGATTCCATTGTTTCGAGCAGCTTCAATGAAGAAAACCCGACCTCCGCTCAGTTAGTTCAATCATTTCATATCAACGGATTTCAGTCTTAAGTTATCAAATTTTCAGACATGAGGTGATTTTTGGTTCCTAGAGCAAGAATTCAGAGAGGGACCAAAAATCTCTATAAGCACTCTCCATTATTGGTTCCTATAAGCACTCTCCATTTCTGGCTCAGCATCTGGTGGTATATTTCCTCGGATGGATTGGTTAACGAGTGCGTGTGAGGCAGCGGGGTTTGGTACAGGTCCGAGGTTCGACCCCCCGGAGAAACTGCCGAATCAAGAGGCCAGATATATACGGGTTTGGTATATGAGTGTTCTGAGATCAGTAATGCTACACGTACGGACATTTACAGGCTGAGACTAATTACACGCTGACATGGCATGGTTTGATTGGCAAGAAGGGCAGGAAGCGGGGCCACCCCGGTGAAAATAGGGGGGGCGAAGAGAAGTAGCGAAGGGCTTCTCGTAACTTGCCTGTAACAGGCCCGTAGGTCTAGGATTATTGTTCTGAGATCGGGCTGAATTGGGGAAAATAGCATACGAGATCAGCCACATGCCGACTGCTACATAAGCTCACTCTTGGGTTCTAATGGGCACAAATCACCGTCCAACGCGTCAACCCAAACAGATGAACGTTTGCCTTTTATCCGCGAGCAACCCATTTTAGACCCAAATTCCCCCCTCTCCCGCGCGCGCTATTGTCCATAGTGGCGGTTGGACGCTACGTAGGCCGCGGCCCGCACCTACCAACCTCCCCAACAGCTCGCCGCACCCGACGACTGCTCTTGCCAGTGTTGGTGGTCTGTTTTTGCCGCTGTCATGGTACCCCCATGACCACGCCACCTCCACCGCCGTCGCAACACTGCAAGTTCGGCGTCCTCGCTCACCGGTCGCCTCCAAGCCGACGGGCCTGCTGGCTCGTTTGGGAGAGACGCTGAGCTCTTCACCGGTCGGCTTCTAGCTCCACGCTCGCAAGGTGTTCGACGTTTCGCCCGCACGGTACAAATGATAGTGACGATGAGTACTTTTTCAACAACTTCATTTGCGATTTGGATGATTCGTCGTCCGACGATGAGGACATTGTGGTTGCGTCTTTGGTCGTCCATGACCACATTAGTAGGCAGCGACTGATGTTTAGGGGGTCGATCCCGGGGCATACTCCGGCGTTGAATTGCAACAGAAAGAGCGGCCATTGCCTACTCTGGAAAGATTACTTCGAGTCCGCTGACCCACTCTTCAAAGATAACCTATTCCGGTGCCACTTCTGGACGGCTAGACATGTGTTCAATCGTATCCGGGAGGGGGGTTGTGGCTTATGATAATTATTTTGAATGCAAGGAGGATGCCCTGAGAAAGGTTGGTTTCTCCTCTTATCAGAAATGCACTGCATCTTTTGTGGACACTTTCATTTTTTCTAAAAATTTGACCAAAAAAAGTCATGAATATGTATTTTTCCTGTAGTTTTTAATCTGTTTGAAAAAAGTTTTAAACTTTCCCAGAATGATCAGCATGGTAGTGTTCACTCTAGAGAATCTTCTCAATTTTTCCTGGGCACTTTCATTTTTTGGGTCAAAATTTGATCAAAAAGGTCTTGAATTGCATTTTCCTTCTATTTTTAATCTGCTTGACAAAATTTTTTTTTTTCACAAAATGAACAGCGTGGTAGTGTTCATTTTACACAAGTTTTTTTATTTTTCAGGGCACTTTTTTTGGACAAAAAAGTGGGCTGGTGATGTGGCAGCTGATGTGGATGCTGACTGGATGGGTCAACTGGTCAAAGCCAATCAAAAAGGCCAGAAATCGGTTTGAGAAGAGTCGGGGTTGAAAGTTGAGGGTAGTAACTTAACCGGTTGTTTCTTAGGCATTCATGTCAATTCAGGGTTGCTCTTTTTTTCCCCGCAAAAAAAAGGGTTGGTCGTTTTTATTTGTATTAGTGTTGGTGCTACGTTCTGCAAACCATGTTTTAGTAAAAAAATAATAGTTAGACATATTTTAATATGCATGTGTATAGGTGTATTAGGGCATCTCCAGCCGTTGGCCTCCCCAGGACGCATAAAAATCGCCCCCTGGGGGCGAGCCGGCGATACAATCGGCGCTGAGGGTGGTTTTGCGCCCAGTCATCGCACCCAGCTCGCCCCCAGGCGCCGAAATTGGCCCACTTTGCAGCCCAATTTCGGCGAATAAATGGCCCATATGGACGAGAATAGGCCCATATTTGGCGTGGTTTCGCCGTGTCTCGGCGTTCAATTATCAACACAATTATTTCTTATCACATATTTCATCACAGAAAAAACAAATACTTCAACAAAATAGTACAACAACAAATAGTTCAATACAAATTATATAGTTCAACAAAAAAAACTCGTATTTCATCACACGGCGTCCCCCTTGAGCCTCCATAGGTGCTTAATCAGATCTTTCTGCAGTTGATGATGCACCTGTGGGTCTCGGATCTCCTGACGCATACTGAGATAGGCAGTCCAAGTTGCCGGTAGCTGGTGATCAACTTCGGCTAGAGGACTCTGCCTGTAGTATGGTTCAGTGTCAAACACTGGGTCTTCGTGCTCGCTCTTGATGATCATGTTGTGCAAGATGACACAGCAAGTCATAATCTCCCACATTTGATCTTTGGACCAGGTCTGAGCGGGGTATCGAACAACAACAAATCGAGATTGGAGCACACCAAATGCCCGCTCGACATCCTTCCTGCAAGCCTCCTGAAGCTTCGCAAACCAGGCGTTCTTGCCTCCTGCCACAGGGTTTGAGATCGTCTTCACAAATGCCGACCATCTCGGATAGAGGCCGTCAGCTAGATAGTACTCCTTGTTGTATTGGTGCCCATTGATCTCGAAGTTCACCGGAGGAGAATGGCCCTCAACGAGCTTGGCAAAAACAGGAGAGCACTGCAGCACGTTGATGTCATTGTGAGTTCCTGGCATACCAAAGAAGGAGTGCCAAATCCAGAGGTCCTGTGTGGCTACCGCCTCAAGCACCACACTGCAACCGCCTTTGGCTCCTTTGTACATCCCCTGCCAACCAAATGGGCAATTCTTCCATTTCCAATGCATGCAGTCGATGCTTCCAAGCATCCCAGGAAATCTTCTTGCTGCATTCTGGGCTAGGATCCGAGAAGTGTCTTCCGCATTGGGTGTTCTCAAGTATTGTGGCCCAAACACTGCCACCACTGCCCGACAGAACTTGTAGAAACACTCTATGTTGGTGGACTCGGCCATGCGCCCATAGTCGTCGAGTGAATCACTGGGAGCTCCATATGCAAGCATCCTCATCGCTGTCGTGCACTTCTGGATGGAGGTGAATCCAAGAGCGCTAGTGCAATCCATCTTGCACTTGAAGTAGTTGTCGAACTCCCGGATGGAATTCACAATCCCGAGGAAGAGCTTTCGGCTCATCCGATAACGGCGCCGAAATGTTCTCTCGCCATAAAGTGGAGCATCGGCGAAGTAGTCGGAGTAGAGCATGCAGTAGCCTTGGAGACGATGCCGGTTCTTTGCTTTCACCCGCCCCGGCGCCGAGCCACCTCGACGCGGCTTTTCATTGCTCGCCAGCAGCTGGGCGAGGGCGGCGAGCACCATGAGATGCTCTTCTTCCTGGACGTCGGCCGCGGCTTCCTCCTCCAGCAGCGCGGCGAGCTCTTCCTCCTCATCCGAGTCCATCGCCGAGGCAGGCAAAACGCCGAACACCTTGCGCTCGGTGGGCGTGTACTCGCCGTTAAACCGCGCCTCCGCGGCCGGAAACGGCGGCCAGAAACGCCTAGCTGCTGTGGGAGGGGCTGCCGCGGCGAAGCGCTGCTATTTTCCGGCGGGGAATGGCTATCTAGCGGAGTAGGGCGGCGGCCGTCGCCGGGATATAGCTAGTGGTGGCCGAGGGCGCGGGGGGTGCGAGGCGAGTTGGGGGAAGAAAACCTTGACTTTTCCCCTGTCGGTGTGGGTCAGGCGTGCTTTTCCCTAGCGTCGGAGCCCCCAACTGCTCCCCAGCGCGCCGGGCTTGGCCTGTGACCGCCGGGTGGAAAAAAGGTCCGAACCGGCGATTTTTGGCGTCCCGGGGGCGCGACTGGGCCGTTTTTTCGGCGCCGACACCAAAAAAGTGGCCTGGGGGGCCCTGTTGGGGGCGCGGCTGGAGATGCCCTTACACCCTTATTTGAGATGAGCCCCAGACTGCCACACTTCTTGCCATGGGCTAGGGCCGACCTGTCCAGACATGATGTGGAGTTGTGGACATCATACTTCTGGATTTCTGGAACGCCTGCAACTAAATTTATTTATGCTCGATTTACTGCTGGTGCATGCCCATTATTTGTACCATTTTCATCAACTTAGAAGTTCAATCTTTTTCGCACAAAAAAACTTGACATTTCAATCTAACATACAGATAAAGACCTTGGTGTTTTTTTAAATGACCTTGGTATTATTTTTTTCGAAACGGAGGCAAAATATTTGCTTCATTCATTAAATAAGAGAGAAGAGTTTTAGGGTGTTACAAGTGACCACACACACGGCATGGCAACTACTTGCATAAAATAATGGACCCCAGTTTTTTAGCACCCGTGAGAACCCAAAGCTTGGCGTCGTCGATGATAGTCCGAAGGAGGACCAGGGGTGGTGCACTCTTGCGACGGAAGACCCGAACGTTACGCTCGTTCCAGATTGCCCAAGAAACCAACATTGTAAGGGAGACCAAGACTCGTCGATCTGGGTTTTGCAAGCTGGTACCCTTGTCCCACCATTCCAAAACGGATCCATCCAAGTGCCAAGAAGAGGTGTCCATGTGAGCAAGACCGAATTCAAGGATGACCGAGTTCCATAGCCAAATAGAGTAGCGGCACTTGAAGAAGAGGTGCGCACCCGTCTCGCCTTCAGTCCTGCAGAGCGGACAAAGTCCACAGTTTTCCCATCCGCGCCGCTCTAATCTGTCGGCAGTCCAAATCCGGTCTTGGATAGCCAACCAAGCAAAGAATTTGATCTTGGGAGGGGCCCAAGCCTTCCATATCATGAAGTCCATAGGCGAGAGCGTCAAGCCGAGGAACTGTGCCTTGTATGCAGTGGCCGCCGAGTAGATCCCATTATTGGCATGTTTCCAAATAATGTCATCGTCAGCTTGTGTGTCCAGGTGTAGATCATGCATCAACATCCATAACGTGAAGAGTTGACGGATGTGGGCAGCGGAAACAACGATGTTGTGGCTGATCTTAAGAATCCAAGCATTTCCATCGAGGGCTTCACGCACTTTCCAATTCTTATGCGTGGAGGCATCGTATATTAAAGGAGCAAATGTCCTTTGGTTTCCGCCCAAGAAGCCATGGGGAGTCCCAAAAAGGTGTTTTGGCTCCATTACCCAAAATGATGGCCGTTGAGGCATAGAAGAAGTCCATGTCGTCCTCCATGTAGGGGTTCCCAAGCCCTACCCAAAGCTTGTTCGGCGCCTTCCATTCATGCCAAGGCCATCTAAGACGTAAGGCCCGAGCAAACTTGTCAGTGTCTAGAACCCCAAGGCCTCCGTACTCCTTGGGGCGACAGACCACCTTCCAATTCACTTTACATTTGGCACCGGTCGTCTTATCTGAACCAGACCAGAGAAAGGCCCTCTCCAATTTGTTGATGTTGTGAAGAGAGCGCGGTGGCACGATGAGGGGCGTGATGGCATACACTGCCTGGGAGGCAATGACTGATTTGACAAGTGTCATGCGCCCGATGGTGGTGATGTTTTGTCCGTCCCAGGTGACAAGTTTGCCGGCCGCCTTGTCCTCAAGGTATTGGAAGTCTACAGATTTGAGCTGCCAGACCGAGAGTGGGATTCCCAGGTATTTCATCGGGAAGGTGGCTCTGGACACCGGTACGCCACCGAGGACCGATGGTGGTGATGTTTTGCCCGTCCCAGGTGACAAGTTTGTCGGCCGCCTTGTCCTCAAGGTATTGGAAATCTACAGATTTGAGCTGCCAGACCGAGAGTGGGAGTCCCATGTATTTCATCGGGAAGGTGGCTTTGGACACCGGTACGCCACCGAGGACATGATCCAAGTCAACATTGGAGCACCGGATGGGCACAACCGAGCTTTTATGAAAGTTGGTGCATAGACTCGTGACATCACCAAAGCCCTTCAAAATGGTGGAGAGGTTGTCGATGTCACTCTTGAAAGGGGCCATAAAAATGGCCGCGTCATCCGCATATAAGGAGGTTCTCATCATAGCACCTCGTCCCCGAATCTTATGAAGGAGGCCCTTCCTCATTGCCAAGTCAAGTATTTGGTGAAGAGGATCAATTGCGAGGATGAAAAGCAACGGAGAGATCGAGTCCCCTTGTCGAAAACCGCGACCATGTTTGATGGGAGGTCCGGGCAGACCATTGAGCAGGAAACGTGAGGAAAAGGTGCAAAGTAGAGCGGCAATCCAATCACGGAATTTGCAGGGGAAGCCCTTTCGTTGCAAGAGGTCGAGGATGAATTCCCATTTGACAGAGTCGAAGGCTTTTCTTATGTCCAGCTTGAAAAGAAGGGTGGTGGTGGGGGGGGGGGGGTCTTGCGTTTGTGAAGGCGTCGAGCAAAGTTCCGCACATACATGAAGTTGTCATGAATACTTCTCTTTTTAATGAAGGTGCTTTGGGCGTTGGAGACGAGGGCATCCATATGAGGGGCGAGCCGCAAAGAGAGCACCTTAGTAATGATTTTGGCGATGGCATGAATGAGGCTTATGGGCCTATAGTTAGAGATGCCCTCTGCACCGTCTTTTTTGGGCAAGAGCACAACATTGGCGGAGTTCAACCATTGAAGGTTGGATGTGTGGAGGGAGTCAAAACGATGGATGACTCTCATGACATCGTGCTTGACAACGTCCCAACATTTCTTGAAAAAGATGCCCGTGAAGCCGTCCGAGCCGGGCGCCTTGTCACTTGGCATCACCTTAATGGCCTCCCAAACCTCCTCTTTGGAAATAGTGTCATCTAGGGTGTGTAGATCGACCGGCTGCACGTTGAGCTCCTTGTTAGAAATTTAGGGTTTGCGGTCTATCCCCTAATTCCTCTGCGCTTATCCATGGTGCCGCTCGCAATTCGCATATCTGAGACTAGGGGGTAGGGACCTTCTTATACTGCCTTTCCAAAGAGTCCATCTCTTATATAGATAAGATTCCTAGTCTTTCCAACTAATTTTCCGGATAGAGTCCAGATCAAATTACCAACCACGATCAAATTTGTCTGTTAACGGATTCTACCCATTGTGTCCCCGGAGCACGCGCTTGTGAGCAACGCGCCATAACAGAGTGTAAATTCCTCTAATTACGTAGATCAACATTAGGGCTGTAATCTAACTGTACGATCTAGCTCCTTCCAATCATCAGTGTACCCGGATAGTCTTTCCAATATAAATAGTATATTGTATTCCACTGATAATCGACCAGCTTCCTTAAGCATATATTGCTTAAGTACATTCCAACAAGTAACAACTCCATGCTAAACATGTAAAGCAATTCCATGTATAAATACATGTGTAATTCCATACGAGGTATTCCGAATATTAACAATTCTAAGTAATTTGAATATAGTTGCAGGACACATAATTCCAACATCTCCCACTTGTCCAAAACAATCATTCAAATATTCGTAAACCCGTAGCCTTAACATGCTTACCAAAAACCTCCTCAGTAAGAAGCTTAGTCAGGGGACTAGCAACCATATTAATACTAGGTAGAAAATCCAAAGAAATAAACCTTCCCTCAATATGTTTGCTTGTTGTGACACCCAAGATCTCTAGAGACCTTTATTTTCCGCCTAATAATTCCAGCATAGCTGTCCTCTGCGCCTCAAGTATTATTTCCTCGAGTGTAATTCCATCTTTATAGGCACCTTGAGTATTTTGTTTCCTCAAGTGAAATTCTGCATCAATTATTTCCAGTTACATATATCAATAATTGAATAATTCTACATTGAGTCAAAATATATGACAACCATGTTGAATAAAGTTTTGAAAACCACATAAATATCATTCCAATCAGTAAATGAAGTTCCATTAGTAATCATATTTTGAAAGAAATTCCTGACTTCAGTCAGTGAACCTGCACCATATTAGTACTGAAAATTATAATTGAATATGCATACCTTGACTTATTTCTCATCTCGCAGATATAGTAATACCTTCCTCAATGTGTTTACCTTTAATGTGAATTCCGGAACAAGTGACAGGTTGCGATGCATTTTCCACAATCTTATATGTTGTGTGAGATTCCCTTAGCTGCTCATCATTCCTTCCACTACTTGAATGCAGCATAAATTCTGAAAGCTAAGGTATGATAATATAATGAAGATACATACGAATTCCAGTATCATTTATTATTCCATTTTCCTCAGAAGTTCATATATAATTCCTCACTGAGTATGATTCCCTTTATCAAAGGTATTTTAACAGATTTGCAATTTTCCATAGAGAAACACTTCAAAAATATTATCTATGTATTTCCACTTGTAAAACATAGGATGTTTCAAATGTTCCTTTCATATGAAAATTAAAAAATGACCAAGCTTTCACTTCCATCAATGTGACTTTATCATTGCAAACAACAAAACAATGTTAACATATACAATAATAATGCAAAATACTTTACACTTACATTTGTAGATGACCACCTTGTTTCATTTAGAAAACCATATGACCTGCTATTCCATTGATGTGAAGCTTGTTATAAGACCATACATTAATATACTCAATTAGCAAAGCATGTCTTTAGTTCCTCTTTCCCAAAATTCCAGGAGAGAGAGTTTCCACAAAGTATAATTCCCTCTGTGTGAATAATTGAATAACAAGAGTGACATTATAATATTCAGTGAGCCAATTGTCCTTACAAGAAAAAAAAATCACTTCTAGACAATAGGCTTGCGGTTATTTGGTATGATATTAAGTTCCCAAACTATGCTCTTCCTCATTTGAGTTTATTCCTTCCCGCAATTATTCCACCCATAGTTGACATTAAAAAAAACTTTAAGAGAATTTAGTGATTCCTCTAAAATTTAGAGTGACATCCCCCAACAACACATAACAATTATCTAGACATGATATTGCAAGCTAATTCCTCCCACTTATTCTAGGCATGTCATGTTGGGAGTGTCACTTGTAGTTTCCTTGGGTCAAGACTATATTTCAGTATGATTGTCAGTAGTTCCAGCCTTGATCATAAAAATGATTGTATTCCTATTTTCCACCAGTATTCTTTTTTTCAGATAACTAAGGAAATACCCTTTGATCCACTAGAATAACCATGAAAAATTCCTGGTGTGTGTTTTGTAATAATTGAGAATTGCATGCCAAAATAGAAGATTTCCTTCCAGTCAAGTGACTGTACTAGATGTAGAATGATATCAACAAATGACAGTATGCAATGCTTTTTCCCAAAGAAACAAAGGGAGTATACAAGACACTCAATTCCTCCATTCAATTGTGGAGTGTACAGTATATTACAATGGTGAATAGTTCCATGCTCTTTACATACAAACGATATATTCCTGAAGTGTACTTCCCCCACCAATCAGTTGTTAAAACTATGATATTATTTAATCAACTGATTTTCCACTTCAGTATAACATGTGACCAGCACAATAAAACATTCCGACTTGTATTTTCAAATAGTATAAACATAACATATCAAGTGCAATCATCAATGCTGAGATAAAATAAATAGCCTGGCCTCTAGTGGGAGTGCAAAGAAAATACCATAAGTATATCAGAGGAAAAAAATGATGTGAAACTTTTTATCTCCTTCCACCTTATGAGAAGGCGTGTAAACCAGAAATAACCATTATATATGCTTCATCGGTACGATAGTCCCCCCACTAAAAATTTAGAATTCCAGAATTAATGAACCACTTAATCATATTCCAAGATATGTGTCCAATTCGTACATGGCGTAAATATTGAGATTACAAGCATGTATTCCCATTGTAGGTATTCCTCCATAAGGAGTTATCTTCCCCAAATAAACAGTTCGGGTTGCCAACATTCATTGGACCATCAAAAAAGAAGATGCCATTGTACAAAATTCCATAGTGCACTAATTTTAACCATTGAGCAATATTTCCACTCTTCCTTTTCCAAATAGTATGCCATATTCCATAAATTCCAAGAGGGAGAAATAAATTTAATCCCTTCTCATCGAAGTTAAATAATATGTACTATAACAATAATAGTTTTCCTCAACGCAGGAGTTTTATGGCATAATTTCCAATTCAAAGTACATCATTTCCATTGAAATTGTTGCGTGCCAATGAAGTCGCGGCAAATGAAGAGCAAATTTCCATGTCCTTGGAGTGACTCCTATCTTCCTCCATAAATAAGTGATGCTCAATAATAACACTTCTTTGAAATCCCTTTGCAAGTTATGCATAATGTTCCGCACAATATTTCCACCATAGCAACTTTTCAGTGTGTAATCATTTTGCTTGGTGCAGTTCATCCACACATTTTTGGTCCGGAGTCCTCCTAAATTTCTTTCAAGGAGTAGACATATTTTCCTTGTTGTGACTTGCATGCAGTAGATTAGCAATCAAACAAGTTAAGAAATTAATCAATAATCTAATAAAACAATTAAAAACGCTAGGTAGCATATGAGTTCAATATTCCTTTCCTGACAGCATGCATGTCCAGGTGCGCAGAATCATGTAGAATTACTCCGAGGAGCCAAAAGTTTCCATGTATTATGTCGGTTTCCAGAATACGTCATCAAGTTCCAGTGCAGAAATTAGAATCGCGGAAGTCGTTTTGATCCAATCTCCCTATAATTAGGTAGCAGCGGTAGCGTGCCTGCAGTTTCCGAGCAGCTAGCTCGTCCGGCTCGACATGTCGTCGAGTGCAGATTTTGGAGTAGCATCAAAGTCATCAGGGTGGAGGATTTGGCGAGTACACGAACAAACGAAGCAGGCACCAACAGCGAGGTCCATGTAAAAAACTAGCCTGATTTATTCCTGTACAATGCACACAATACGTAGCAACGCTGGGCTTGATTTCCGGTCCTTAATACACTTGGACATGCACGAATCTGACCAAGTTAGCAAAGAAAATTTTGTGTTCCAAGCATGTTCCCTCGATCCGTGCACAGAGGACAAACAATCTGCACAACTGGATGCTTCGATTGTTGATTGGTCCGTACGCATAGAAAAAACAAGTCCAGCACTGCTAATCCCATACGCGTACGCAGGATTTGAAACTTTCTTCCTGCAGCCATGCAAAAATTGTACAAGCAAGATCGATTAGTAGACCCCAATACCTCAATTCCTCAATCGGCCTGAACTTGCTTAATGGTTGGCAGAAGAATCACCGAGCCAGCAAAGAGCAATATTCCTTGATCAATTAGTTCCTTCCTTCCGCGCTACGCACGTGAATCATAGCGTGAACAGGAGCCCGATTACCTTCCTCAGCCGGCACAACTAAAGTTTACCAGGGACTTGATCTCGCGAACAAATAGTACGGACGCGGGCAGAAGTGATTGCACGACAGCCGAATCAATCGCGGACACCGGCGGCAGAGGTCCCGACGTACCAGGGTTAGACCACGCACCGAACCTTGCTCTGACACCAATGTTAGAAATTTAGGGTTTGCCGTCTACCCCTTAATTCCTCTGCGCTTATCCGTGGTGTCGCTCATAATTTGCATATCTGAGGCTAGGGGGTAGGGACCTTCTTATACTGCCTTTCCAAAGAGTCCATCTCTTATACAGATAAGATTCCTAGTCTTTCCAACTAGTTTTCCGGATAGAGTCCAGATCAAATTATCAACTACGATCAAATTTGTCTGTTAACGGATTCTAGCCGTTGTGTCCCCGGAGCACGCGCTTGTGAGCAGCGCGCCATAACAGAGTGTAAATTTCTCTAATTACATAGATCAACATTAGGACTGTAATCTAACTGTACGATCTAGCCCCTTCCAATCATCAGTGTACCCGGATAGTCTTTCCAATATAAATAGTATTGTATTTCACTGATAATCGACAGCTTCCTTAAGCATATATTGCTTAAGTACATTCCAACAAGTAACAACTCCATGCTAAACATGTAAAGCAATTCCATGTATAAATACATGTATAATTCCATACGAGGTATTCGGAATATTAACAATTCTAAGTAATTTGAATATAGTTGCAGGACACATAATTCCAACACTCCTTCCAATTGAAGTCAAGATTGCTCGTGTCTCCCTTCCCTATGACCATAGAGAAGTGGTCATGGATGATTTTTTTTCCCGCCATGGTCAGTAACCCATCCATTCGTGAGTTTGATTCGGTGAATATGGTTCTTCCTTCTCCGGACATTAATACGACGATGCGCTCGGATTGCCAACCTTAAAGAGGGTGATGCAAACCTTGGTATTTAAAATGTTTATGCAAGAACAATGGTTCAACTTGCAAAGGGATGTAGTTTAAAAATTAAAAGTGTTTATGCATGCATACTGTATGATATTACAATGTACCAAGGTACAATTTAAGTTTTTTTTTTGTGGGTGACAATTTAAGTTTATGTTAAGAAGAACAAAGACGCAGCCAGCCATCCCCTTGGTCTTCTGCAGATCTTCCAGCCGAGCTTAATACTTGACCAATTAGTTTACTTAGACACCATGGCCACCAAGTGAGTCCGTCAGCAACCTCCTGAGCCTTGTCGCCGCCATGGACGCATCCAAGACAGCCTCAGAGCTCATTGCCTGCATATCACATTCACACACGCACAGTGAAGACAGTGTCATTTGCAGGAACAAGATTTGATCATCAACCGAACAGAAAGCAAGCAAGCATGCATGCCGAAGCTGGGGTGGACCATAATATTACCATGCACTTGATCGTGTAGAAAACCTTGCCACCATCGACGAAGCACCAGCTCGCCTCGACGACCTCCATGCGTCCATCCTGCTCGATCAGGCGGATCACCCTGTGCATCTCGACTCTCTCCGCGGAGCCCGTCGTGAAGCTCACGTCGAAATGCGCCGCCCCGCCGAGCTGCACCGTTACGTCCCCAGGACCCGATGGTCCCGCCCCTCCTGTGTCTAGGACGCTGCCGCTGCAGCTGCGCCCGGCCATCCTTCGGCTTTGGGTTTTGTCATCTCTCATCTGCCTCAGCCTTTCGACTCTCTCGTATAGGTCTTCGATGTAGGCGGTGGCCTGCATCAGCTGGCTGGGAATGTCCGGAGGACCCTGGCCACGCAAAGAAGAGTTCTGTAAAATCTTCACGTACTTGACTGACATGATTAACCCAACCATCCTTCTGCCAGGAGAAATATACAAGCACCGTGAAACACGGACTGACTGTGAATTACTCCCTCCATCTCATAATATAATATGTTATCACATGGGGCAAAGGGTGTAGCACCATACCCATTTTTTTTCAAAAAAATGACTATTCTTACAATACTCCGCGTTTGAGTTATAGCTGGGTCGTGCTCGATGATCTGGCTGGGACCAAGGATCGTTTTCTGCCAGTTCCCACACACACGTTCTGCCCGCACCATGTCCATATAATTATGGGTCTGTCTAGATCTCAGTCGACTTAGACTTCGCGAAGTCTAAGTCAACTGACGTCATAAATAAATTGATCGCTCGTTTAAATTCGTTCGCATGCCTGGAGTCAGTTTCCCTGTTCGTTTTGTGTTGGCCTGCGTTGGCTCACCACGTGGGCTGCTGTTGGGCTGTATTGACATTGTCTCTTCATTGTGCCTGTGTTTGTTTTTTAATTTTTTATTTATTTGTGCTTTTTACTGGAATTGGTAGAACATTGTCCCGTTGGTGTATTGCTACACAACACAATGTAGCTCTTATTTTTCACCCTAGCATTGCTAATGCTCTGTTCCTTCTTTTTTTGTCATCCTGTTTTTTTTTCATTTTTTTGTATTTTTAAATGATAAAGGAATATTTAATGGAACAAAGAAAAAAAATAAAAACAAACAAAATAAAAAGAAGAGCACAACTTAATTGTCTGTGACCTACGAATAACTATATGCGTCCGACTAGTGTGCAAATGGGTATCAATATTATTTTGGAAGGGGAAAAAGTAATTTGCATGCGAATGACATGCAATTGTGTGCGATATGTAATTGTGTTCGATCAAGGACATGCAATTGCATGTGGCTGACATGTGTGCAACTAGGTAGACGAAGAAAGCAACTCATGTGGCCGACGTGTGTGCCACCTAATGGCAAATATTGAAAAAAGAAAAACAATTAAGTTTGATGGTAAATATTTAAAATACGGATTTGAATCTTCCCTCATCCCTCACAAAAGAACAAAGAGTTGCACTCTCTTTGAAGAGATGCAATTATAGTCTGGCGATGCTTGCACTTGCGTGCATAGTAGCAACTGCAATTGCCTTCCTTCATCCGGACAAAACGGTACTAAGTTGGAGTTGCAATCAGGAGACGCATATGCAATTGCATAACTATTGGAAGACATGCACTTGCAGTCGGGACGAAGCTTGCAGTTGTGTGCCTACTAGCATACCCCCTTCACAACAACATTAAAAATGTGTCCGAGGATCTGGACAAGTAACTCTTCTCTCCTTTAATATGATCCTTTTTATGAGAAAATGAGCGCCGTTGTCAGAATCAGACACAAAAAAAATATATTTTTTCTTTCTTCATCCTTGGAAAAACAAAAAAATGCAAAAGAAGAAAAGGAAAAAAATTGTATGATTTCAAAAAATAAGAAAAAAACACAAACTGGTTGTGAGACCGGGTGCTTGATTTGTGTTTGCAGGCATGGCAGAAAACGTGGGTGTTATGGTGCTCGTGTGACACATAGTGAGGGTAGGGGATTCACGGGGGAGCTCCCCCCCCCTCCCCTCCAACCAAGCAAAAAAGTCTAGTTGCGAAAAATGTTTGTAAAAAGACATGTAGTTATACTCCAGGGGAAAGCGATTGCAATTGCATGACTAGTTGTCCTCCTCTCTCTTGCCGCCGCCCCTTCGACAAAACAAAGGCACCTAGTTGCAGCTAAGTTAGAAGACACTAAGTTACGACCATGCTAGAAGACATGCGGTTGCATGAGTATAGTTGGACATGCAGCTGGACACCTCTCTCTCGCTGCCGCCCCCTCCGACGAAATAAGGGCCCCCCTGAGTTGCGACCAAGTTACAAGACATGCAGTTGCATGCCCATTGTGGGACATGCAACTGGCCCCATCTCTCTCGACGGCGTCCCCTCCGACCAAACAAGAGTCCATCCCAGTTGCGACCATGGTCTAAGACATGTAGTTGCGTGCCTAGTGTGGGACATGCAACTGGTGCCTCTCCCCGTACAGCAAAAAATGAAAGTTGAGTTGCAACCAAGTTATAAGATGTGACGCCCCCGATTCAATCGTACACTAATCATGCACGCAAAGGTGTACGATCAAGATCAGGGACTCATGGGAAGATATCACAACACAACTCTACAAATAAAAATAAGTCATACAAGCATCATAATACAAGCCAGGGGCCTCGAGGGCTCGAATACAAGTGCTCGATCATAGACGAGTCAGCGGAAGCAACAATATCTGAGTACAGACATAAGTTAAACAAGTTTGCCTTAAGAAGGCTAGCACAAACTGGGATACAGATCGAAAGAGGCGCAGACCTCCTGCCTGGGATCCTCCTAAACTACTCCTGGTCGTCGCCAGCGGGCTGCACGTAGTAGTAGGCACCTCCGGTGTAGTAGGGGTCGTCGTCAACGGTGGCGTCTGGCTCCAGGGCTCCAGCATCTGGTTGCGACAACCAGGTAGAAGGGAAAGGGGAAAAGAGGGAGAAAGCAACCGTGAGTACTCATCCAAAGTACTCGCAATCAAGGAACTACACTACATATGCATGGGTATATGTGTAAGGAGGCCATATCAGTGGACTGAACTGCAGAATGCCAGAATAAGAGGGGGATAACTAATCCTGTCGAAGACTACGCTTCTCGCAGCCACCGTCTTGCAGCATGTAGAAGAGAGTAGATTGAAGTCCTCCAAGTAGCATCTCCAAGTAGCATATCCAGGTAGCATCTCCAGTAGCATCGCATAGCATAATCCTACCCGGCGATCCTCTCCTCGTCGCCCTGTAGAAAAGCGATCACCGGGTTGTCTGTGGAACTTGGAAGGGTGTGTTTTATTAAGTATCCGGTTCTAGTTGTCATAAGGTCAAGGTACAACTCCAAGTCGTCCTGTTACCGAAGATCACGGCTATTCGAATAGATTAACTTCCCTGCAGGGGTGCACCACATAGCCCAACACGCTTGATCCCATTTGGCCGGACACACTTTCCTGGGTCATGCCCGGCCTCGGAAGATCAACACGTCGCAGCCCCACCTAGGCTCAACAGAGAGGCCAGCACGCCGGTCTAAACCTAAGCGCACAGGGGTCTGGGCCCATCACCCATAGCACACCTGCACGTTGCGTACGCGGCCGAAAGCAGACCTAGCCTAGTGGCGTTCCAGTCCAATTCGGCGCGCGCCGCTCCGTCGCTGACGTCTGAAGTGCTTCGGCTGATACCACGACGTCGGGATACCCATAACTACTCCCACGTAGATGGTTAGTGCGTATAGGCTCGTAGCCGACTCAGATCAAATACCAAGATCTCGTTAAGCGTGTTAAGTATCCGCGAACGCCGAACAGGGCCAGGCCCACCTGTCTCCTAGGTGGTCTCAACCTGCCCTGTCGCTCCGCCGCAAAGTAACAGTCAAGGGCCGTCGGGAACCCAGGCCCACCTCTACCGGGATGGAGCCACCTGTCCTTTCAGCCCCCTCGTCAGAATCACTTGCGGGTACTCAATGAGCTGACCCGACTTTAGTCACCATCTGTATAGTATGTATGTATGTATAGTATATACCCGTGATCACCTCCCAAGTGATCACGGCCCGATAGTATAGCAAGGCAGACTGACAAGAATGTAGGGCCAATGATGATAAACTAGCATCCTATACTAAGCATTTAGGATTGCAGGTAAGGTATCAACAGATGTAGCGACAATGTCAGGCTATGCATCAGAATAGGATTAACGAAAGCAGTAACATGCTACACTACTCTAATGCAAGCAGTATAGAGGAGAATAGGCGATATCTGGTGATCAAGGGGGGGGGGGGGGCTTGCCTGGTTGCTCAGACAAGGAGGGGTCGTTGGTGACGTAGTCGTACTCGGTGGCATCAGCGTCGGTCTCGTAGTCTACCGGAGATAAGAGGGGGAAGAAACAATGAATACAATGCAAACATAAACACGACGATGCGTGACGTGACAATGAGCGGTGCTAGGTGTGCCCTAACGTGGTATGAGGTGGTACCGGTTAAGGGGGGAAACATCCGGGAAAGTATTCCCGGTGTTTCGCGTTTTCGGGCAGAGGAGCCGGAGGGGGAAAGTTGCGAGTTCGATAGGTTAGGGGTGTGTGGCGGACGAACGGACTGCGTATCCGGATTCGTCTCGTCGTTCTGAGCAACTTTCATGTTGAAAATATTTTAATCCGAGTTACGGATTAAAAGATATGATTTTCTAAAGATTATATAAATTTCTGGAATTTAATTAATTAATTATTTAATTCGAAAATGAATTTATGACGTCAGCATGATGTCATGCTGACGTCAGCAGTCAACAGGGTTGACTTGGTCAACCCGACAGGTGGGTCCCGTTCATCATTGACTGTTTAGTCTAATTAATGTTTAGCTAATCTAATTACTATTTAATTAAACTAATTAGTTAATTAGGTTAATCTAATTATGATTAATTAACTTAATTAATTCCTTAATTAATTAATTAATTTAATTATTATTTATTTATTTAATATATATATTTTTTAATTCTTTTTTTTATAAAACCGTTCTGGGGCTGGGCCCCACATGTCTGTGGCCCATAGGGGCCTAGAGGGCGCGGGCGTCGGGGCACAGCCCGAACAGGGGCGCACCCGACCGGGCATTGCGGGGCGGCGGTGTGGGGGTGAGGCCACCGGGCGCGACCGAGGCAGTCGGCACGCGTGCGGGCGCCGGGAATCGGCAGCGAGGGGCGGCGTCCAGGTGAAGGCCGCGACGCAGTGGGGGGCGCATGAGGAGGCGATGGTGGCGCGGCCACGGGTCACGAGCAGGGCGGTCGAGCGCCGTGGCCGCGGCCGTGGGCCAGCGAGGCCGTGCACGAGAGCGACGGGGAGAGGCACGCGGTGAGCGTGCAACGGGCGGGGCCGGAGCGCGTCGACCGCGGGCAGGGATGGTGGTGACCGGGGCGACACAAGGAGAGAGGGGGCGAAGGGGGACGGCAGCGCTCACTTGCGAGCAGGGAAGGGGGGCGACGGGGCGCGTTGGCGTCGGCGAGGGAGAGGCGATGGAGCGGCGACGACGAGGTGGCGGAGCACAGCAGCGACGAGGCGGCGCCGGGGATGGGCGCCGGCGTCGCAGGCTCAGGGCGGCGCGGGATCTGGCCCCTCCCCGATCCAGTCGAGTAGGGGGGGCGCCTGGGAGGAGGCAGGGGGCGATGGTGCGGCGGTCCGGCGAGGTGGCCCCGGGCAGTGGCGACGGGCAGCGCCGCGGGTCGAACGACGGCGGCGGGCCGTCCACGGGCGCTGGGGACGGCGGGTCCGAGGCGCACGGCGTGCGGTTGAGGTGGCCGGCGCGGTCCAGGCGGCGTGGGGCGCAGGGGAGTGCGGGAGGGGCGGCGTCGGCGTCGGGCCCGATGGGGTAGCGGGACGGCGAGGCAGCAGGGCGATGGGGGTGGTGCTCCGGTGGGGGGGGGGGGCGCCGAGGACGGCGACGTGCGTCGGGGCGATGTCGTCGGGGTCGGGGGCGTGGTCGCCTCGATCCCGATTTGGATCGAGGGAGTGAGGGAAGAGTGGGGGGGGGGGAAGTGGGGATCGGGTGAGGGTTAGGGTTCGGGGGAGGTGGCCTCGTAGGCCAGAGGCGAAGTGGCCGGCTGGGCCGGCCGGCTGGCTAGCTGGGCTAGCTGGGCCGGTAGGCCCAGCGGGGGGGGTGCTTCTTTTTTTTCTGTTTTAATTTTATTACCCTAATTGTTTTAGTTTTGTAAAACATATAATTAGCACCTAAATCACTAATAGTATTTATACCACTGCCACAATTATTCTTGTAGTTATAAAAAGTAGTTTTTAATAATTTAATTATTTAAGAGACGTTTAAATTATTGTTTCAGCGACTGTTCCTATTATCTAATGCACTTAAACATTGTATGTTAATTTGGATCCACCACCATAATCATCTATGATTTGTTTGCTACACTTTGAACATTTTAGATTTGACTTTTCAAAACTTTTTCTGTTTGACTAGATTTTGAATTTGAATTTGAAACGGTTTCGAACTAACACGAGATTAACAACGGTAATCGTGGTGACATGGCATCATTACCAGAGGGTTACTGTAGCTTGATTACCCGGGCGTCACAATTCTCCTCCACTACAAGAAATCTCATCCCGAGATTTAAGAGGGGCGTAAGGGGGAAGTTCTGGTTATTCTAATGGATCTTCTCGAAGAAGTTAATCCCTTTCGTTGATGTCTTCAATTCTTTATTCCAAAGCATCATGATGAAGTTGTCGTCCTTTCTTCGGGGAACTCCATCGTACTTACGAATAGGTACGGGGCAGCTCTACAATGATAGGATGTTATAAGGGAAATTCATCTGGGGGTATCCCAAGAATGAACATATGAGTATCTCTCGAGTTGAACAAATGACACACATCGAGAGCAAAGTAAGACGGTGTAATAAGAAGTTTCAAGCGGATAGGCAATCATTCATTGCCTGAAGCAGAGTGCAAAAGGGGTTCAGAGCAATGGGAATAAGTATTGTGTCCGATACCAGAATAGATCAACAGGCAAGTGGCCCGTGAATTATATACAAAGTCAAGCACGAGGAATAACTTTGACATCAGGTTGTACAGGAGAGTCAGGTTTCGATCCTGTGGAACTGTGGGTTATGGGCCCACCATGTGGGTTAAAAGTAGGAAGGCGGTGATGTCTTGCACGATCATGCAAGTACGGCATGTCAGAGGTTAGCCTGCCAGTTATATGTCAGCAACTACATCGGTACCAAGGCGAGGGACAAGGAGAACCATTTTCCTGCTCGTTGAAACGAGGCGGACCAATAGGCAAAGTTCTCGTCCATTGGTGGTTACTGAAATGTCATCAACAATAGTAACAGGGTCTTACTGACAGAGTTGTACACCGAGGTGTTTACATAAGCAAGAGAATAATACTGCTTAGATTATATAGACCTCAAGAAAGGTTAACCCAACCAATGGAAAGAAAAATAAGATTATCAGATTAAACAGAACAATGAAAAGGAAAATGTGTTTAAACACATCTTTCAGGGGTAAATCCTTCCCAAGGACAAGCAGAGCAAGATATCCATGGCAGGATATAAAGTAGAAAACCATTTAGGAAAGGGGGAAGGAATCTCATGATATTACCCATACCACGGTGTTAGGATAAATGATAAATAAAATCTAGCATCGTGCTTCAAATGTTCCTGTTGAAAATCGGAGTACCATTGACATGCTTCGAGATAGCATTGACAAGGTCTTCAGGTGAAGATCAGACTTTGGAAACACGAAGGATCCATCAGGAATAACTTGTAGAATAAGTCTTACAATTTCCTCATGGATGAATGGATAACCTTGCTGAAAAGGAATCTATAATGATAGGTCCTCCAGCCGGGGGGGGGGGGGTGCTAGGCATGACATCAGGTTACCGGGTCATCAAAGGATCAATGTCATAACTCTTGGAAAGTTGTCCCAACCATCATATCTGACCGAGATTCAGATCCGATTGGTGTCAGGATACCTGAGACTCAGGATGTCCGAGAAGAAAAGGCGCAACACAAATCGTTGAAATGGCATTGCAAGCTTCTCGGGAAATGAACTATGGGAGCGGGTTTCTGAAGCAATAGTTCACCATTAAACCAGGGAGAGGACAAGGAGGTGTCTGGTGAACTCAACGGCAATTCACCGAGATTCCCAAAAGATGGATTTCCACCATTAAGTGAACAAGGAGATAACATTTGTCAGATTAACTGATATAAGGAAGTATGCTCGAGGAAAACATACACAATTAAACATTGGTTGAAGGGTGCGCCCGAAGTACGGGTTGGGTTGCACGACCAATGTTAGAATGGTGATTCAATTAGCGAAGGACTTAGAATGAACTATCGCCCATTCACTTCAAAGCAATAGGGTTGCTAGAAGTTTTGAATTCACACCTCATGGTTCAATTGTCGGTATTCCGGTTAGAAACAACACGGGTACCAAGAAAGAATGGTGAGGGTGAGAAGTATCACCATACCAAGAATTCTTAAGAGGTGGAGTAATCCTCACGACCTCCTTGACATAAAAGATGGTAATACTCCATGGTAAAGAAGAACAAATGCTAGGTAGCAAGGAACTCGAGGTATAACACAAAACACAAACAAGTTTTTTTTGTTGGAGGGAACGCAATAAAGGGGTCGATGACAACACAAATCATCGAGGGCAAGGATGGTATTTCTCATCATTAATTCAATTGATATCCTGGAAGAGCATCAGAATGTAGATGGTGATCATGACACATTTGTCGAGAGATTCCACGAAGATGTAATCGATCCGCGATCACATCAAGTCAAAAAGAATGATGAAGCTAGAGGTTATTGGAACCATAGGTACGACACAAACTTGAAATCTAGCTTGTTGTTCAAGGCGAAATGATATGACGAGGAAGTTCGACGTAAGCTTAGCTATCGTCGCAAATTGGTGCTCCGAGAATAAGGACCAGGTAGCACAGTTAGAATCATCACGACAATGATGTAGCCAAACAGGCTAGGAATGGCGTGATCGGGTACAAACTCATACTTATAGAAGCTTACTGAAGAGTTGTTGAACCGTAGAGCGGACTCGGTTCAGTTATCGGTGTCTTTGAGTGTTTAATAACTCAGAGCCCATGAAAAATTGGAATCAGTGGTAAGGTAGCACTTGATGAAGAACTCATAAGAAGTTATGCAGTACCATGATAATCTCGAGATACCAGGGGGGTAATACTCAACACAAGATCAAAGTAAAGGTTGGACTGGTGTATTGATCCATAGAAGACAATAGTTTTAACTTGTCCGAGAAATGGAATCAAAGAAGAACAATCATGGACGGAACCACGGTTGCAAGGGATCAATTCACAGATACCATATGTTAGCTATCAAGGAAATAGTTATTATTACAAGAAGCTTCCATGATAGGATATACATCGCGTCCATGGGCATGAACACAAAGTTCAAGGTCGACTCCCACTTCTCCAATGCATAACCTTTCATTCACTTCTCACGTTCGATGAAGTTGCAGTGTTGAAATTTTATCTGGTGCAGCACCAGAAGAGTATGACTCGTGAAAACTTTCGGGTTCACACGGTTTAGAGAAGGCATATGTTCAACCCATAGGGGCTTCTTAGAAACATATACCACGAGTTTCAAGAGTAAATAACACAAGCCCGAAAGCAGAGCATGGTTGGCCAAGCAGAGGATACAACTTAACAAAGGCATTATGTATCAGGGGAAGAACTCATAAAGTGATCAAATGTGAAGGACACTGTCGGATAACAATCCAACAAAGGACTTGATGGTCCACAAAGGATCTGATACGAGTATCGGTACTCAACTAGAGGGAGAAGAATGCAAGGAGATCAGATTATAGAAACAACTGACTAACTCAATTGTCAAATGCAAAGGAATTATGATTTCCAAATCAAGGGATCAGAAGCAATGCTCTGATTAGGGATGGATAAGTTGAATAGCCTTAGGGTATAATCAACGACAATTGGATTGGTCGAGAACCAATTCCAGTTAAAAGAATGGAAGCTCAGCCGGAAAAGTAATTTATAAGGATCAATGATGATTGCGTGTATTCGCAAACATATTGAGTCAACAGACTCAAAATGATAATGACAAGGAATGTCATTAAGACTACGAGACTTATGGGATTAACCATAATGCAAGCAAGCAAGAATTTCAAGAGCCAAAAGGCTCCAGAGGATTTTCGGAAGATCGAATATTATTTTGAAGACTTTTGTGAAACACAAGAACAACTGGGGATGAGCGGATACTCGGCAAGCACGAGTAATTATCCGTAGGGGTATTCATGCAGCAAGGAACTGCAGGGCAGTAAGCGTAAGAATTCTCGGAATATCGAAGAGTATTTCAGGACATCTTGTAATAACAAGAGCAACTGGGGATGACAATATGAACGATAGGTGTAAGTAGTTATCCAAAGGGATTTATCGATGGAAGTGAATTGCAAAAGCGATGGCACATAGTCTCGAGAGCACATCGTAGAGTATCTTCGGAATCTTCTGGTGTAGCAGGCGGTCATCGGTAACAAGTGGCTCCCCGGTAGAAGGTACTCGCGAGAACCTAAAGTTAGATTTTAGTAAAAATCGTTTAACCCGAATAGAAGAGAGTTCAGAGTCCCAGAGTAAAGATCGAGGAGTAAAAGATCCTAGTACCACCCGATGGCTACGTGGGCCCGTAAGGCACACAACCAAGTTAGTAAAAGTTTTTGTAATGTCTAGACTCGACTTCGGCCAAGGAGTGTGGAAGGGGGATTCCTACAGGCAGTCGGCTCTGATACCAACTTGTGACGCCCCCGATTCAATCGTACACTAATCATGCACGCAAAGGTGTACGATCAAGATCAGGGACTCACAGGAAGATATCACAACACAACTCTACAAATAAAAATAAGTCATACAAGCATCATAATACAAGCCAGGGGCCTCGAGGGCTCGAATACAAGTGCTCGATCATAGACGAGTCAGCGGAAGCAACAATATCTGAGTATAGACATAAGTTAAACAAGTTTGCCTTAAGAAGGCTAGCACAAACTGGGATACAGATCGAAAGAGGCGCAGGCCTCCTGCCTGGGATCCTCCTAAACTACTCCTGGTCGTCGCCAGCGGGCTGCACGTAGTAGTAGGCACCTCCGGTGTAGTAGGGGTCGTCGTCGACGGTGGCGTCTGGCTCCAGGGCTCCAGCATCTGGTTGCGACAACCAGGTAGAAGGGAAAGGGGAAAAGAGGGAGAAAGCAACCGTGAGTACTCATCCAAAGTACTCGCAAGCAAGGAACTACACTACATATGCATGGGTATATGTGTAAGGAGGACATATCAGTGGACTGAACTGCAGAATGCCAGAATAAGAGGGGGATAACTAATCCTGTCGAAGACTACGCTTCTCGCAGCCACTGTCTTGCAGCATGTAGAAGAGAGTAGATTGAAGTCCTCCAAGTAGCATCTCCAAGTAGCATATCCAGGTAGCATCTCCAGTAGCATCGCATAGCATAATCCTACCTGGCGATCCTCTCCTCGTCGCCCTGTAGAAAAGCGATCACCGGGTTGTCTGTGGAACTTGGAAGGGTGTGTTTTATTAAGTATCCGGTTCTAGTTGTCATAAGGTCAAGGTACAACTCCAAGTCGTCCTGTTACCGAAGATCACGGCTATTCGAATAGATTAACTTCCCTGCAGGGGTGCACCACATAGCCCAACACGCTTGATCCCATTTGGCCGGACACACTTTCCTGGGTCATGCCCGGCCTCGGAAGATCAACACGTCGCAGCCCCACCTAGGCTCAACAAAGAGGCCAGCACGCCGGTCTAAACCTAAGCGCACAGGGGTCTGGGCCCATCACCCATAGCACACCTGCACGTTGCGTACGCGGCCGAAAGCAGACCTAGCCTAGTGGCGTTCCAGTCCAATTCGGCGCGCGCCGCTCCATCGCTGACGTCTGAAGTGCTTCGGCTGATACCACGACGTCGGGATACCCATAACTACTCCCACGTAGATGGTTAGTGCGTATAGGCTCGTAGCCGACTCAGATCAAATACCAAGATCTCGTTAAGCGTGTTAAGTATCCGCGAACGCCGAACAGGGCCAGGCCCACCTGTCTCCTAGGTGGTCTCAACCTGCCCTGTCGCTCCGCCGCAAAGTAACAGTCGAGGGCCGTCGGGAACCCAGGCCCACCTCTACCGGGATGGAGCCACCTGTCCTTTCAGCCCCCTCGTCAGAATCACTTGCGGGTACTCAATGAGCTGACCCGACTTTAGTCACCATCTGTATAGTATGTATGTATGTATAGTATATACCCGTGATCACCTCCCAAGTGATCACGGCCCGATAGTATAGCAAGGCAGACTGACAAGAATGTAGGGCCAATGATGATAAACTAGCATCCTATACTAAGCATTTAGGATTGCAGGTAAGGTATCAACAGATGTAGCGACAATGTCAGGCTATGCATCAGAATAGGATTAACGAAAGCAGTAACATGCTACACTACTCTAATGCAAGCAGTATAGAGGAGAATAGGCGATATCTGGTGATCAAGGGGGGGGGGCTTGCCTGGTTGCTCAGACAAGGAGGGGTCGTTGGTGACGTAGTCGTACTCGGTGGCATCAGCGTCGGTCTCGTAGTCTACCGGAGATAAGAGGGGGAAGAAACAATGAATACAATGCAAACATAAACACGACGATGCGTGACGTGACAATGAGCGGTGCTAGGTGTGCCTAACGTGGTATGAGGTGGTACCGGTTAAGGGGGGAAACATCCGGGAAAGTATTCCCGGTGTTTCGCGTTTTCGGGCAGAGGAGCCGAAGGGGGAAAGTTGCGAGTTCGATAGGTTAGGGGTGTGTGGCGGACGAACGGACTGCGTATCCGGATTCGTCTCGTCGTTCTGAGCAACTTTCATGTTGAAAATATTTTAATCCGAGTTACGGATTAAAAGATATGATTTTCTAAAGATTATATAAATTTCTGGAATTTAATTAATTAATTATTTAATTCGAAAATGAATTTATGACGTCAGCATGATGTCATGCTGACGTCAGCAGTCAACAGGGTTGACTTGGTCAACCCGACAGGTGGGTCCCGTTCGTCATTGACTGTTTAGTCTAATTAATGTTTAGCTAATCTAATTACTATTTAATTAAACTAATTAGTTAATTAGGTTAATCTAATTATGATTAATTAACTTAATTAATTCCTTAATTAATTAATTAATTTAATTATTATTTATTTATTTAATATATATATTTTTTAATTCTTTTTTTTTATAAAACCGTTCTGGGGCCGGGCCCCACATGTCTGTGGCCCATAGGGGCCTAGAGGGCGCGGGCGTCGGGGCACAGCCCGAACAGGGGCGCACCCGACCGGGCATTGCGGGGCGGCGGTGTGGGGGTGAGGCCACCGGGCGCGACCGAGGCAGTCGGCACGCGTGCGGGCGCCGGGAATCGGCAGCGAGGGGCGGCGTCCAGGTGAAGGCCGCGACGCAGTGGGGGGCGCATGAGGAGGCGATGGTGGCGCGGCCACGGGTCACGAGCAGGGCGGTCGAGCACCGTGGCCGCGGCCGTGGGCCAGCGAGGCCGTGCACGGGAGCGACGGGGAGAGGCACGCGGTGAGCGTGCAACGGGCGGGGCTGGAGCGCGTCGACCGCGGGCAGGGATGGTGGTGACCGGGGCGACACAGGGAGAGAGGGGGCGAAGGGGGACAGCAGCGCTCACTTGCGAGCAGGGAAGGGGGGCGACGGGGCGCGTTGGCGTCGGCGAGGGAGAGGCGATGGAGCGGCGACGACGAGGTGGCGGAGCACAGCAGCGACGAGGCGGCGCCGGGGATGGGCGTCGGCGTCGCAGGCTCATGGCGGCGCGGGATCTGGCCCCTCCCCGATCCAGTCGAGTAGGGGGGGCGCCTGGGAGGAGGCAGGGGGCGATGGTGCGGCGGTCCGGCGAGGTGGCCCCGGGCAGTGGCGACGGGCAGCGCCGCGGGTCGAACGACGGCGGCGGGCCGTCCACGGGCGCTGGGGACGGCGGGTCCGAGGCGCACGGTGTGCGGTTGAGGTGGCCGACGCGGTCCAGGCGGCGTGGGGCGCAGGGGAGTGCGGGAGGGGCGGCGTCGGCGTCGGGCCCGATGGGGTAGCGGGACGGCGAGGCAGCAGGGCGATGGGGGTGGTGCTCCGGTGGGGGGGGCGCCGAGGACGGCGACGTGCGTCGGGGCGATGTCGTCGGGGTCGGGGGCGTGGTCGCCTCGATCCCGATTTGGATCGAGGGAGTGAGGGAAGAGTGGGGGGGGAGTGGGGATCGGGTGAGGGTTAGGGTTCGGGGGAGGTGGCCTCGTAGGCCAGAGGCGAAGTGGCCGGCTGGCTAGCTGGGCTAGCTGGGCCGGTAGGCCCAGCGGGGGGGGGGTGCTTCTTTTTTTCTGTTTTAATTTTATTACCCTAATTGTTTTAGTTTTGTAAAACATTTAATTAGCACCTAAATCACTAATAGTATTTATACCACTGCCACAATTATTCTTGTAGTTATAAAAAGTAGTTTTTAATAATTTAATTATTTAAGAGACGTTTAAATTATTGTTTCAGCGACTGTTCCTATTATCTAATGCACTTAAACATTGTATGTTAATTTGGATCCACCACCATAATCATCTATGATTTGTTTGCTACACTTTGAACATTTTAGATTTGACTTTTCAAAACTTTTACTGTTTGACTAGATTTTGAATTTGAATTTGAAACGGTTTCGAACTAACACGAGATTAACAACGGTAATCGTGGTGACATGGCATCATTACCAGAGGGTTACTGTAGCTTGATTACCCGGGCGTCACATAAGACATGCAGTTGTGTGCCTAGTGTGGGGCATGCAACTGGGCCCCATCTCTCTTGATGCCGTCCCCTTTGAGAAAACAAAGGTCACCCAGTTGCGACCAATTTAGAAGACATGGAGTTGCGTGCCCATTGTGGGACATGCAAACTGGCGCCTCTCCCCGCACAACAAAAATGGAAGTCGAGTTGCAACCAAATTATAGGACATGCGGTTGTGTGCCTAGTGTGGGACATGCAACTGGTGCCTCTCCCCGTACAAAAAAATGAAATTTGAGTTGCAACCAAGTTATAAGACATGTAGTTGTGAGTTGTGACGATGCTTAAAGACATGCAGTTGCGTGCCCGTTGTGGGACATACACCTGGCGCCTCTCCCCGTACAACAAAAATGAAAGTCGAGTTGCAACCAAGTTATAAGATATGCAGTTGCGACCAAGTTAGAAGACATGCAGTTGCATGCCTGGTGTGGGGCATGCAACTGGGCCCCATCTCTCTCGACGCCGCCCCCTCCTAAAAAACAAGGGTCTGACAAAACAAATGTCCTCCCAGTTGCGACCAAGTTAGAAGACATGGAGTTGCATGCCCATTGTGGGACATGCAACTGGCGCCTCTCCCCACACAACAAAAATGGAAGTCGTGTTGCAACCACGCTATAAGACATGCAGTTGCGACCAAGTCAGAAGATATGCAGTTGCACACCTAGTGTGGGACATGCAATTGGGCCCCATCTCTCTCTACGTCGTCCCCTCCGACAAAACAAAGGCCCCCTAGTTGATACCAAGTTAGAAGACATGGAGTTGCGTTCCCATTGTGGCATATGCAACTGGCGCCTCTCCCCGCACAACAAAAATGGAAGTCAAATTGCAAATAAGTTATAAGACATGTAGTTGCATGCCTAGTGTGGGACATGCAACTGGGTCCCATCTCTCTCGACGTAGCCCCCTTCGACTAAACAAAGATCCCCTAGTTGATACCAAGTTATAAGACATGCAGTTGCGTGCATATTGTGGGACATGCAACTGGTGCCTCTCCCCGCACAACAAAAATGGAAGTCGAGTTGCAACCAAGTAAAGCAAACAAAAGGGCTATACAAATCCTAGTTATGGCCCAATAATACATTTGAGGGGATTTGAGTTCAAAGATAAGCTTCAAAAACATGGATCTGATTTCACGAAAGTAATGTTTCAGCAAAATCATATTCTTCGACCTACTAATGTCGACTAGAATAAAACAAAACAAGTGAATTGAATCACTCTTGCTAATGGCTTTAGTAATGTGCATGAGGGGATATGAGAGAAGCACTTCTTGAGACACCAAAAAATATCCCAGTAAAGAACAATATAAATGATAGCACTCACCAGATTAAAAAAACAAAAAAATGTGTCAAAAAATAGATAACTAGCAGAGGTTTATATCCTAAAAGACAAAAAAGAATGTCAACTTAGCAAAAACCCTAAACACACGTCTGTCTTGTCACCTACTCATGAACATATGGTGTAAAAAATGCACTATAGTCTCTGTACAGAGAGGGTGTAAAAATGTATCTACAAGTACGCATAAACATAAAAAAAGGTGTTGATAAAAAACTACTTGCTGTACAATTCAATGGAGAAACACACTTCATCTTCAGTCTCTTGGCCTACTAAAAGAAATTTAGTACTACTAGTTGCAAAACAATCTTTACTGGAAAGAACCTCAAAATAAATAGCAATAAAAGGGAAAAAAATCTGAATGACACTTGACAGTGGCACATAAAAGCGGAGCTTTATTTATCGAGATAAGTGAATCTACCTACAAGCAAAGAAACAAGTTTCATCATCAAAAAATCCACCACACCAACATTGCCGATAGACAAGCGTGAGCGAGAGACACTATTGTGCATGAACGCACAAAAAATTAAACCTAAAAAAATAAGGTCTAAACTATGGGGGCGATTCTCTGCTTGAAACTATTAATCACATATTTGACACAAACAAAAAAGAAGGCGTTGGGGGGGGGGGGGGGAGGGGGGAGTATGGACATACAAAATCCTAACTACTCTACTGGATACATGGGCACAGTGACAAACTGCTACGGTGCAGCAGACATGCAATTAGCATCAGTCCCAGGACAAGACCTCATGTTGCTTACTCACACAGCGCTACAATTATATCAGAATAATTTCAGAATAAGAAGCAAAAGAACTAAACTAACTGAAATTAAACACTAAAAAGTGCAGTTAACTTGGCGTTTTTCTCTGCTTAATCACCACGGGGTGGCCGCTTCCCCTTCCTCACTCTTTAATGCAGCCCCAAAACAAACACAGAAAATAAAAACGACCCGCACCAAAACACAGCCCAGCCCCAGCCCATCAGCAGCGCTCGCGTACCGGGATCACCAATTCGACGGGGAAAAACAAAAGCGGGCCTGCCCACGCCTTAACAGGCCGAAACAAAGGACAAAAGTGACCCAGCACGAATCTACAAGGTGCTACAGATCGGACGGCTAGCCAGTCGACTGAGACTTCGCGAAGCGACTGATTTTTAGCAGCGTCGTACAATTATAACCTGATGGATTTGCTGCCTAGCGTGCAGTTGCTTTCCGATGCATATATACTTGGCACGTAGCCGTTAATGTCTTCAGTCGTGTGTACGTATACTAGTGAGACATAGATAGCGCCAGCGAGGGTGATAGATAGATAGATCCCTCTGATGGCCGTTTGCTATCCGATTCGCAGCTTATCATGTGCTGTACCCCTGCATGGACGTACGTGCAGGTACGTCGTGTACCACGACGCCTAACTTATGTTCTTTTCTCAAGTAAGTACAACCCATGAACACCACACTTGCATAAGCACAAAACATGAACAGCTCCATGTCTCAATTTTTAGCAAGACCTTTTCGGCGGGAGAGGAAGTGAGAGTAGCAATCCAACTATGTATGTATGCACGAGTCATCTTAGTTATCTAGAATAGTTTGTCTACTTTAACTATGTTGATGTCCCGCAAAAATAAAAACTGTATGGATGAAAGTTATGCTATTTTATACCCCATCCCTTCCTAGCTATAATTCTTGTTAGATATTCTAATATGAACTAAATACGAAGCGAAATGAGTGAATCTACACTCTAAACTACATCTATATACATTTGTATGTAGTTCATATTGAAATCTTTAAAAACAGAGGGAGTACTTGTTCTTACATATTTATGGTATAGTGCAAGTTATTAATAACGTGTGCAAATCTTGAACTCAACAACAGTTATTAATGCCAGAGAACAAAACGCAACATATCTGTCGAGCACAATATTTTGATCATTGAACTGAGAGGCAACAACATGTCTTGAAAACAGAAAAACAGCTTAGAAATATATACCAAAAAAGACATGAACCATGAGAGAAAAAGTAGGTGCGATCACACTCGTGCATAACTTTCTAGCAGTTATGAATCCAAGTGTGTGTATTCTCGCATGCCAGTTAACTATGAATTTGCACAAAATTTGTGAACTAATATATCCTTTACGTACCTCTGAGGCACCCAGCCGATAGTCTTGGGGAAGCAGAGACGTGAGCTTGGAGCATAGATCTTCCACCTCGATCCTCCCACTCGCCTTCCTCCGCGCATCGTTCATGCCGAACACCATGTTCGTCCCCTCTCCGTCTCCTCCCTTCCTCTTCATACTCGTGAAGCAAAGTAGACTTTCCTTCTTGAAAGACCCAGACTTCTCTTCTTATAGGCCCATCAATTTGGCGTATGCACATGCATGAAACATGACAGTGGGGCTACCGACCACTTGTGCAACTGGCCAAGCCGCTAAGGTTGCATGGATTATGTGATTTGGTGCTTGTGGCCACTTGTGCAAGTAAATTTACGAGGATAGGGACGTAGAATGCTTGTCATGCATCCAAGTTTTACTTTTCAGGCCCCTCTGTAACTACGTTCGCCATTTTTGTTGTTGAAGGAAATATTTTTTTTCGGCTGAATAAGTTAGAAATATAATTATTCTACGGTGAAATGAAGGCCGCGGCTTGAAGTATCCGCGGCTTCGGTGTTTTGCGGTATTGCTTGCCTCCTCCCCTATACACGTGACTGTGCCGCTATCTCGGTCCTTTCTACTCGCCGGCAGGGTGTGGTGCTTCTCAGTAAGGAGCGAACCTTCTCGGCGACAGTTCGGTGGGGGTGTTGCCCCAAATTTTGATGGTTTCATCCAGGAGACGTGAGTTCGTTCTTTGTTTGTTGCCTTGGTCGCTTTTAGTTGTGGTTCTATCACTCTTGTGCTTTTGCTCGGTGGCACGCTAGCGACGTCCAGCAATGCATTGTCGGCAGTTTTCTGCTTGTGCAGTCTGCTTTCTTTTATCACTTGTGTAAGAAGGCCACATATCTCATCACCTTGTATTGTTTGACCATTTGGCTTTTGTTACAAAGTGGCACCAAAGCCTATTATGTGAAATTCTCTTCACCCGCAAAAAAAAAAGTGAAATTCTCTTACCCCTTTTATCAGTACAGCAGACGAGTGCCCGTGAATGGTATGGTAAGGGCTAAGAAAAGTGTGACATTGGTGCTGCCTCCACCGATGGTTGTAGTAGATACTAGTGATGGGCAAGGAGCGCCCATATCATCGACATAACTTACAAAAACCACGACAATACACTAATGGAGAACAGGTTAGCAATGCAAAAGCCCCATCAGTGACGGACATGGCTGTGAAGGGCTCCTGCCACTGCTAACCCGCAACCTGTAATACGTGAGTAGTGGTGGGCGTTCTATGCAACCCACCACTTCTGCAAATACCAGTGGCGGGCCCTTCCTTCCACCCGCCACATTAGGGCAGGTACAATAGAGCCTAGTCAGTTGGCTGCATGCTGTTCCTCGTAAGAAAAATCCTAGCTGGAGTGAAGAGAAGGGAGGAGAGAGAAGGAAGCCGGCACTTTGTCTATCACCAGGCTACAACGCAAAATTCAAAGAACAACCGTCTGCTTGCAGCTCGATGTGAGCGCTAGAGCCGGCGCTCCCGATCTGGTGCGCCTCCCTGCTTCTTCCTCCCCCCACACACCAAATCTTCCACTGCCTCGCCCCCAAATCACTTCCCGCGCGCCAAAAAGATTGAAGCTTTAAAGCCTCCAAATCACCCGTAAATCAGCACCTCACCAACCCTAGAACCGCCGCCGGCATCAAATCAAGCAGATGGGTCAGCGCTCCAAAAGAACGCGTGCATCATTAGTAATTATTAAAATAGGGGAATATGATTGTTGGTTGGAGGAGCAATAGAGCTAAATACCATGTAAATCTTCCTCTGTACCACAACTAGGACACTTGTGTGAGCAAATCAGCCCAGTTGACAATTGTAGCCAATCCAGCTGAGGAAGTAATTAAAGTTTGCTTTGTTACACTAGCAGAACAACTTATATGATTCTTTTATAGTTTTATATAAGCTTCAGAGTAAAAGGAAATATTACATGTACTTCCAGCTAAGAACCATATGAGCAACCATATGTGTATGACCTGAAGTGAGATTCTGTGAAGTGTACATAAGGAATAAGCTGAGCATGCTACGAGCCTACGACTGACTCGATAATGAATCATAATGCCACTACTTACTGTCATGAGCATGCCATCATCATCTCATCATCACTGCATCCATGTTGAAATATTTACCATCTCCTTTTTCCATATAGTGGCTAGAGATTGTTGATGCAGATGGATTAGCCACTCGTTTCTATTGAAGTTCCAACTTATCATCATCAAGATCAAAACTAATGGCTTGTTTGCCAGAGATCTTATCTAATATTATGCTTGGTTATTGTCTTCTTATAAAGACCGGTGTAATGTCTAAATGTCGATGTCATAGTGCTATGTGCCATCAGCTTGTTGATTATCGTCATCAAGATCAAAACTAATATCTTGTTTGTTGGGCGTCTTATTTAGTCTTATGTTTGGTTAATGCTTCATTAGAAAGACTCATGTAATCACTGGCGGAGCTATGTGAGGGCAAAACCAGGCCATGGCCCGCCCAGCTCCGGAGGGAAATAAGAATTTTGTACATGTAACCAATCCAGTAGCAGACCAAACCAAAGTAGCAGTGCATGTCTCCTTCGCATGCATCCATCCAACACCGTCGACTCCCCTAGCACACTTACTAATGCCTACTTAATTGTATGGTTTAGAGTCAATAATTTTTTTGGCCCGCCCATCTTATTTGTTGTAGCTCCGCCACTGCATGTAATGTTTAAGTGTGGTGTCATGGTGCTATGCGCATCTGTTTGTTGCTTGCTTATTAATCAGTTGGTTGAATATTAATTAGTTCCCCGCAAAAAAAGAGAATATTAATCAGTTTCGTGAATGGCATACATATGCTGATTGAAATGGCCACACAGATGTAGCTTACACGGGATCACCATAGGTGATATGCACATACAAGTATTAAACGTCTAAGTATTTATTAGAGTCAGTCTTTCATCCAATGTAAAAGCCAACCTACTATGTGGGCGAAGGCTTTATGTGACCTAGCGGCGGTTTATAGCTAGTTGTGCTATTAACCATGCTCTTATACCCCCCCCCCCCCCCCAACAATGGTGTGCACTTTTAGACGCCACCGTTGGTAACCTCTCAGGCTAAAAAAAACACGGTGGACACAAAAAGTACTCGCCGACCCTAATGTCTTTCAGAAAGCACATCCTAGCAAAATTAAAGAACATGCCAGGAAACTTGAGGCACAACATGCAAATGCTTTGCTTATTCACCTCACTTTTTGCGTGTGCGTCTTATGCAGATAGAGAAGAAGATAGTTGTGGATACGAAGATCACTCTCGAAGCTTTACTCGCCCTCACCGCCAACCTTGAGGAGACTATCTGCCATCTTCAACTCTGAACTTTGGCATTTGAAGCGCAAACAAGGGTTTAAGCGGCTTAAGCTCATGACACTACATCAACGGAACCCTAGCGCCCAATGAAATCCCTCCAGATTGATGAAGACCGCAGGAGGACACTCCTCACGGGAGCGTTGGAGAGCAGCACAGACGACCATCTACTCCTCGGGACTGCAAGGGATGAGAACCCAGTCCTCGGATCCAGATATCTAGGAGCCGGATCCAGTGCCCTCCATGAAGGACTAGGCCGGAACTCGCCGGAGAGGAGCTTGGATACTGTGGGAAGTGAGTGATGTGGAGTGGAGTGCAGCTAAGGTTTCGCCCGGAGTGCGGATAGAGTTGAATATATGTTGGATCGGATGGGCCACAGTGGACCAAATCCGACATGGCGGGTGCGTCCAGGCATCCCTATATGGGATGGATATGGGAGTTGCCGGTCAGTCCGTGTGTCTGGGCTGGATTTGCCATGTCCGGTTGGGTGAGAATTCTGTGTCCGGTCAGTTACCGGGCAGCCCGTTTGGGGCGGATACGGTGTCCGGTTATAGATGCTCTATACACAAAACTAAGAGTAAAAAGAAAAACTAGCAGTACACACATCACAATCAGATAGCTTGATTCCAAAGCTTTTTTATTCATTGGCATGGTCGCAACCCCACGCAGACATCCATTATTTCCATTCTCAGAGAACACTCATACAACAACACAATGGTTTCTTCTCTCGCACCTCGCTTCAGATATGTTACCATGCAGCGCCGAGGGTTGGGTTACTACTTGTACTGGCTGGCGAGCTCGCCTTCCTTGACGATGTAGTTCTCCGCGGGGAAGTCCTCGCCCTTGAAGTACCTATCCAACATGTCCTTCACTCCAGCCGCGTACCTCAGCTGCAGCAATTGCCATCCACATCAGAAACACGGCAGGACAGTCAGTAGCAAAGCACGGTAATGGATAAACAGGCATAAACTGATCTAGGCTGCGTATGTGTGATGGTTAAGGTTGGCCTACTGTCTTAGTTGTATGTATTTGCTCTTGATGTAGATTATTCGTTGATTCTCCACTTATGAAGGAAAGGAAAACATAAGTTACCATATGCAGAATCCATTCGGAATAACTGACTACTGACTAGAATTCGTCCATAGCTTTGCTAATGCATACGGTCCGGTATCAGAACACCAAGTGCTGTAAATGACGATACGCCATAAGCCCAATGCTGAGATAAAAGCACAGAAGCTAACCTGTGCATCAATTGTAGTCCCAGAGATGTGAGGGGTCATTGCATGATTAGGCATGTAGCGCCATGGGTGATCCTTGGGTGCGGGTTGGGGGAACCAGACATCACCTCCATATCCTGAAAATCAGGAATGATGTACTTTGAGAAAAAGGAAATAATCCCCAAGATAGAAATATAAGGTACTGCATCATTCTCCTAATCTTGGACACAATTCAATAGGACACAATAATAACAGCCATCAAAGAAACAAGTGCCATGGCAAGAAACAGGATTGAACAGAATTTACAGAGGCATAGATCAACCTTTGTTTTTGTCAACACTAAGAGATACTCGTAGTTACCTACAAACTGGCATTATTGAGTACTTGACATTACTGCATTATGTTATATTGATTTCGAAATTTTATCATATTACCCCAGATAAATGCAAAGCATGAAAGACTAAATAAAATGATGTATTTCATAGACCCCAACAGCAAGAGTTAGATACACATCCTGCAGCATACTGGTGCTTAAAATAAGACTGATTAAGTGAAAGAATTGTACCAGCAATGTGACCGCTGGAGCAAGCATCAGCAACTGCCTGGGTATCCATGATTGCTCCCCGAGCGTTATTCACAATGATTACACCTTTCTTCATCTTTGCAATCTTTTCTTTGTTGAACATGCCTCTGAAGAAAGGACCAAACAGAATTTAGAGAACTGTAAATTAGAAGATAATGGAAAAGAACCGAGTGTGATGAATAGAAACCTAGTTTTCTCAGTAAGAGGTGTGTTTATCACAATGACATCACACTTTGGAAGCATAGCATCCAGGTCCTCTTCAAATTTCGCCCCAATTTCTTTCTCAAGCTCTGGGTTAATCTGAAGTCTGTCATGGTAGAGCAGGTTGCAGTTGAAGGGCTTAAGGCGCTGAAGTAAGAGCCTGCCAATACGACCTGCCCCGACAGTTCCGACGGTCTTCCCCTCAAGATCATAAGCCCTATGGGCAATGCCTGCAACATTCCATTCACCTTTAACGACCTGTTGGTAGCCAGGCAAGAAGTTCCTGAGCAGAATCAAGATGCGCATGAGCTCATCTTCTGCCACAGAGACAGTGTTACTTCCAGTGACCTCTGCCACTGTCAAGCCTGCAGCAGCAGCAGCTGGCAAATCAATATGGTCCGATCCAATCCCAGCAGTGAGAAGCAGCTCAAGGTTCTTTGCCTTCTTGATCCTCTCTGCAGTAACATAGGCTGGGTGGAATGGGGTGGTTATCAGAACATGCATGTCTTCAATGTGCTTCTCCAGCTCTGGGGACAAGAACAGCAATCATTTATTCACAAGTTAAGAGTCAGATAACAATAATCAGAGATATAAAACCATCTAATAATATATGTATCATAGTAATTTCATCTTATACAGGGTTCAAACATACAAGCACTTATACAGGGTTCAAACATACAAGCTAGATTGGAATGTATATAAGCATTTGAACTGATCCTGCAGCACAGCTCACATGATTTGGATACTTCCAGTTAGTTTGGGAAATTGTGATAAACTAGAAGAAAACCATCAATTGTCTGTCAATCGATTCATCAGAACACGGCTGCTTATTCCAAAAATAAATAAATAAAAACATGCTGCGTAGCTAAATAAGGAGCAAATCTCCCCTTTCACACGGAACAGATGAAAATTACTCTTCGCTACCATCAGCTAAAAAGCAGAGCAGTCGGATTACTCATAGCATTATAGACTACACAGTAACCCAGATAATTCAGAATTGATATATATCTGTTCAGTAAAACACTACTACATATCTGTTCAGTAAAGAGTTCTATACAGGTTCTGCCAAGTGCTGCCAAGTTCACTTCGTTTAGCGTTTTGAGATTTGTATCTGATGTATAGTACAATATATTCACGAACAGAGAAGCACATGAATTGCATTACAGAATCGTTAACAACTAATAATAAATTATAGGAAATTAAAAAACATGATAAGAATTGGGATGGTGTTGGGTACCGACCGCTGTTCAACCCCTCCTTGTCGTCGGTGACAATGTAGTGATGCCCCTTGGACTCGAGCCAGTCGCGTATGCCGAGGGCGCCCTCAACGCAGCCGACGAAGTTGGGGTTCTTGTCGGCGTACTCGCCGGCCTGGTAGAACACGCCCACGATCTTCTTGCTGCCCGCGGACGTCTGCGCCACGGGAAGACAGAAATCAAAACACGGCATTCCTCAGAGTCCCGTCAGCCAACCGCAGCACTTCTTCAGCAACCGAAACTTGCAGGAATCAAACCGAGCGAAAAAACTTACATGCGCGGCCCTGGATCCGACGGCCCGGTCGACGAGCTGCTTCGCGGCGGCCCTACACATCGCGGCCATGGGGACGGAGAGATCCCGGCGGAGGGAGGAGCAATCTGCCAGTCACCTCACGGGGAACGGCGAGTGAGGAAAAGAGGGGAGTGATGGCACACACAGTGAGGGCCGGACGGGACGGGTAGATAAAGCCGCCGCGCCGTCACGCTGACAGGTGGACCGCATCCTCGCCCACGTGGACGGGGTGCCTGCGCCGCGCGGCGGAGGTGGTCCCGGACGGAAGCGTGAGGGCATGCATGACCTGTGGGCCCGCCTTCCGGTGATGCCCCACGTCTCTGTGTGTCGCGTGCGCAGTGGTTTGTTTTGGCTTTTGTTCTGGTAGGAGTAGGATAGGAAAAGGACTTGGCCGATGGTGCCAGTAGTTGTCCACTGGAAAAGTGGGCGAGAAGATGCCGTGATGTGTGCCGTGGCTAGCTAGCGGCCGCTGGGGGGAGGAGAAGGGTGGCGAAGGATCAACGAACCGGACCACTGCTGGCGCTAGGAACGCACATTTCTTGCCGCCTCGAGGATTGTTTGTGTGAGTCATGCGTGCATGATCTTCAAGCGGGGGAGCGGTGGTTGGGAGCACAAACTCCTTTGTCAACTCATTAGCTTTGGTTTTCATCCCTTCATAGTTCCATGGCCGATAGATGATGTAGATGTATAAATAACCGAAATATGCATCATTTGGACTAAAAACGTCTCTCCAATGAATGAAACGAATGATGAAGATGTGTATTATGTAAAATGCATAACTAAGTGATGCAAAAAAACATCAGCTGACCACCCTAGATGTAAAACTGACAGCCACCCTCAAATGCCCAACCGTCGGTTCCTCCTCCCCCCCCACCCCCATCCCCGCGCGACCACCTCCTTGCGTCCCTCCGCAACTAGTTGAGCGCTTCTTACTGCATCTTCTTCGTGATATTAAATGCATAAGGTTTCCTCCCATTTACTATTTCATCTTGCCTAGAGGTCAGTAGCCCGCCTGGATTTCAATTCAGGATCAGTTGAATCACAATTAAAAGAAGCAGCACCCGCTTAGGCGCGCAGAGCACCTAGCTCGCCCGTTCGCCGGGGAAGCGGCGCATCGGTGTGTATCATAGGGATGTGGGGCGCAGGAGCTACTTGCGCCCGATCTGGAGGTCAGCGGGGTTTGAAGGGATGGCCGGGTGCGGTGCCAAGCACGGCGGTGCGGTGAGGTCGAGGGGAGGACGGAGGCATGGGACTGGGCCGGTGGTCGCTGGCGTTTCAAGGAAGATTGTAACACTGACTGGCTGGAGGTAGATGAAGGTGATCTGCCCGTTCTTTGTACATCGGACAACGCAGAAAAAAATAGATTAACCTATTTATTTCCAGTCGACTGTTATTTTGATAGGACCACACCTTGTGGTGTGCTGAAGGAGCATCTGCATTTCCCAGTCATTACTGTGCTCATATTTCAAAAATCCTAGAATCTAGTAATTTCGTGTGCCATGCATGTTGTAGAGCTATCATATGTCTCCCGTCATTTATTTCTCACTGACCTGCTATCTGCTACTTTTACACTGTACTACTTGTGCACACACTTCATCCGTACTCGCGCTATTGTTTCTTTATGCATGGGTATTTCAGACTCTGACGCAGTGTTGATGAATACACAAAAGAAAAGACAGAAGTCGCTCTAGTGTCATTCGAAGATAAGCACTAAGCGTTTCAGCGCTCTAAAGGGTGTAGTGTCAGCAGATGGAGACAGTAAATGTAGCTCTGTAGTTGATGATCTCAATTGCCACACACAACCAGCCCAGGTGCTTGCTTTAACTTTGTGCTGTCAAATGTGGTTGCATGTTGCATATGGTGTCTAGCTTGTATTGTTTCCAATTTGGTTAAATTGCATCTGCTTACTTTACACATTATACCTTTGATAATGACATGTCTTCCCGTTTTTGATACATACTACATATGTTTATTAATCATGTTTGTACATCAAACTAATACTTTTTTGTATCCCTCATCAATCACTTATGATGAGACAGTCACCCCAATGGGTTACTGTGAGACGCACTACTCGTTTAAAGAGTGCAGTGTCATCCTCCTCACATGATTCTCAAGAAATAGTAAGGCTAAATAAAGATAGTCAACGTAACTCTCTAGTTGATGACCGCAATTCACCTACACCACCATCGCAGGTGCTTGCTCTTACTTGACAGTGTGATATGTGGTTGCATGTTGCGTATGGTGTCTACCTTGTAATACTTCTAATTAGGGTAAATTGCTTCTGCTTAATTAACACATTATACCTGTGAATATGACCGCCTTTCTGTTTTTGGTACATACTACGTCTTTCTATTAACCATGTTCTTATATCAAACTACTTTTCGTGTGTATCCCTCATCAATCACTTCTGACGAGACACCTTCAAGTTGACAGTGTAATATTGGTTGCATCTTGCATATCATTTCAAACATGTATTGCCTCTAATTTGTTGAAGTGCCACTTATAATGAGACACATCTAACTTGGTAGAGTGATTTTGGTTGGATCTTTCATATGGTGTCTAGATTGCATTGCTTCCAATTTGTTGAAATGCCTTTTGCTTAGCATTTTTCATACATATTCCATCATCCTACAATGTGGTTGCCATACATAGAAATTGTGTTCGTCGGTATTATGCATCAACGAATCTGGAAGTGCGAATTTCATTCATTTTTCTTGTGTGTTTACTTGACAAGGCAAAATTTAAAAGGACAGAGGCACGGAATGATGGTGCTCCTCTAGAGCAACCGAAACAAATGATCTCTGCAGATTCTCTTGCTACTCCTACTGCAGTGCAAGTTCCAAATCTCATCTCCCATACTCCACAACCCCAGGTGCTTGCTCTATCATGGCAGTGTGATATCTGGTTGCATGTTGCATATGGTGCCTAGCTTGTATTGCTCCTAATTTGTTAAATTACATCTCCTTAGCTTACACATTATACATGTGAATATGACACGCCTTCCTGTTTTTGGTACATACTACATCTGCCTATCACACCATGTTCTTACATCAAACTATTGTTCTTGTGTATTCTGCATCTATCGCTTATGATGAAACAGTCACGCCCGTGGGTTAGTATGAGACGCGCTACTCTTATAAAGAGTGTAATTTCATCCTCCTCACATGATTCTCAAGAAACAACAAGCCTAAATGAAGATATTGAACATAGCTCTGTACTTGAAGACCGCACTTCCCTACACCACCATCACAGGTGCTTACTCTAACTTCGCAGTGTGATATGTGGTTGCATGTTGCATAGGGTGTCTAGTTTATAATGCTTCTAATTAGGGTAAATTGCATCTGCTTAGTTTACACATTATACCTGTGAATATGACATGCCTTCCTATTTTTGGTACACAGTACATCTATCTGTTAACCGTGTTCTTACATGAAACTACCTCTCTTTTGTATCCTGCATCAATCACTTATGATGAGACACCTTTATTCGTTGCATATTGCATAATATTTCTAGCCTGTTGCCATGTATTGCTTCTAATTTGGTCAAATACATTTGTTAGGCCACCCTTTTAATTTGGCAGAGTGATATTGGTTTCATCTTTTATATGGTTTCTAGCTTGCATTGCTTCTAACTAGTTCAAACACCTTGTGCTTAGTTTACACTTTATACATCATACATGTCAATATGTCATGTCGTCCTGTTTTTCATACATATTCCATCCTCCTATCCCGGTTGCCTTACATGAAATTAGTGTTCATCAGTATCATGCATCAATGAGTTCTGAAGAGCAAATTTTATTCCTTTTTCTTGTGGGTTTGACTTGACAAGGCAAAATCAGAAAAGAGGAAGGAAAAGAGTAAGGAAGGCGATGATGGTGGTCTTCTACAGCAACATAAACGGAGCATCTGTATGGATTCTCCTTGTACTGCTAGTGCATTAAAAGTTTCAAGTCTCTGCTCGCCTACTCCACCATCCAAGGTGCTTGCTCTAACTTGGCAATGTGATATCTGGTTACATGTTGCATATGATGTCTAGCTTGTATTGCTCCTAATTAGTGTAAACTGCATCTGCTTAGCTTACACATGATACGTGTGAATATGACACGCTTTCCAGTTTTTGGTACATACTATATCTGTCTATCACACCATGTTCTTACATGAAACTACTCTTCTTGTGTATCATGCATCGGTCACTTATGATGGGACACCTTTAAGTTGGCAGTGTGATATTGGTTTGCGTCTTGAATATGATTTCTAGCATGTAGTGATTCTAGTTTGATGAACGCCACCTATGACGAGACAGTTTTAACTTGGCAGAGTGATATTGATTGCACCTTCCATATGGTGTCTAGCTTGTAGTGCTTCTAATTTGTTGAAGTGCCTTCTGCTTAGTTACCACATCATAGGTGTGAATATGTCAAGCCGTCCAGTTTTTCATACATATTTCATCCTCGTATCATGATTTTGCCTTTCATCAGAGTAGTGTTCAACAGTATCATGCATGAATGAGTTCCGAAGAGCGAATTTTATTCCTTTTTCTTGTTGGTTTGACCTCACAATGCAAAATCAATAAAGCGGAAGAAAATTGGTAAGGCATTGGATGATGGTGGTCCTTCCGAGCAACTGAAACAGAGGGTCTCTACAGATTCTAGTCCGCCATCCTCCCAACAAGATTCGCAAGACAACGCAAGGCTAGACAGTCAACGTAGTTGTGTAGATGATGAGCACATCTCCCCTACTCCAGCATCACATGTGCTTGCTCTAACTTGGCACTATTATATGTGGTTGCATGTTGCGTATGATGTCTAGATTGTATTGCTTCTAACTTTGTTGAATTACATCTGCTTACTTTACACATAATGCCTGTGAATATGACACGTGTTCCTGTTTCTAGAACATACTATATCTGATCACACCATGTTCTTACATCAGACTACTGTTCTTGCATATCACGCATCAGTCACTTATGATAAGGCACCTTTAAATCGCCACTATGATATTGGTTGTGTCTTGCATATGATTTCTAGCATGTACTGCTTCTAATTTGTTGAAACCCAGACAGTTTGAACTTGGCAGAGTGATATTGGTTGCATCTTTCATATGGTGTGTAGCTTGCAGTGCTTCTAATTTGTTGAAACACCTTCTGCTTAGTTACCACATCATAGGTGTGAATATGTCACGTTGTCCTGTTTTTCGTACATATTCCATCCTCGTATCATGTGTTTGCCTTTCATCCGAGTAGTGTTCGTCAGTATCATGCATGAATGAGTTCTGAAGAGCGAATTTTATTCCTTTTTCTTATCAGTTTGACTTCACAATGCAAAATCAATACAGTTGAAGGAAATTAGTCCGATAGTGGATGATGGTGGTCCTTCGGAGCAACTCAAACAGAGGGTCTCTACAGATTCTACTCCGCCATCCTCCCAACAAGATTCGCAAGACAACATAAGGCTAGACATTCAATGTAGCTGTGTAGATGATGAGCACCTCCCCTATTCCACCATCACAGGTGATTGCTCTAACTTGGCACTATTATATGTGGTTGCATGTTGCGTATGATGTCTAGCTTGTATTGCTTCTAACTTTGTTGAACTGCATCTGCTTACTTTTCACATAATGCTTGTGAATATGACACGTGTTTTTGTTTCTAGAACATACGTGTAGATGATGAGCACATCTCCCCTACTCCACCATAATAGGTGCTTGCTCTAACTTGGAACTGTTATATGTGCTTGTGTGTTCCGTATGCTGTCTAGTTTGTATTGCTTCTGATTTTGTTGAATTGCAGCTGCTTAGCTTGCAACTTATACCTGCAACGACCACTTACCCATAAGACACATTTAACTTGGGAGTGTGATGTAGGTTGCATCTTGCATCTTGCATTGTCTTCTAGCTTGTACTGCTTCTAATTTCTTGAAATGGCACTTACGGCGAGACACTTTTGTCACACCCTCGATGCGGCTATATCTCCCACGTGTCGAAGCACGACTTAGAGGCATAACCGCATTGAAAGCAATGTCGCAAGTGAGCTAATCTTCGCAAACAACCCATGTAATACAATAGGGGAAAAGATACATAGTTGGCTTACAATCGCCACTTCACACAATTAGATGAATAAAGCATTACATCATCCCAATACACTCAAGGTCCGACTACGGAACCAAAATAAAAGAAGAACCCCAAATGCGACAAAGGTCCCCGATCGACCCCAACTAGGCTCCACTACTGATCAACTAGAACGAAACAACATAAAGGACAAGATCTTCATAGAGCTCCTCCTTGAGCTTGGTTGCGTCATCTGCACGGACTCATCGGCACCTGCAAGCTGGTTTTGGAAGTATCTGTGAGCCACGGGGACTCAGCAATGTCACACCCTCGCAATCAAGACTATTTAAGCTTATGGGTAAGGTAAAAGGTATGAGGTGGAGCTGCAGCAAGCGACTAGCATATATGGTGGCTAACATACGCAAATGAGAGCGAGAAGAGAAGGCAAAGCACGGTCGATAAAAGTATGATTAAGAAGTGATCCTAAACAACCTATGTCAAGCATAAATCCAACACTGTGTTCACTTCCCGGACTCCGCCGGAAAGAGACCATCACGGTTACACACGCGGTTGATGTATTTTAAATTAAGGTCAACTTCAGGTTTTCTACAACCGGACATTAACAAATTCCCATCTGCCCATAACCGCGGGCACGGCTTTCGAAAGTTCAAATCCCTGCAGGGGTGTCCCAACTTAGCCCATCACAAGCTCTCACGGTCAACGAAGGAATAAACCTTCTAGCGGGAAGACCCGATCAGACTCGGAATCCCGGTTACAAGACATTTCGACAAGGTAAAACTAAACCAGCAACACCGCCTGAATGTGCCGACAAATCCCGATAGGAGCTGCACATATCTCTTTCTCAGGGCACACTCAGATTGTCCTAGGTACGGGTAGGCCAGCCCAGAGTTGCCCCTGGTGGTCACCGGCAGCTGACAGGTTGGACCAACACTCAGAGGAGCACTGGCCCGGGGGTTTAAAATAATGATGACCCTTGGGCGCGCGACCCCCAAGGGAAAAGAAAAGGCTGGGTGGCGAATGGTAAAACCAATGTTGGGCATTGCTGGAAGAGTTTTACTCAAGCGAACTGTCAAGGGGTTCCCATTATTACCCAACCGCGTAAGGAACGCAAAATCCGGGAACATAACACCGATATGATGGAAACTAGGGCGGCAAGAGTGGAACAAAACACCAGGCATAAGGCCGAGCCTTCCACCCTTTACCAAGTATATAGATGCATTAATTAAATAAGATATATAGTGATATCCCAACAAGTAAACATGTTCCAACAAGGAACAACATCTCCATGTTCCAACAAGGAACAAACTTCAATCTTCACCTGCAACTAACAACGCTATAAGAGGGGCTGAGCAAAGCGGTAACATAGCCAATCAACGGTTTTCTAGGACAAGGTGGGTTAGAGGCTTGGTTCAACAATATGGGAGGCATGATAATCAAGTGGTAGGTATCGCAGCATAGGCATAGCAAAAGAGCGAGCATCTAGCAAGCAAAGATAGAAGTGATTTCGAGGGTATGATCATCTTGCCTGAAATCCCGCAAGGAAGAAGAATGAGTCCATGAAGAAGACAAACGGACGTAGACGAACGGTTCCTCACAAGCACGACGTTATCGGATCCAACCCGAAGAAGCAAACACCGGAAAGAAGCACACAATCATGGTAAACAACCAACACATAATCATGGCATGATGCACAATCAAGTATGGTGCATGTCCGGTTTAAATATGCATGGCATGGCAAAGTGCACAAACAATCCTACAAATTAAGTGGACCTCAATATGCAACTCCGTTGCATATTGATGAAACACCACATTCAAGTTATTTAGTTCTCTATCGTTTAGGTACTCAACAATATTAAATGTTGTTAGCATGGCAAGAGGGGAAGCATAAGAAAACTAAACATTTAGGCAAGTTTAAATGAGGCCGGAAATAACAAACAACAAATCCGGTAAATCCCCATATGCAATTATCAATTTGGTGCAACAACAATTTTAACATTTAAATGTTATTATCATGATGCGAATGACATGTGCAAGTTTTATGCAATTTTAAGAAAAGTTGACAAGGGCATATTAAGAAGCATTTGTCATCGTGGCGGAAATGAAAAGGGGTGCCACGACAACGATAATGAAACGGTGCCACGGCAACGTCCCGGTTCCGGTAACTCGATTGAGATGCCGATGCAAAGGAGAAGTGCGCGGATGCGTGCAAAAGATGGTGGGGCGCTCCCGGATTCCGGGTGTCCCACGAGTTGGCGACAAGGAAAACGAGTGACAAATTTGGACACGGTGCAAACACGAGCATCTCAAACATCGCAAGCATTCATTCACGGACGTCGTCTCGAGGTTATACCTTCGAAGCGTGCAAGCGGGACAGTTCTCGTGACGGCGGTAGTGGAAGTAGTCGTTCTCGCACGCTCTAGGGTCGACGGTAGAAGTTCTCGCGATCTCGGCGACGGTAGTGGTACATGTTCGTTCGGAGAGGTACTTGATGACTCCAACGTCTTCGGAGCGACGGTAGTGGTACACGGTCCACGAGACGTCGATCGTTCGGGGTCTGACTTGCGGGTCTTGCCGACATTAGTGGTACTTGGCATTATTGTGTAGACGAACTTGGCGCATCCGAAGGGACACACTCGTCGTCGTGGGAACTTGGTGAATCCGAGGTCTTCGAGGTTGACGGTAGTTGTACATCTCATAGTGGAACTAGACGGATCCGAGGACTCTGAGCATCGTGGTACTTGGTCAACGACCACACGCGCTCGTCCCTGGGTGCGAGGCAAAGGAGGTTGTCGGAGTTGGCCGGCTCCGGTGGAGGGAGCCGAGGTGCTCGAGGAGGACCCGGTGGAGGCTGGAGCTGCTGCTGTTTGAGGATGACAAGGACGCCACAACGCAGAGGGGCTCGGTGCTGCTGGGCGGGAGTAGAGGAGAGGCAGAGGCGCCTGGCTGCGGAGGTCGGGGCGGAGCTGCGGCGGAGCTGCTGCACCGGCTAACGACGACGAAGGCAGAGGTGGGGAACGGGCTCTGGGGCTCTGGGAGGACGAAGATGGTGTGAGGCAGTGACCTGCGAGGTCGTCGGCGCGGGCGCCATGGCGGGGAGGTGACGAGGATCCGGGCAAGGCATCAATAGCAGAGGCAGGGGAAGGAGAGGCGGCGAGCGTGCGAGACAGATCAAGGGAGATAGGGATCGGGGTGTGGGTCTCTCCTCTGCTGAGCGATGCATGTGTGGCGGCGGTGGAAGGGAACGAGGAGGAGAAGGATCGAGAGGAGAGGGGGGACTGCGGCTGGGCCTCGCTAGCCTAGGGTTAGGAATAGCTGGGGCGGCTGGGCCTCGGTGCAACTGGGCTGCGCGGCTGGGCTGAGCTCCCTCTCCTTTCCAAAATCATCCCTTTCTTAAACTAATGTGTATATAAATAAACAACCAACAAAGGGGGAAATCCAGGGGGTTTTTGGTTAGGAATATGAGATATATAAAAATATATCTGGAACCCTGGATTTATGTAGGGTTTGAATAAATTGCTCTGGCATTTTTAGAAGGTAGAAAAATAATTATAGTTTGAATTATTTTCAAACTTCAATCATTTTTTAACCTGACCAAAACAACTTCGAATGGGATGAAATCTGACAGAGAGGGTGTAGGAAAAAGGCAAGATTTATAGGGAAAAGATGAACATTAATGGAGGAGGAATAAGGTCGCTTGCAAAGACATGAAAAACGAAGGAAGTGGGAGGGATGATGCATGGGTATGGCTTGAGAGAGAGATGACAAGGAAAAAATATATGAAGTTAAGTCGGATATAAGAAGAGTTGAAGAGTAATGCAATTGTGTGATGGGTGATTCCAAGTTAATGGGATATTTAATATAGATCCCTAATATTGGGAGGATATGTTATAAAGAGAAGTCACTCTTCCCTCAATTTAAATGGATCGAAGATCCACACAATTTATTTAGTTGAGATGCAGAAGATTTATGAGATGATGGCATGATGACATGATGCAATGCACATGATGCAATGATGAATGCAATGAACCAAATAAATCACACGACGAAACCCGAAAACCCTGGAAGGCATCTGAAGCTCCAGTCTTGGGGCGTCACAACTTTTTACCTGAAAGAGTGATATTGGTTGCACGTTCATATGGTGTCTAGCTTTCATTTCTTCTAATTTTGTTTAAATGCCTTCTGCTTACTGTTTTTCATACATATTCCATCCTCCTATCGTACGTGTGAATATGCAATGCTATCTTTTTTTGTATATATTCCATCCTCCTATCCTGTGCTTGACTTACATCAAAGTAGTGTTTGTCTGTATCATGCATCAACCAGTTATGAAAGCTAATTTTATTCATCTTCTTGTAAGGCAATATCAGACAATAGGAAGGAAAAGAGTAAGTTAGGGGATGTTGGTGGTCCTCCGGACCGACGCAAACAGAGACTCTCTAGATTTGCCACTGCTACTGCTAATGAAGTTGAAGTCCCAAGTCTACATGATGAGTTCATCTCCCGTACTCCACCATCGCAGGTGCTTGCCCTGAATTGACAGTGTGATAATTGGTTTCGTGTTGCATATGTTGTCTAGCCTGTATTTCTTCTATTTTGATTAAATTGCACCTGCTGAGTTTATACGTTATACATGTGCATATGGCATGCCTTTCTGTATCTAGAATACACTGCATCTATCTATCATACCATGTTCTTACATCAAAGTACTGCTGTTGTGTATGTTGGGGATCGTAGCAGAAATTAAAAAATTTCTACGCATCACCAAGATCAATCTATGGAGTATTCTAGCAACGAGGGGAATAGGAGTGCATCTACATACCCTTGTAGATCGCGAGCGGAAGCGTTCAAGTGAACGGGGATGATGGAGTCATACTCGCCGTGATCCAAATCACCGATGACCAAGTGCCGAACTGACATCACCTCCACGTTCAACACACGTACGGTTGGGAAGACGTCTCGTCCTTCTTGATCCAGCAAGGGGGAAGGAGAGGTTGATGAAGATCCAGCAGCACGACGGCGTGGTGGTGGATGCAGCAGGATCCCGGCAGGGCTTAACCAAGCACAAGCGGGGAGGAGAGGTGTTACGGAGGGAGAGGGAGGCGCCAAGAGCAAGGTGCGGCTGCCCTCCCTCCCTTCCACTATATATAGGGGCTAGGGGGGGCGCATGCCCCCTTGGAGATCCCATCTAAAGGGGGGGGGGCGGCCCCTGGGGGCAACGGCCCCCTTAGGGTTTCCAACCATGGGGGCGCATGCCCCCTCGGGGGGCAACGGCCCCCTAGGGTTTCCAACCCTAGGCGCCTTGGGCCCTTGGGTGGGGCGCACCAGCCCATCAGGGTCTGGTTCCCACGCCACTTTAGCCCATGGGGCCCTCCGGGATAGGTGGCCCCATCCGGTGGACCCCCGGGACCCTTCCGGTGGTCCCGGTACAATACCGGTAACCCCTGAAACCTTCCCGCTGGCCGAAACTGGACTTCCTATATATAAATCTTTACCTACCGACCATTCCAGAACTCCTCGTGACATCCAGGATCTCATCCGGGACTCCGAACAACTTTCGGGTTATTGCATACTAATATCTCTACAACCCTAGCGTCACCGAACCTTAAGTGTGTAGACCCTACGGGTTCGGGAGACACACAGACATGACCGAGACGCCTCTCCGGTCAATAACCAACAGCGGGATCTGGATACCCATGTTGGCTCCCACATGCTCCTCGATGATCTCATCGGATGAACCACGATGTCGAGGACTTAATCAACCCCGTATTCAATTCCCTTTGTCAATCTGTACGTTACTTGCCCGAGACTCGATCGTCGGTATCCCAATACCTTGTTCAATCTCGTTACCGGCAAGTCACTTTACTCGTACCGTAATGCATGATCCCGTGACCAACCCCTTGGTCACATTGAGCTCATTATGATGATGCATTACCGAGTGGGCCCAGAGATACCTCTCCGTCATATGGAGTGACAAATCCCAGTCTCGATTCGTGCCAACCCAACACACACTTTCGGAGATACCTGTAAAGTACCTTTATATTCACCCAGTTACGTTGTGACGTTTGGCACACCCAAGGCACTCCTACGGTATCCGGGAGTTGCACAATCTCATGGTCCAAGGAAATGATACTTGACATTCAGAAAAGCTACAGCAAATGAACTACACGATCTTTGAGCTAAGCTTAGGATTGGGTCTTGTCCATCACATCATTCTCCTAATGATGTGATCCCGTTATCAATGACATCTGATGTCCATAGTCAGGAAACCATGACTATCCTTTGATCAACGAGCTAGTCAACTAGAGGCTCACTAGGGACGTGTTGTGGTCTATGTATTCACACATGTATTACGATTTCCGGATAATACAATTATAGCATGAATAATAGACAATTATCATGAACAAGGAAATATAATAATCATTTTATTATTGCCTCTACGGCATATTTCCAACAGTCTCCCACTTGCACTAGAGTCAATCATCTAGTTACATTGTGATGAATCGAACACCCATGGAATTCTGGTGTTGATCATGTTTTGCTCTAGGGAGAGGTTTAGTCAACGGATCTGCTACATTCAGGTCCGTATGTACTTTACAACTTTCTATGTCTCCATTTTGAACACTTTCACGAATGGAGTTGAAGCGACGCTTGATATGCCTGGTCTTCCTGTGAAACCTGGGCTCCTTGGCAAGGGCAATAGCTCCAGTGTTGTCACAGAAGAGAGTCATCGGCCCCGACGCATTGGGTATGACTCCTAGGTCAGTGATGAACTCCTTCACCCAGATTGCTTCTTGTGCTGCCTCCGAGGCTGCCATGTATTCTGCTTCACATGTAGATCCCGCCACGACGCTTTGCTTGCAACTGCACCAGATTACTGCCCCACCATTCAAAATATACACGTATCCGGTTTGTGACTTAGAGTCATCCAGATCTCTGTCGAAGCTAGCGTCGACGTAACCCTTTACGACGAGCTCTTCGCCACCCCCATAAACGAGAACCATATCCTTGGTCCTTTTCAGGTACTTCAGGATGTTTTTGACCGTTGTCCAGTGTTCCTTGTCGGGATTACTTTGGTACCTACCTACCAAAGTTACGGCAAGGTTTACATCAGGTCTGGTACACAGCATGGCATACATAATAGACCCTATGGCTGAGGCATAGGGGATGACACTCATCTCTTCTATATCTTCTGCCATGGTCGGGCATTGAGCCGTGCTCAATCGCACACCTTGCAATACAGGCAAGAACCCCTTCTTGGACTGATCCATATTGAACTTCTTCAATATCTTGTCAAGGTACGTACTTTGTGAAAGATCGATGAGGTGTCTCGATCTATCTCTATAGATCTTGATGCCTAATATATAAGCAGCTTCTCCAAGGTCCTTCATTGAAAAACACTTGTTCAAATAGGCCTTTATGCTTTCCAAGAATTCTATATCATTTCCCATCAACAGTATGTCATCCACATATAATATGAGAAATGCTACAGAGCTCCCACTCACTTTCTTGTAAACGCAGGCTTCTCCATAAGTCTGCATAAACCCAAATGCTTTGATCATCTCATCAAAGTGAATGTTCCAACTCCGAGATGCTTGCACCAGCCCATAGATTGAGCGTTGGAGCTTGCACACCTTGTTAGCATTCTTAGGATCGACAAAACCTTCCGGCTGCATCATATACAATTCTTCCTTAAGAAAGCCGTTAAGGAATGCCGTTTTGACGTCCATTTGCCATATCTCATAATCATAGAATGCGGCAATTGCTAACATGATTCGGACGGACTTCAGCTTCGCTACGGGTGAGAAAGTCTCATCGTAGTCAACCCCTTGAACTTGTCGATAACCCTTAGCGACAAGTCGAGCCTTATAGATGGTCACATTACCATCCGCGTCTGTCTTCTTCTTAAAGATCCATTTATTTTCTATGGCTCGCCGATCTTCGGGCAAGTTAGTCAAAGTCCATACTTTGTTTTCATACATGGATTCTATCTCGGATTTCATGGCTTCTAGCCATTTGTCGGAATCTGGGCCCGCCATCGCTTCTTCATAGTTTGAAGGTTCACCGTTGTCTAACAACATGATTTCCAAGACAGGGTTGCCGTACCACTCTGGTGCGGAACGTGTCCTTGTGGACCTACGAAGTTCAGTAGGAGCTTGATCCGAAGTATCTTGATCATCATCATTAATTTCCTCTCTAATCGGTGCAGGCACCACAGGAACATTTTCCTGAGCTGTGCTACTCTCTGCTTCAAGAGGAAGTACTTCATCAAGCTCTACTTTCCTCCCACTTACTTCTTTCAAGAGAAACTCCTTCTCTAGAAAGGATCCATTCTTGGCAACGAAGATCTTGCCTTCGGATCTGAGGTAGAAGGTATACCCAATGGTTTCCTTAGGGTATCCTATGAAGACGCATTTTTCCGACTTGGGTTCGAGCTTTTTAGGTTGAAGTTTCTTGACATAAGCATCGCATCCCCAAACTTTTAGAAACGACAGCTTAGGTTTCTTCCCAAACCATAATTTATACGGTGTCGTCTCAACGGATTTCGACGGAGCCCTATTTAAAGTGAATGCGGCAGTCTCTAAAGCATAGCCCCAAAATGATAGCGGTAAATCGGTAAGAGACATCATAGATCGCACCATATCTAATAGAGTGCGATTACGACGTTCGGACACACCATTAGCTGAGGTGTTCCAGGCGGCGTGAGTTGTGAAACTATTCCACATTTTCTTAAGTGTGTGCCAAATTCGTGACTCAAGTATTCTCCCCCACGATCTGATCGCAAGAACTTGATTTTCCTGTCACGTTGATTCTCAACCTCACTCTAAAATTCCTTAAACTTTTCAAATGTCTTAGACTTGTGTTTCATTAAGTTGACATACCCATATCTACTCAAGTCAGCAGTGAGGGTGAGAACATAACGATAGCCACCGCGAGCCTCAACACTCACTGGACCGCACACATCAGTATGTATGATTTCCAATAAGTTGGTTGCTCACTCCATTGTTCCTGAGAACGGAGTGTTGGTCATTTTACCCATGAGGCATGGTTCGCACGTGTCAAATGATTCGTAATCAAGAGACTCTAAAAGTCCATCTGCATGGAGCTTCTTCATGCGTTTGACACCTATGTGACCAAGGCGGCAGTGCCACAAGTATGTGGGACTATCATTATCAACCTTACATCTTTTGGTATTCACACTATGAATATGTGTAGCATTACGCTCGAGATTCATTAAAAATAAACCATTCACCATCGGAGCATGACCATAAAACATATCTCTCATATAAATAGAACAACCATTATTCTCGGATTTAAATGAGTAGCCATCTCGAATTAAACGAGATCCTGATACAATGTTCATGCTCAAAGCTGGCACTAAATAACAATTATTGAGGTTTAAAACTAATCCTGTAGGTAAATGTAGAGGTAGCGTGCCGACGGTGATCACATCGACCTTGGAACCATTCCTGACGCGCATCGTCACCTCGTACTTCGCCAGTCTCCGCTTATTCCGCAACTCCTGCTTTGAGTTACAAATGTGAGCAACCGCACCGGTATCAAATACCCAGGAGCTACTACGAGTACTGGTAAGGTACACATCAATTACATGTATATCACATATACCTTTCGTGATGCCGGCCTTCTTGTCTGCTAAGTATTTGGGGCAGTCCCGCTTCCAGTGACCACTTCCCTTGCAATAAAAACACTCAGTCTCGGGCTTGGGTCCATTCTTTGGCTTCTTCCCGGCAGCTTGCTTACCGGGCGCGGCAACTCCCTTGCCGTCCTTCTTGAAGTTCTTCTTACCCTTGCCTTTCTTGAACTTAGTGGTTTTATTCACCATCAACACTTGATGTTCCTTTTTGACTTCTACCTCTGCTGATTTCAGCATTGCAAATACTTCAGGAATGGTCTTTTCCATCCCCTGCATATTGAAGTTTATCACAAAGCTCTTGTAGCTTGGTGGAAGCGACTGAAGGATTCTGTCAATGACCGCGTCATCCGGGAGATTAACTCCTAGCTGAGTCAAGCGGTTATGCAACCCAGACATTTTGAGTATGTGCTCACTGACAAAACTATTTTCCTCCATCTTACAGCTGAAGAACTTGTCGGAGACTTCATATCTCTCGACCCGGGCATGAGCTTGAAAAACCATTTTCAGCTCTTCGAACATCTCATATGCTCCGTGTCTCTCAAAACGCTTTTGGAGCCCCGGTTCTAAGCTGTAAAGCATGCCGCACTGAACGAGTGAGTAATCATCAACACGTGTCTGCCAAGCGTTCATAACGTCTTGGTTCTGTGGGACGGATGCGTCACCTAGCGGTGCTTCTAGGACATAATCTTTCTTGGCAGCTATGAGGATGATCCTCAGGTTCCGGACCCAGTCTGTATAGTTGTTGCCATCGTCTTTCAGCTTGGTTTTCTCTAGGAACGCGTTGAAGTTGAGGACAACATGGGCCATTTGATCTACAAGACATATTGTAAAGATTTTAGACTAAGTTCATGATAATTAAGTTCGTCTAATCAAATTATTAAATGAACTCCCACTCAGATAGACATCCCTCGAGTCATCTAAGTATGACATGATCCGAGTTAACTAGGCCGTGTCCGATCATCACGTGAGACAGACTAGTCAACATCGGTGAACATATTCATGTTGATCGTATCTTCTATACGAATCATGCTCGACCTTTCGGTCTTCTGTGTTCCGAGGCCATGTTTGTACATGCTAGGCTTGTCAAGTCAACCTAAGTGTATTGCGTGTGTAAATCCGTCTTACACCCGTTGTATTCGAACGTTAGAATCTATCACACCCGATCATCACGTGGTGCTTCGAAACAACGAACCTTCGCAATGGTGCACACTTAGGGGGAACACTTTCTTGAAATTATTATGAGGGATCATCTTATTTAAGCTACCGTCGTTCTAAGCAAATAAGGTGTAAAACATGATAAACATCACATGCAATGAAATAGTGACATGATATGGCCAATATCATTTGCTCCTTTGATCTCCATCTTCGGGGCTCCATGATCATCGTTGTCATCGGCATGACACCATGATCTCCATCATCATGATCTCCATCATCGTGTCTTCTTGAAGTTCTCTCGTCATCTATTACTTCTACTACTATGGCTAACGCTTTAGCAATAAAGTAAAGTAATTACATGACGTTTATGTTGACACGCAGGTCATAAATAAATAAAGACAACTCCTATGGCTTCTGCCGGTTGTCATATTCATCGACATGCAAGTCGTGATTCCTATTACAAGAACATGATCAATCTCATACATCACATATATCATTCATCATTCATCACAACCTTTGGCCATATCACATCACAAAACACTTGCTGCAAAAACAAGTTAGACGTCCTCTAATTGTTGTTGCAAGTTTTTATGTGGCCGCTATAGGTTTCTAGCAAGAACGTTTCTTACCTACGCCAAAACCACAATGTGAATTGCCAATTTCTATTTACCCTTCATAAGGACCCTGTTCATCGAATCCGATCCGACTAAAAGTGGGAGAGACAGACACCCGCCAGCCACCTTATGCAACTAGTGCATGTCAGTCGGTGGAACCGGTCTCACGTAAGCGTACGTGTAAGGTTGGTCCGGGCCGCTTCATCCCATGATGCTGCCGAATCAAGATAAGACTAGTAACGGCAAGATAACTGACAATATCGACGCCCACAACTACTTTGTGTTCTACTCGTGCATAGTAACTACGCATAAACCTGGCTCATGATGCCACTATTGGGGATCGTAGCAGAAATTAAAAAATTTCTACGCATCACCAAGATCAATCTATGGAGTATTCTAGCAACGAGGGGAATAGGAGTGCATCTACATACCCTTGTAGATCGCGAGCGGAAGCGTTCAAGTGAACGGGGATGATGGAGTCGTACTCGCCGTGATCCAAATCACCGATGACCAAGTGCCGAACTGACAGCACCTCCGCGTTCAACACACATACGGTTGGGAAGACGTCTCCTCCTTCTTGATCCAGCAAGGGGGAAGGAGAGGTTGATGAAGATCCAGTAGCACGACGGCGTGGTGGTGGATGCAGCAGGATCCCGGCAGGGCTTCACCAAGCACACGCGGGGAGGAGAGGTGTTACGGAGGGAGAGGGAGGCGCCAAGAGCAAGGTGCGGCTGCCCTCCCTCCCTTCCACTATATATAGGGGCTAGGGGGGTGCATTCCCCCTTGGAGATCCCATCTAAAAGGGGGGGGGGGCGGCCCCTGGGGGCAACGGCCCCCTTAGGGTTTCCAACCAGGGGGCGCATGCCCCCTCGGGGGGCAACGACCCCCTACGGTTTCCAACCCTAGGCGCCTTGGGCCCTTGGGTGGGGCGCACCAGCCTATCAGGGGCTGGTTCCCACGCCACTTCAGCCCATGGGGCCCTCCGGGATAGGTGGCCCCATCTGGTGGACCCCCGGGACCCTTTCGGTGGTCCCGGTACAATACCGGTAACCCCCGAAACCTTCCCGCTGGCCGAAACTGGACTTCCTATATATAAATCTTTACCTCCGGACCATTTCAGAACTCCTCATGACGTCCGGGATCTCATCCGGGACTCCGAACAACTTTCGAGTTACCGCATACTAATATCTCTACAACCCTAGCGTCACCGAACCTTAAGTGTGTAGACCCTACGGGTTCGGGAGACACGCAGACATGACCGAGACGCCTCTCCGATCAATAACCAATAGCGGGATCTGGATACCCATGTTGGCTCCTACATGCTCCTCGATGATCTCATCAGATGAACCACAATGTCGAGGACTTAATCAATCCCGTATTAAATTCCCTTTGTCAATCGGTACGTTACTTGCCCGAGACTCGATCGTCGGTATCCCAATACCTTGTTCAATCTCATTACCGGCAAGTCACTTTACTCGTACCGTAATGCATGATCCCATGACCAACCCCTTGGTCACATTGAGCTCATTATGATGATGCATTACCGAGTGGGCCCAGAGATACCTCTCCGTCATACGGAGTGACAAATTCCAGTCTCGATTCGTGCCAACCCAACAAACACTTTTGGAGATACATGTAAAGTACCTTTATAGTCACCCAGTTACGTTGTGACATTTGGCACACCCAAGGCACTCCTACGGTATCCGGGAGTTGCACAATCTCATGGTCTAAGGAAATGATACTTGACATTCAGAAAAGCTACAGCAAACGAACTACACGATCTTTGAGCTAAGCTTAGGATTGGGTCTTGTCCATCACATCATTCTCCTAATGATGTGATCCCGTTATCAATGACATCTAATGTCCATAGTCAGGAAACCATGACTATCCTTTGATCAACGAGCTAGTCAACTAGAGGCTCACTAGGGACGTGTTGTGGTCTATGTATTCACACATGTATTACGATTTCCGGATAATACAATTATAGCATGAATAATAGACAATTATCATGAACAAGGAAATATAACAATAATTTTATTATTGCCTCTAGGGCATATTTCCAACAGTTTATCCTGCATCAGTCACTCATGATTGGACGCTTTTAACATGTCAGTTTAATAGTGGTTGCATCTTGCATTGATTTCTACGTTGTATTGCTTCTAATTTTTCAAAATGCCACATATGACAAGACACTTTTAACTAGGTAGAGTGATATTGGTTGCATCTTTCATATGGTGTCTAGCTTGCATTACTTATTTTTTCTTGAAAATCCTCCTGCTTAGTTTACACATCGTAGCTGTGAATATGTCATGCCGTCCTGTTTTTCTTACATATTCCATCCTCATATGGTTGTCTTACATCAAAGTATTGCTTGTTTGTATCATGCATCATTGAGTTCTGAAGAGCGATTTAATTCTTTTGTGTTGTGGGTACGGCTTGACATGGTAAAGTCAAAAAGAGCAAGGAAAAGAATATAGTAGGGAATGGTGTTACTCATTGGGTGAAACGAAAAAGGATCTGCCTGATACGTCTCCAACGTATCTATAATTTTTGATTGTTCCATGCTATTATATTATCTATTTTGGATGTTTAATGGGCTTTAATATGCTATTTTATATTATTTTTGGGACTAACCTATTAAGTGGAGGTCCAGTGCCAGTTTCTGTTTTTTTGCCTATTTTAGAGTTTCGCACAAAAGGAATACCAAACGGAATCCAAACGGAATGAACCCTTCATGATGATCTTTCTTGGACCGAAAGCAAACCAGGAGACTTGGAGTGGAAGTCTGAAACTCTGCAAGGCGGCCACAAGGCAGGAGGGCGCGCCCCTACCCTCGTGGGCCCCACGAAGTTCCATCGACGTACTTCTTTCGCCTATATATACTCTTATACCCTAGAAACATTAGGGGGAGCCACAAAACCACTTTTCCACCGCCGCAACCTTCTGTACCCATGAGATCCCATCTTCGGGCCTTTTCTGGCGATCTGCCGGAAGGGGAATCGATCATGGAGGGCTTCTACATCAACACCATAGCCTCTCCGATGAAGCGTGAGTAGTTTACCATAGACCTTCGGGTCCATAGTTATTAGCTAGATGTCTTCTTCTCTCTCTTTGATCTTCACTACAAAGTTCTCCTCGATGTTCTTGGAGATCTATTCGATGTAATACTCTTTTGCAGTGTGTTTGCCGAGATCCGATGAATTGTGGATTTATGAACTTGATTATCTATGAATATTATTTGGTTCTTCTTTGAATTCTTATATGCATGATTTGATATCTTTGCAAGTCTCTTCAAATTATTGGTTTAGTTTGGCCTACTAGATTGATCTTTCTTGCAATGGGAGAAGTGCTTAGCTTTGGGTTCAATCTTGCGGTGTCCTTTCCCAATGACAGTAGGGGCAGCAAGGCACGTATTGTATTGTTACCATCAAGGATAAAAAGATGGGGTTTATATCATATTGCTTGAGTTTATCCCTCTACATCATGTCATCTTGCTTAAAGCGTTACTCTATTCTTATGAACTTAATACTCTAGATGCATGTTGGATAGCGGTCGATGTGCGGAGTAATAGTAGTAGATGCAGAATCGTTTCGGTCTACTTTACATGGACGTGATGCCTATATTTATGATCATTGCCTTAGATATCTTCATAACTATGCACTTTTCTATCAATTGCTCCGCAGTAATTTGTTCACCCACTGTAATACATGCTATCTTGAGAGAAGCCACTAGTGAAACCTATGGCCCCCAGGTCTCTTTCTTATTATATTGCATCTCTTTTATTTACATCGCATCTCGTTTACTATTTTGCAATCTTTACTTTCCAATCTATACAACAAAAATACCAAAAATATTTATCTTACTATCTTTATCAGATCTCACTTTTGCGGGTGACCGTGAAGGGATTGACAACCCCTTTATCACAGTGGTTGTGAGGTTCTTGATTGTTTGTGCAGGTACTAGGTGACTTGTGTGTTGTATCCTACTAGATTGATACCTTGGTTCTCAAAAACTTAGGGAAATACTTACGTTACTTTGCTGCATCACTGAGGGAGTCCTGGATTAGGGGGTGTTCGGGTAGCCGGACTATACCTTCGGCCGGACTCCTGGACTATGAAGATACAAGATTGAAGACTTCGTCCCGTGTCCGGATGGGACTTTCCTTGGCGTGGAAGGCAAGCTTGGTGATGCGGATATTCGAGATCTCCTGCCATTGTAACCGACTCTGTGTAACCCTAACCCTATCCGGTGTCTATATAAACCGGAGGGTTGTAGTCCGTAGGCAACCAACTCCATACACAACAATCATACCATAGGCTATCTTCTAGGGTTTAGCCTCCTTGATCTCGTGGTAGGTCTACTCTTCTACTACCCATATCATCAATATTAATCAAGCAGGAGTAGGGTATTACCTCCATCGAGAGGGCCCGAACCTGGGTAAAACAAAGTGTCCCCTGTCTCCTGTTACCATCCGGCCTAGACGCACAGTTCGGGACCCCCTACCCGAGATCCGCCGGTTTTGACACCGAAATTGGTGCTTTCATTGAGAGTTCCTCTGTGTCGTCGCCTTTAGGCCCGATGGCTCCTTTGATCATCAACGATGATGCGGTCCAGGGTGAGATTTTTCTCCCCGGACAGATCTTCGTCTTTGGCGGCTTCGCACTGTGGGCCAATTCACTTGGCCACCTCGAGCAGATCGAAAGCTACGCCCCTGGCCATCAAGTCAGGTTTGGAAGCCTAAACTATACGACTGACATCCGCGGAGACTTGATCTTCGACGGATTCGAGCCACAGCCAAGCACGCCGCACTGTCTCTCGGGGCATGATCTAGCTCTGCCACCGAACAGCGCCTTGGAGGCCGCACACGCATCGGTCCCGACCATTGATTCAGAGCCTACTGCCTGATCGAGGATCAGCGGTTAGACGCTTCCTCAGGGGCTGCGATCTCAGAGGCAATTGAGCCGAACTCCAGCCCCGCACTCCGCATGGCCCATGACTCCAAGGTGCCGGATTCCTCTCCGAACTCCGAATCCCTCGCGTCCCTGCCGATCGAATCCGATTGGGTGCCAATAATGGAGTTCACCGCCGCGGACATCTTTTAGCACTCGCCCTTCGGCGACATCCTGAATTCTCTAAAGTCTCTCTCTTTATCAGGAGAGCCCTGGCCGGATTACGGTCAGCGAGGATGGGATACGGACGATGAAGAAATTCAAAGCCCACCCACTAGCCACTTGGTAGCCACTGTCGACAATTTAAATGACATGCTCAACAGCGACTCCGGAGACATCGACAACATGGATGACGATGCAGGAGATACCGATGAACCAACGCCCATAGGGCATTGGACAGCCACCTCATCCCATGATGTGTACATGGTGGATACCCCTAAAGGAAGCGACAACGAGGAAAAAGGGGATGGGACGGGAGATTGACCCCCCGAAAAGCAATCAAAGCGTCGGCGTAAACGCAGACCCAAGCCCCGCCTCAACAAAAACCCAGCCATAGAGCAGGACGAGCGGTAGACGACGAGCAAGCCTTAGAGCAACCGTCCGAATAGGGAAACACGGATAGAGAAACCGAACATCCCTCCTCCGGCGAAAACAGCGACCTCACGCCGAATAAACCTACGGAGCAGAAGAATCTCCACGAGAGGCTCGTTGCAACTGCACGAAGCCTAAAGAAGCAGAAGCGGAAGCTAAAAACAGCGGAAGACGCACTCCGGATCAGATGGAGTAAATAGTCAGTACCACAGATAAGTATGGCGACAGTCGCCGCACTAAAAGCTATCCGAAAAGAAAGCTACTGCCTGAATTCGACGAAGAGGCCCTAGAGCCCTCGCATTCAAAAAATGAAAAAGCCACACGGTCGGATAGACGACCCCATAAAGCGGCAAGTGGCGCCGCACCTAAATTGGCATGCGACCCACTTAAGGATTCGCATCACGGCCCAGTCAGGTCCATTTATGGGCCAAGAAAGCAAGCTCTCATAAGCAACGCTATGAAGCCATCATCAGAATCCGGCACACCCAAATACAGGGGCGCCGCACACCCCCTATGTTTCACCGATGAGGTCCTGGACCATGAATTCTCAGAGGGATTCAAACCCGTAAACATAGAGGCATATGATGGAACAACAGACCGTGGAGTCTGGATCAAGGATTATATCCTCCACATACACATGGCTAGAGGAGATGATCTCCACGCCATAAAATATCTACCCCTTAAGCTTAAAGGGCCAGCCCGGCATTGGCTTAAAAGCCTTCCAAAAAACACAATTGGAAGCTGGGAAGAGCTCGAGGATGCTTTCCGAGAAAACTTTCAAGGGACCTATGTCCGTCCCCCGGATGCAGACGATCTTAGTCACATAACTCAACAACCCGGAGAATCAGCTCAGCAGTTCTGGAATAGATTCCTCACTAAAAAGAATCAGATAGTCGACTGTCCGGACACCGAAGCCTTAGCAGCTTTCAGGCATAATGTCCGAGACGAATGGCTCGCCAGACACCTCGGCCAAGAAAAGCCAAGAACAATGGCCGCACTAACAAGCCTCATGACCCGCTTTTGTGCAAGGGAGGACAGCTGGTTGGCAAGGTGCATCCCCAGCAACCCAAGTACATCCGAAACTAGGGATGGAAACGGAAAACCGCGACGCAACAAGGACCGTCGCTGGACTAAGGACAAAAATCCGAAGAGCACGGGAGTCAATGCTGGATTCAAAGGCTCACAACAAAATCAGGAAAAATCGCCCCCCAGGATAACAGGGACGATCCATCCAACCTAAATAAAATCCTGGACAGGTATGTCAGATACACAGTACTCCCCGGAAGCCTGAACCATACCCACAGAGACTGTTGGGTTTTCAAACAATCCGACAGACTTAATGCCGAACACAAGGGGCTCGACACACCAAGCGAAGACGAGGACGAACCCCAAAAGCAGAGCACCAGGAAACAAAAGAACTTCCCACAAGAAGTAAAAACAGTGAACTCACTTCACATAACAAAACGTGCGGCACCCGTAAAGGTACGCACCACACGGCCCATCCCCAAAGGGTCCCGCCACTGGTTGTCAAAACCGATCATCTTCGATCAGCTAGATTATTCTAGGAATATCAAGAATGTTGGCTGGACTGCCTTGATACTCGATCCAATAATTGGCGGACTCCAATTTTCAAATGTCCTTATGGACGGCGGCAGTGGACTAAACCTGATATATCAGGACACAATCCAGCACATGGGGATAAACCCAGCAAGAATCCACCGCAGCAGAACCTCCTTTCAAGGGGTAATACCTGGTCCGGACACCCATTGTACGGGTTTTCTCCGGCTCACAGTCACATTCGGCTCTGCCGATAACCCCCGCCGCGAAAAGCTGACCTTCCATATCGTCCCGTTTTCAAGTTGCTATCAAGCACTACTGGGACGCGAAGCTTTCGCTCGCTTTAACTCAATACCGCATTATGCATCTCTTACGCTTAAGATGCCCGGTCCACGAGGCATCATCTCTTTGAAGGAGAAGCACTAAAGTGCACCTCCCCAAGCGGAGGACTGTGCGGCCGCTTTGACAGCCCCACAGCAAAACGGCCTCACAGGCCAGAAAACTTCGAAATAGGTCATTAAAGACCACGAACATGGATAGATGAGTTCGGTGCAAAATCATCATTGATGCAGGCCTAGAAGCCATATACCCCCTGTAGGATCAAAGTATGTCTAGAGGGGGGGTGATTAGACTACTTGACCAATTAAAAATTTAACCTTTTCCCAATTTTAGTTCTTGGCAGATTTTAGCTATTTTAGGACAAGTCAAGCAATCATCACACAATTCAAGCAAGCATGCAAAGAGTTTATGGGCAGCAGAAAGTAAAGCATGCAACTTGCAAGAGTATAAAGGGAAGGGTTTGGAGAAGTCAAACACTATTGGAGACACGGATGTTTTTCCCGTGGTTCGGATAGGTGGTGCTATCCTACATCCACGTATTTTGAGGGTTCCACTTTCACATCCATGCCATGCCAATCATTGAGCTTTCCTGAAATAATTATCTTGGAATAGTATTAGCTCAATGAGCTATATGTTGTTATGAATTACCAAAACCACCTAGGGATAGTTGCACTTTCAATCTCCCCCTTTTTGGTAATTGATGACAACATATAGATCAAAGCTTCGACAAAAGATAATAAGCATGAAATATATCGTCGCTTTGAGAAGTATGTGATAAGTAAGAGCTCCCCCTAAATTTGTGCATATTTAAAATTTGCTTTGGACTGCAAATGCACAAAGAGTTAGAGTCATGGGTTACTCTTCCATGTCACATACATCTTGGTGGAGCACTCAAAATGATGAGATTGAAATGCATGCACTCATCACCAAGAATAGTGAATGATCACAAACGATAGATAGAATGGTAATATTTAAGCAAGCATTAAGCGAACATCAAGTGTAGCTTATGATCAAACACATGATCATCGATGTCTCACAAGCATAAGGACGTAGTATCTCACACACAAGCAAACAAGGTTCGAAAAACCACCAAATAAAGCAAGAGAGAAAAGCAACTCTCTCTCTCTCTCGAAGCCTATGATCTATTCATCTTCTCCCCCTTTGGCAACAAGTTACCAAAAAGTTCCTAGAAAATGCATAGCACTAGATCGACGCTCAGGCTTGATCTTCAGGTGGTGGTGGAGTCCGGAGCACTCCAAGGACAAAACCTTCGGTAGACGTGGTCGGAGTCGAGGCTGAAGTGGATGCTGGAGCTGGTGGAACGGAGGCTGTGGCTGGTGCAGACGTTGTAGCTCTGGTGTCAGCAAGTGGCAGTGCAGACGACCTCGGACCTCGTGGCACCCTCGCAAAAGCATGAGTCGTGGTCCTGCCTCTCCTCTCATTCATGTCGTCCTGGAGCTGCTCCACGGCAGTCTGTATCTCTGTCACCTTGATGTCCAAGTCATAGAATCTTTGTTCCATGATCCTCTCTAAGCTCGCCTGGTTCTGAGTCAGGGTGGCTATACTCTGCTAAATCCGCAGGGTGGACGCAATCAAGTAACTGAGCTGCTCTTGTTTGGTTTTCAGGAAGTAATCAGATGCCTCCGCTTGAGTAGGCATCCTGGCAGCTTTCTCCTTCTTCCCTTCTCCTTCTGAGCTTGTGCATGGGCAGATGATGGTTCATTCTCTGTCATCACAACTTCATAGTTCTCGAAATCTGGACGGATGGGCAGGTGTTCCTTATCCAACAAATATACGCCCGTGCCCATCTTGGAGTTGATGAGCTCCTGAATCTGAGGGGCATATCCACAGCTCCTCTTCTGATCTGCTGCAGTCCTTTTGATCGTTTCCACTATGAGGCTCATAACTTTGAATTTTTGAGGCACGTCAAAAACATGAAGCAAATTGATCGCATGACCTCTGACCATCTTGTGATCTCCAGACTTGGGCAGAAGGGTGTGCCTAAGGATCCAGTTGATCGTAGGCAATCCTGAGAGCAGATAATGCACTGAGCCAAACTTGAACATGTCAAGTGCTTCATTCGGAATCTCCTTGTACATGTTGGACATGGAGTTGTGGTCCATCTTTTTCTTGGCATAAATGTCCAAGTCATCTGCTTGCTCCTCTGGGGCATTGATTAGCTTCGCCCATTCCTCAACAGTAGAGTTGTACCTTGTACCTTCTGACATCCATGTGATCCTGCCATCCGGATAAAAGTGTGCTGTGGAGTAGAATTGCATGATCAATTTCTCATTCCACTTTGTGAGCTTCTGCCCAACAAAGTCCTCTACTCCACACGCCTTGAAGCTGTCCTGAACTCCTGGGTAGTACTCTTCATTGTCCTTGATATAGGTCCAGTCGACCCATCTCATGTCACATACGATTGGCTTCTTGTCAAGTAGCACTGTCTCAAAGAAATCTTGCTGCTCCTTGGTATGAAATTTGTAGTCCACTGCAGTCCTTCTCCTAGAAGCATATGGATCTCCACTTCCTGAGCCCCGAGTCTCTCCTGAGCTTCATATCCTCAGCCACAGGATGAGCATCATTGTGGTCTGGGATCTTGGGCTTGAGCTTCCGAAGGACACTCTCTTCCTCATCCTCAGCAACAGTCTCAGGCACTGGGGCCTTGTTCTTCTCAGCTGCAGGAATGCTCCGTGTGTTCCTCTTTGGTGCACTCTTAGGCTTAGATGCAGCCTTAGGTGCTTCCTTGGGCTTGGATGCAGCTCCCCCTGACCTTATGGCATCTCCCATAAGTTTGGCTGCCTTGGGCGCTGGTGCAGCTGCCTCTTCTTCCTCCTCCTCTTCTACCATGATGGAGGCTTTCCCAAGCACTCTGGCTACAGTCTTCTTCACTCTTTCTTTCCTCTTCTTGCCCTCAGCTGCAACGGGCTCAATGGGAGCAGGCTTCTCAGTTGAGGCTCTAGCCTTTGACATGGGTTGCCTGCCTGGTGGCCTCTTGATTTTCAGGCCTGGCTTTGAGCCTTGAGCTGGCTCAACTCTCTTGGAGGTGGCCTCTTCCTCTGCCACATAGTCCTCATCTTCAGAATCTGAGGTTTTCTTCTTCCTTTGTCTCGTGGCAGCTTTTGGCAAATTACTAGGAGTGCTCCTGCTGCCTTCATCTGAGGAACTTGAGGGGCTAGTGCCCTCACTCAACTGCACTTGCTGCTCTGACAAGTTTTGGCTGTCACTCTGGTCTGACATGTTGCAAACTGACTGCTGACCTTGTGAATAGATTATAGAAGAGATAGAGTGGATGAGCATCACAAAATGCAGAGATTTTTGCAAAAAGAATGATCCAAAAACTTAGTTTTAGTTTCCCACTGAAATCATCTCGGATCTACCGATTTTCAAACTCGGTGATACCGAAGCAGTTTTGGAACCTAAACTAGTGAACTCGGTAGGACCGAGTCACAGTTCGGTGGCACCGAGACTGCTAGGGTTTCACTGAGTTCAAAAATCGGTCACACCAATAAGTAATTCTCGGTCAGACCGAGTCTCACTTGTGCAATGGCATAAGCCAAATCGGTGGGATCGAGTTTTTCAACTCGGTGGGTCCGAGATGGTTTCGGCGGAAACCTAAACCTAGAATTTTCGAATCAAACCTAATCTATGAGCGTTTTGACTGGATAGAAGTTTATCAAACATGGCCAGAAACAATATAATCACAATGTGCTAGGAATCAGATTGAGGAATAGCACAAAGATCAAGTCCATACCCTAGTTCGGCGTGGACTTGCTACGGCGGCAACGGCTGGGCAGAAATCCCGTTGACGGCGACGGAGACCAGCGACTGGAGGCTGCTGGCGGCGAGAAGACGATCCGGAGACCTCAAGGGCAGAGCAGGCTATCGCGTGGGCGAAGGGGTTCGGAGAAATTTCCAAATTTTGCCCGTGACTATATATAGCCCGACCCTGTCGGTGTGACCGAGTTGAACAACTCGGTGGCACCGAGATTCATAACTACGTGCAGTTACTGAAACTCGGTGAGACCGAAAGGTTCAAATTGGTTGCACCGAGATTGAAAACTTAGATCAACTTAATGATCTCGGTAGGACCGAAAGTGGAGTATCGGTCAGACCGAGAATCATAAAGAGGTTTTGGAAGTTTAAGTCTATGACGAATCGGGGACTCCGAGCGTGTCAGGACCCCGACTCAATGCCACATCGATCTAGCATGTAACACCTCATATCACTTTGCGGCCTCACGCACGGTATTCCCACGGGTGTCGCCTTACCTTTGCCCGGGACCGTTTGCGCCTTTTGGCACACGTATATGACAGTGTCGCTAGCATCCATATGATAAGGAGCCCGGGCTGACATGGCTAGTCGTAAACCCAAAGCGGCACAGACTTACAGGGACAGGCATCCATGACCCAGCATCGAACGTGTCGGTCATCAGCGAGTGAATCCAGGCTGTAGCACTGGGCTAGCAGGACTCCGGTGAACCGGGCTGTAGCGGGCTAACAGGACTCCGGTATTCATCGCGTGACATTTCCCCGAAGGGACAGACACAGGAACGAAGAAGGACACATGCCGGCCAGCCTAAGTGTTCCGGAGCAGTAGCAAGCTACCATGGCTCAGTGGAAACACTAGGAGACATTTCCCGGTAAGAGAGGCTACTAAAGATAAACAACTAGATGGTCAGATCCCACACATACCAAGCATTTCAATAACATACACACAATATGCTCGATATGTGCAATACAACATGGCATCACAAAATGACTCTACGACTCAAGTAGTTTATTCAATAGGCTCCGAGGAGCGAGATATTACAAACATGGGTCTCATGACCCAACACTCAGAGCATACAAGTCAAAGCACAAGCGGAAGCTATCATGTCTGAGTACAGACATCTATAAATGAAAAAGGCTGAGAAGCCTGACTATCTATCAGATCCTGCCGAGGGCACAAGATCGTAGCTGAGGTATCAAGCTAAACGTCGAAGTCCACGTGGAAACTACTAGCGAGACCGAAGTCTCTCTGCAAAAACATAAAATAGGCAAACGTGAGTACAAATGTACCCAGCAAGACTTACATCAGAACTATCTACATATGCATCATTATCAACAAAGGGATGGTGGGGTTTAACTGCAGCAAGCCAGCTTTGACTCGGTGGCTATCCTGAACTACGACTGCAAGTAACTCTTTTGAGGTGGCGCACACGAGTCCACATATTCACCATATCAATACACCACTATGGATCCGCTCCCGTCTCCCTACGAGAACGCCATCCATAGCACTCACGCTTATCTTGCGTATTTTAGAGTATCCACTTTCACTTGTCTATGAACTGATATAAGCAACCCAGAAGTCCTTTTCCGCGGACACGGCTATTCGAATAGATGATGTTAACCCTGCAGGGGTGTACTTCTTCATACATGTTTCCACCACTTAGCGTCTGCACACGACATGTGCTCGGCAGACTTCAAGCGAAAGCCGACGTGGGTGTAGACCACGACCTACCTAAACACTCAAGTCTCTAGTCCAGGTTTATCGCCTATTCGGGTTCCATCCATGAGGAGATCCGGCCGGAGTTTCGCTCACAGCCCCAAACGATGTGAACAGGGTTCCCGAGATACCAAACGGGCATCCGGTACACCGGCCACGTGCCTACCGCATCACAGCCCACCCCTACGGTCAGCGCTGTCCACGGCCTCCAGCATACTACAAACACCAGAAACTACTTGCAACTCCTGGACAGAGGACAAGGGTGAATAAGAAGTCGAGCGGGGTCATATTTCAGGGCCCAATGTATGGTAGTAACTGAATCATGGATCACAAACACAGAACTCAGTTCCTGAGGACGGCTGCAATGAGACAACCCACCATGTACTCCTACATGGCCTCTCACCGCTACCTTTACCAAATCGTGTTCACACACTTAGCTCACACACAGTAGGACATGTTCACACGCCTCTGATTCATCCCCGATGAATCAGACCTGACTCAACTCTAAGCAGTAGCAGGCATGACAAACAAGCATGAATGAGTAGGCACAACAGGGCTCAAACAACTCCTACTCATGCTAGTGGGTTTCATCTATTTACTGTGGCAATGACAGGTCATGCAAAGGATAAAGGGGTTCAACTACCGCAGCATGTAACAGTTGAATCGGTGTTGTCCTAATGCAGTAAAAGAGAGCAGGAGCGAGAGGGTAGGATTGTATCGGAATGAACAAGGGGGTTTTGCTTGCCTGGCACTTCTGAAGATAACATTGAGTCTTCATCAGTGTCAACGATCACATCATCGGTATCACGTCTATCGAGAGGGGACAAATACCGGCAACACAGAAGGAACACAATCAATGCAATGCACAATATGATGCATGATCATGACATGGCAAAATGAATGTGTTTTGGGCTAATGCAACTAGCAACAGATTAAATGAAGTTGGTTTGAATACAAGATTCAAATTCAAACTCCATATGTGATTATTTAAATGCCCTTTATTGATTTGTGCTAAACAGCAGCTATAAGTTGTTCTAACATGCATGAAAATGGTACAGATGGATTCCTTGAATTTTTCTGATAATTTTTCATATATAATTTATTTAATTTGGAGTTACGGTTAATTTTCTATGATTTATTGAAGTTTTAGCTATTTTCTGAAATTTCTGAATAATAATAAATCCAGAAATGAATTACTGCGTCAGCATGACTTCACAGTGACGTCAGCAAGTCAACGGCGTTGTCCAGGTCAAATCTGACCTATGGGACCCACATGTCAGCTGCACAGTGATTTAACAGAGTTTAATTAACTTAACTAAATGGTTAGCCGGGTTAATTAAAGGGTAGGGCCCACCTGTCAGTGAGTCAGTGGGTTAGCTAAAATTTAATTAGCATCTAAACTAAATTAGCAGGGCCCCGGGCCCACATGTAAATGACCCAGGGGGGGTCAAACCCCTGGTCAACAGGGCCTAACACGCCGGCGGTTCGTCGCCGGTGGCAACAGGCGCGGCGGAGGGCTCGGGTTCGCTCCTCCGGCGTCCAAATGGACGGAGGAGAGCGGCTACGGGGAGCTGGAGCTCACCCGCGCCCGTTTCAGCAAGCAGCAGCAGCTAGGGCGGCCGGAGACGACGGCCCCGAGCTTGGCAGCGGCGGCCGGAGCTCGGGCGTGCTCGGGTTCGGCGTTACACGGCACGGCGAGGTCAGCTGAGGGTCTCTACGGATTACTGGGGTCGTCAGGAGCACTCGAAGGCAACGAGCGCAGGTGGAGGACCCCGGGAGCACGAAGCTCACCGGCCATGGCGGACGGCGGCTTCGGGTGCTTGTGGGGCGGCGGCTACAGGGTGCGCGAGAGAGAGAGAGGTGAGGGGAAACGACGGCAAGCTCACAGGGATGCAGCAGGGTGGCTCAGTGGGCTCGGAGACGCACCGGAGCCGACGAATTTGACGAAGATGGCCGGCGGGTCCGAGGTAGAAGACGACGGCGATGGCGGCGATGCAGGGCTTCCGGAGGGCTGTGGAACGGTGGGGAGGAAGAGGGGGTCGAGGCGGAGCTCCTGGGTGCATCGGCGAGGCTAGGGGTGGCCGGTGGCCATGGGTACGGCGACGATGACGGCGAGCTCCGCTCGGTGGTGTGCGCGGGAGGGAAGCAGAGGAGGGAACGGGGTCCAGGGGAAGAGAGGGGAGGTGCAGGGGGCGAGGGGGAGTGCGTGGCGCCCTCGGGTGCCTCCAGCGGCGAGCGGGTAAGCAGGAGGTGGCCGGAGCGTGCGCGCGCGCGTCGGGCACACGCCCTCCTGCCTACTGGCAGGAGGTTGAAGACGGTGGCGACCGGGGTGGGCTGGGCCGCACAGTGCTGGACCAGCACAGGAGCTGGGCCGGCTCTGGTGGGCTGCACGGGTGAGGCCAGGTAAGTACTGTCCCTTTTAATTTTTCTGTTCTGTTTTCCTTTTTATTTTATTTTTGCCACTGTTTTCAATTCCAAAATAATTTCATACAGTGCCAAAACATTCTGAAATATTTTATGTTACCTCTCTGGACTATTCCAAAAGTACATAAAACATTTCAAAGCATTTGAAAATATATTCATTATATATTATGAATATATCCCCAAATTCAAATAGATTATTGATTTAAATTCAGAGACCAAATAATTCCTTAAAAATATTCCAGAATTTTGGTTTGATATATAACTCTTGCCAAAATTCACAAAACTATTTTTAGGGCATTTTGGATTCACAGAATGCAATTTAAAGGGTGCTTGCCCATCTTTTAATTAGGGTTTTGAGGCTTCTGAATTCCTCAGTTCAAATTTCATTTGAATTTAAACATGATGCAGCAACCAAGCTAGTCCATGGCCATGGTAAAGCTAGGGATGTGACAACTCACCCCCACTAAACAAGAATCTCGTCTCGAGATTCAAGCGTAGGGTAAGGTGAAGGGTAACACGGACTAGTATAACCTTCACGATCCAGGGTGCACTTCAGTTGAACGTTGATTTGAACACCATCTTTGTCTTGATGTCTTGCTCTGAGAACTCCAGCTAATCATGACAAGAAGAGGGAAGGAAACTCTAGAACAATCGATCTTCGAGAAGACCGAACAACTTAGGATCAACTCATGGGATGAGACATAGCAACATCTCTTGAGCTGAGAGATGAAGCACAGATCCGAAGAAAAGGAGTGAAGCAGATGACGAGGGTTCACTAGGTAGACAACAATTTCACGCTTAAGAAGGTGGTAAACAATTGTCAACGTAGCGAGGAGTTGAGTTGCCATGATACCACAACGAGACACCTTCGGAACCGTGACTCGTAGAGATATTCCCTTAAGTGGCAAAAAGAATTACTTTTGATTCAGAGATCATTGAAACTCTTTAAACCAGCCTAAGACAATTCTCGAGCGATCGTTTGGAGGGGGTCGGTAGAATGGCATACTCAAACTTGGATGATGTGGATTACCTTGTTGAAGACAACGTAATGGATGATTTTTGCTTATCACCGGAAATGGAAGGGACCCATGGTAGAATGACACATTGGCGGTGCAAGCTGGGAACAAAATGCAAATGCTGGGAATGATTCTGGTAACTGGGGAAGAACCCAACAATAGAGAGTGAATTCACTGTTGGAGTGGTTATAGCATAACCGAAGAATCTGGGGCAATCCCAGCTAGTGCCGATGATAAGACGTAGCGCTTGTGCGTGCTCTCAAGAACTTAAGCATTTCCACATTCATCAAAGTTTTACCAACATCCGTGTCAAGGATCCTGGCAACACAACTTGCTACCATGATGAATAGCGATGGACGATGCAGATGCGAAGGAGGATAACACTTTCTCAGATTTCACCTTAGCGAGGCCAAGCAAATAAAATCTGGATGATCGACCGAGAGACATTTAGCACTCCGCTTCTAATGTTCTCCTTGATGTGCTAGCGTAATCCACCCATAGATATGGTTTGATATCTAGAACATCAAGTAAAAGGTCGGACTTCGGAACACAGAAATCCATAGGAACGGTTACGGAGGTAAATCCTACGAAATCCTTATGGGGAGGTGGCCAACTTCCTCAAACAAGATACTATAATAATAGGTCTACCGGATGGGTGTGTTGGCCACGACATCCACCTTACCGGTTATCGAGAGACCAATATTATAGTTCTTAGGGAAATGTTCCAACCATCATATCTGCCTGAGATTCAGCTCTGGTTGGTGTTAGGATATTCCAGACTCATCGAGTCTAGGAAGAAAATGAAAGTTTGCAACACAAATCGACGAGATGACGTTGCGAGATTCTTGGGAAATGAACTACGATAGCAAGCTCCAAAACATGAGCTGGTTCTGCTACACATGTGTGAACACGCTGCCTCAGACAAACATGATCACATGGTAGTCTTACAATAAAGCACTACCGAGTTCTGGTTGGGAACCATCAGCGAGGATATCGAAGTTCTTTCATAAGTCCGGATTAGCTCTTATGAAGATACTCCTTCTCCTTGAACAAATCGGTCAGTGGCTTGGTGTGCTAGGATACACATATGGAATGAAGATGATCAGTCTAACAGACCACAGAATTCTTCGCACGTGCATGACTGACTTGGGATGATTCCAAAGGAGGCAAAACAAGCCTTCTCAAATTCATGGCGGCAACTTACATCAAAATGCACGTGAATCAAAGGAAGTCACTCCTTTCATCAAACAAGTACTTCATGAGCTAGCATGAAGAAAATGCTTTCAAAAGTTTCCAACACTAACTTAATGTTCAACAACATCATGGAGGAGATAAGGATGTTGTCAATGGGCTCAACAACAACTCATCGGAATTTCCATATCACTGGACTTCCACCATCATGTGAACACGGTGATAGCATTGGTCAGACCCAAAGATATAATGGTGTATGCTCGAGGGATCAACCACGAGTAAGACAACATTACGAACATCGTTGGTTCTGATTGATTTGACGATAGCCCACACTCAAATCAAAGGATTGATAAGACAATAGGTCCAGCAACTGATCACAGGGACCAATCGATGAAGATATCATCTTTCTTCAATACACACTACACAAGAATATCCCTTTGGAACGAACTAAGTCAGGCAAGCTTTTATCTTCCAACCCTCCAAGTTGTTGTTTAGCTTAACCAACTAGCTCAGGGATATCTAACACCGATTCTTGGAGAGAAGGTGGTTCACAAGAAACCAACTTGATCACGAGCTCAACATAGCGGTCAGGTGACAACCTGGTAATACTTCTGAGAAGATATTCAGAAAATCACGAACCACCGATATGTTACTAGGCTCGAGAACAATCTTGCTTTTCAGGGCAAGACGATATGATCAATAGAGCAAGGATTTGAAATAATCCTAACTCATCGCTCGAGGAGGGAACCAGGAGAATGGACTAGGTAGCACGATCAATCTTAGAATGATGATTCAATAACCAACACACTAAGAATGAAATTATTGTCCTTTAACTACCAAGCAACAGAGTTGCTAGCAATATTGATTTCACACGCCATGATTCATTTGTCGGCATTCCGGTTACAATAACACAGGAACCGAGGAATGAACAATGATGGCAAGAAGTATCACTGTACCAAGAGTTCATAGGATGGTGTGCAATTCCTATAACAATCTCGATATAAAATATGTAATACTCCAAGGTAGAACAGAACCAAAAGCTGGATTGGCATTTGATCTGCGGAATACAACTACTTTGACCCAATCCTAGATATGGAAGAGCTACTGGAGTTTGTTTCTCCTAGTCGTTCTGTGATAGAATGGCTTGACGGACCACAAGAGTAATAGGCATCGATAAACGAACGCACACATACTCTTGACTATCAATTGATAGACGAGGGCCAGAAAACAACTAAAGAGGGACAACTCAAAGGAACATATGATTTTCTGAGTTGTGAATGCATAGATTAGCATGTCGAACGAGTTCAACATATTTCTTTCGGACAATCCATGCGGAAAGGTAGAACTGGCAGAGTCACAATTATGAATGGAGAACCCATCGAGAGCACTCCTGTTGTGATCTTTTGATCCAACAAACTTTTGCCGTAAGTGGTTCATGGTATTTGGAAGAAGGATATACCACAGACCTCGAGAACTACTGCAAAGGTTACTAATATCCTAAAGGCGCTAGCAATTACTATCAACATGAAGTAAGTAGAGTGAATCTCGGGTTCAAGAACCCAGGAATGGAATGCCTACTAACTAATAACATCACGGGATGCTTTCAAAAATAATGGCCAGAATCATCACACTGGGGATACAAAAGCATTGCTAAATTGCTAGGTGACTTCCTAAACACCTAAGGTCATAATAATAGCTCCAACATCTACGCCGAGGTAACAAAGTACCTCAACCTACCGATTAGTGTGCTTATTCCGACCAAAAGGGACATCGGAGACGGAAGGAAAGGATTTGCAAATGCATCAGACTGTTTAGAGACCTGGGATGACTCGGACAGCATAACGGCTGTAAATGCTCAAAAAGATTTGAGACAATCACAAAATGGTGGCATAACCACTCAGAAGCACAATATCAAGGTTTGGAGATCAACAGTTAACATACAGAAGTAGTAAGAACCGAACTGAGACTTAAATCCAACAATCTATAAGTCTACGGATTAGTAACACGTGATCCTGATAGAAAGAAGAGATAGCCTAGCTCTTAATCCCCGCAGGAAAGATAAGATGACTCAGATCAGAAGGCATAAGGTACAAGGAGTAAAAAGAGCCTTACGTTCCATCCCACAATCAATTCCCTTATATAACTAAAGAATTTCTAGACTCAACTTCGACCAGTTTGGCTTGGTAATCCTACAGGTAGTCAAGCTCTGATACCAACGCTGTCAGGACCCCGACTCAATGCCACATCGATCTAGCATGTAACACCTCATATCACTTTGCGGCCTCACGCACGGTATTCCCACGGGTGTCGCCTTATCTTTGCCCGGGATCGTTTGCGCCTTTTGGCACACGTATATGACAGTGTCGCTAGCATCCATATGATAAGGAGCCCGGGCTGACATGGCTAGTCGTAAACCCAAAGCGGCACAGACTTACAGGGACAGGCATCCATGACCCAGCATCGAACGTGTCGGTCATCAGCGAGTGAATCCAGGCTGTAGCACTGGGCTAGCAGGACTCCGGTGAACCGGGCTGTAGCGGGCTAACAGGACTCCGGTATTCATCGCGTGACATTTCCCCGAAGGGACAGACACAAGAACGAAGAAGGACACATGCCGGCCAGCCTAAGTGTTCCGGAGCAGTAGCAAGCTACCATGGCTCAGTGGAAACACTAGGAGACATTTCCCGGTAAGAGAGGCTACTAAAGATAAACAACTAGATGGTCAGATCCCACACATACCAAGCATTTCAATAACATACACACAATATGCTCGATATGTGCAATACAACATGGCATCACAAAATGACTCTACGACTCAAGTAGTTTATTCAATAGGCTCCGAGGAGCGAGATATTACAAACATGGGTCTCATGACCCAACACTCAGAGCATACAAGTCAAAGCACAAGCGGAAGCTATCATGTCTGAGTACAGACATCTATAAATGAAAAAGGCTGAGAAGCCTGACTATCTATCAGATCCTGCCGAGGGCACAAGATCGTAGCTGAGGTATCAAGCTAAACGTCGAAGTCCACGTGGAACTACTAGTGAGACTGAAGTCTCTCTGCAAAAACATAAAATAGGCAAACGTGAGTACAAATGTACCCAGCAAGACTTACATCAGAACTATCTACATATGCATCATTATCAACAAAGGGGATGGTGGGGTTTAACTGCAGCAAGCCAGCTTTGACTCGGTGGCTATCCTAAACTACGACTGCAAGTAACTCTTTTGAGGTGGCGCACACGAGTCCACATATTCACCATATCAATACACCACTATGGATCCGCTCCCGTCTCCCTACGAGAACGCCATCCATAGCACTCACGCTTATCTTGCGTATTTTAGAGTATCCACTTTCACTTGTCTATGAACTGATATAAGCAACCCAGAAGTCCTTTTCCGCGGACACGGCTATTCGAATAGATGATGTTAACCCTGCAGGGGTGTACTTCTTCATACATGTTTCCACCACTTAGCGTCTGCACACGACATGTGCTCGGCAGACTTCAAGCGAAAGCCGACGTGGGTGTAGACCACGACCTACCTAAACACTCAAGTCTCTAGTCCAGGTTTATCGCCTATTCGGGTTCCATCCATGAGGAGATCCGGCCGGAGTTTCGCTCACAGCCCCAAACGATGTGAACAGGGTTCCGTGACACCAAACGGGCGCCCGGTATACCCGGCCACGTGCCTACCGCATCACAGCCCACCCCTACGGTCAGCGCTGTCCACGGCCTCCAGCATACTACAAACACCAGAAACTACTTGCAACTCCTGGACAGAGGACAAGGGTGAATAAGAAGTCGAGCGGGGTCATATTTCAGGGCCCAATGTATGGTAGTAACTGAATCATGGATCACAAACACAGAACTCAGTTCCTGAGGACGGCTTCAATGAGACAACCCACCATGTACTCCTACATGGCCTCTCACCGCTACCTTTACCAAATCGTGTTCACACACTTAGCTCACACACAGTAGGACATGTTCACACACCTCTGATTCATCCCCGATGAATCAGACCTGACTCAACTCTAAGCAGTAGCAGGCATGACAAACAAGCATGAATGAGTAGGCACAACAGGGCTCAAACAACTCCTACTCATGCTAGTGGGTTTCATCTATTTACTGTGGCAATGACAGGTCATGCAAAGGATAAAGGGGTTCAACTACCGCAGCATGTAACAGTTGAATCGGTGTTGTCCTAATGCAGTAAAAGAGAGCAGGAGCGAGAGGGTAGGATTGTATCGGAATGAACAAGGGGTTTTTGCTTGCCTGGCACTTCTGAAGATAACATTGAGTCTTCATCAGTGTCAACGATCACATCATCGGTATCACGTCTATCGAGAGGGGACAAATACCGGCAACACAGAAGGAACACAATCAATGCAATGCACAATATGATGCATGATCATGACATGGCAAAATGAATGTGTTTTGGGCTAATGCAACTAGCAACAGATTAAATGAAGTTGGTTTGAATACAAGATTCAAATTCAAACTCCATATGTGATTATTTAAATGCCCTTTAATTGATTTGTGCTAAACAGCAGCTATAAGTTGTTCTAACATGCATGAAAATGGTACAGATGGATTCCTTGAATTTTTCTGATAATTTTTCATATATAATTTATTTAATTTGGAGTTACGGTTAATTTTCTATGATTTATTGAAGTTTTAGCTATTTTCTGAAATTTCTGAATAATAATTAAATCCAGAAATGAATTACTGCGTCAGCATGACTTCACAGTGACGTCAGCAAGGTCAACGGCGTTGTCCAGGTCAAATCTGACCTATGGGACCCACATGTCAGCTGCACAGTGATTTAACAGAGTTTAATTAACTTAACTAAATGGTTAGCCGGGTTAATTAAAGGGTAGGGCCCACCTGTCAGTGAGTCAGTGGGTTAGCTAAAATTTAATTAGCATCTAAACTAAATTAGCAGGGCCCCGGGCCCACATGTAAATGACCCAGGGGGGGTCAAACCCCTGGTCAACAGGGCCTAACACGCCGGCGGTTCGTCGCCGGTGGCAACAGGCGCGGCGGAGGGCTCGGGTTCGCTCCTCCGGCGTCCAAATGGACGGAGGAGAGCGGCTACGGGGAGCTGGAGCTCACCCGCGCCCGTTTCAGCAAGCAGCAGCAGCTAGGGCGGCCGGAGACGACGGCCCCGAGCTTGGCAGCGGCGGCCGGAGCTCGGGCGTGCTCGGGTTCGGCGTTACACGGCACGGCGAGGTCAGCTGAGGGTCTCTACGGATTACTGGGGTCGTCAGGAGCACTCGAAGGCAACGAGCGCAGGTGGAGGACCCCGGGAGCACGAAGCTCACCGGCCATGGCGGACGGCGGCTTCGGGTGCTTGTGGGGCGGCGGCTACAGGGTGCGCGAGAGAGAGAGAGGTGAGGGGAAACGACGGCAAGCTCACAGGGATGCAGCAGGGTGGCTCAGTGGGCTCGGAGACGCACCGGAGCCGACGAATTTGACGAAGATGGCCGGCGGGTCCGAGGTAGAAGACGACGGCGATGGCGGCGATGCAGGGCTTCCGGAGGGCTGTGGAACGGTGGGGAGGAAGAGGGGGTCGAGGCGGAGCTCCTGGGTGCATCGGCGAGGCTAGGGGTGGCCGGTGGCCATGGGTACGGCGACGATGACGGCGAGCTCCGCTCGGTGGTGTGCGCGGGAGGGAAGCAGAGGAGGGAACGGGGTCCAGGGGAAGAGAGGGGAGGTGCAGGGGGCGAGGGGGAGTGCGTGGCGCCCTCGGGTGCCTCCAGCGGCGAGCGGGTAAGCAGGAGGTGGCCGGAGCGTGCGCGCGCGCGTCGGGCACACGCCCTCCTGCCTACTGGCAGGAGGTTGAAGACGGTGGCGACCGGGGTGGGCTGGGCCGCACAGTGCTGGACCAGCACAGGAGCTGGGCCGGCTCTGGTGGGCTGCACGGGTGAGGCCAGGTAAGTACTGTCCCTTTTAATTTTTCTGTTCTGTTTTCCTTTTTATTTATATCTTTTGCCACTGTTTTCAATTCCAAAATAATTTCATACAGTGCCAAAACATTCTGAAATATTTTATGTTACCTCTCTGGACTATTCCAAAAGTACATAAAACATTTCAAAGCATTTGAAAATATATTCATTATATATTATGAATATATCCCCAAATTCAAATAGATTATTGATTTAAATTCAGAGACAAAATAATTCCTTAAAAATATTCCAGAATTTTGGTTTGATATATAACTCTTGCCAAAATTCACAAAACTATTTTTAGGGCATTTTGGATTCACAGAATGCAATTTAAAGGGTGCTTGCCCATCTTTTAATTAGGGTTTTGAGGCTTCTGAATTCCTCAGTTCAAATTTCATTTGAATTTAAACATGATGCAGCAACCAAGCTAGTCCATGGCCAGGGTAAAGCTAGGGATGTGACAGAGCGCTCCTCACACAGAGTGGTTCGAATCTGACTTGATCAAATTTTGTGATGCAGCATGAATAGAGTTTGAGACGAGAAAAGCATAGATAGCTAGAGGAGGTTCTTAGGCATTCTTGTCCATCCACTTGGCAAAAGAAGATAAAGCCGAACAATCAAAGCAACAAGTGGATGTCCTCGAATGAGTAAAATATGCAATCAACATGCTCACACAATAAGATAGCAAATGGAATATGTGGCAAAGCATGCACAACCAATTCTAGCATCTATCAAGCAATTTGCGATGACTAGGTCATCTATATATGAGTATATTGACTTAGGAGTCAAGTGAGAACACTTGATTGTAGGTCATACTCATCGTTTAAGCTCAAGTGGGGTTACCACTTTTACATAAAGCATTGTTTTGTTCACATCTTTAGAGTTGCTTTAGCTCAGTCTTAGAGTAAAGCTCCCCCTAGATGTGATATCCCCCCTAAGAGGGATGAACTAACCTTGGGTTTTGTCGACGATGACTTCATGTAGACATTGAAGATGTGGATGCTCAATGTTGATGTAGATCTCTTGGAGCTATCCATTTGAGTGAATTGCACTTTCAATACCTACATGGGTTAGTCCCACAAGGAACAAACAAGGATATCCATAGATATAGAGTGATGCACACAAAAGATGATGTCCATGAAAACTTTTAGGTTACCTTGTCCCTTGTCTTACCAACAAGAGGGTTTGTGACTCCTTGAACTAGTGCAAGATGTGGAAGTTGATTGCACTTGTTCTTGCCAAAATGATAAGAGTGAAGTATGTTGGCGGAGTCACCCTCAAGAACTTTCTAGTTCTTCTTCTTTTGGATCCACATCATCTTGATGGGAATCCTTGGAGTTGTAGTTGTACTTGATGAAGTGGAACTTGAAGTAGTCTTGGGAATCCACTTGACTAAGGTCTTAGGAGCTTCTTCAAATGCATCAATTTCCTCTTGAAGCTTGTTCTTGCCTTTTTGCTCGTAGTCTTGTGGTGGAAGATCATCTTGAGCTTGTGTCCCCTTAAACTTCTCTTGTTGAGGGACAAACTTTGTCTTGGGGTATTGATCTTCTTCCCATTCAACTCCATTGGCATTGAACTTTCGTTCAAAACCAATACCTTGATTCTTCCGGTGCATTCCTTGCTTGCGCACAATTTCCTCGAATTGCTTACTCCCGGCAAGGCTTTTGTACACTCCTTTCTCTATAATTCCCTTCAATAAGCTATTTTCTTGCTCAAGTGTAACTTGGCTAAGAGAATCATTAGTGGAATCAAGAGAACTACTAGAAGCAACAATATTGGATTTAGCATGATCACTGTTACTACTAGCGGAAGAATCTTTCTTGTTAGATTTGACTTGAGGCATGTAAGTGGATAAGAGTAAACGCTTGGCAATGTAAGAAGAACTTTTCTTGCGGAGATCATCATTGATTGCCTTTAAGAACTCATGCTCTTGCTCAAGATTGAGTTTTTCAAAGCGTAGCTTCTCATGAGCTCTTAAAAGTTCTCGATGATCTTCGAAGATAGTGTCATGAGCTAACTTAAGAGTTTTTAGTTCTTTAGTTAGAGCCTCAATCTTCTCCTTATCATTGTCATTCGTTTTATCTTGATTAGCATGATTAATTGGTCTTTCATCATAGTATTCATCACTAGAGTTGTCACCAAGCAAATCATCACCTAACAAGTCATCTTCATCACTATCGAAATCAACATACTCGGGGTGTGTTACCTTAGGACCTTTGGCCATGAAGCATCTTCCAATTCCTTCATTTGGTGAGTCAAATATGTCGTAGGAGTTGGTTGACACAAGTGCTAGACCGGCAACACCTTCATCTTGAGTATCTTCGGAGTTGGAGTGATAACTTCTCTCAGAGTGGCTGTCGGAGTCGGAGCCGGATACCCATTCACCAACATGAGCTTGATGTCTTCGTCTTGTGTAGCTCCTTGATGATTTTTCCTTCCTTTCCGAATCCTTGCTTCTCCGTGAGTATCTTCGTTCATAACGATCATCTCTACTCCTTCTCTCTCTTGGTGGTGATCCTTTGCTTCTTCTTTTTGGAGAATCTTCTCTTTTCTTGTAGGGAGCCGTACACTCGTTGGAATAGTGTCCGGGTCTTCCACAATTGTAACAGTTTCTCTCTCGACTAGAAGATCTTTTGTCATTGTAGGACCTTGACTTGGAGCTTCTATCTTTGCTTCTACTCTTGTAGAACTTGTTGAAGTTCTTCACCATTAAGCTCAATTCTTCATTGAAGTCTTGTTTCTCACTTGATGATGTAGGGGCTTCACATGAGGCTTTATAGGCACCACTTGACTTGTTGTGAAGTTCCTCTTTATCCTTAAGTGACATCTCATGAGCAACAATTCTTCCAATCACTTCCGTTGGCTTGAGATCTTTGTAATTGGGCATCATTTGGATCAATGTGCACACGGTATCATATTTTCCATCCAAGGCTCTTAGGATCTTCTTGATGATGAATCTATCGGTCATCTCTTCACTTCCTAAGCCGGCAATCTCATTTGTGATGAGAGCAAGCCTAGAGTACATTTCAGCGACACCTTCACCATCCTTCATCTTGAACTTGTCAAGTTGGCTTTGAAGCACATCCAACTTGGATTCCTTGACGGAGTCGGTACCTTCGTGCATATCAATCAAAGTGTCCCAAATTTCCTTTGCATTCTCAAGGCGCTGATTTTGTTGAATTCTTCTGGGCATAATCCGTTGAAGAGAATATCACAAGCTTGAGCATTGTATTGCAACATCTTCAACTCATCCGCGGTAGCTTCACGGTTTGGTTCTCTCTCATCAAAGAAGTAACCTTGCAAACCAACACACACAATAGCCCAAACAGCGGGGTTATGTCCAAGAATATGCATTTTCATTTTATGCTTCCAACTAGCAAAATTAGTACCATCAAAGTAAGGACCTCTTCGGTGATAATTTCCCTCGCTAGACGCCATACTCTCCTAGGTTGTGAAACCAAGGCTATGACCACCAAAAGCTATGGAGATCAAGCAAATGGAGACCAAGGCTCTGATACCACTTGTAGGATCGAAGTATGTCTAGAGGGGGGGGTGATTAGACTACTTGACCAATTAAAAACTTAACCTTTTCCCAATTTTAGTTCTTGGCAGATTTTAGCTATTTTAGGACAAGTCAAGCAATCATCACACAATTCAAGCAAGCATGCAAAGAGTTTATGGGCAGCGGAAAGTAAAGCATGCAACTTGCAAGAGTATAAAGGGAAGGGTTTGGAGAAGTCAAACGCTATTGGAGACACGGATGTTTTTCCCGTGGTTCGGATAGGTGGTGCTATCCTACATCCACGTTGATGGAGACTTCAACCCACGAAGGGTAACGGTTGCGCGAGTCCACACAGGGCTCCACCCAAGGGCAACGGTTGCGCGAGTCCATGAAGGGCTCCACCCACGAAGGGTCCACGAAGAAGCAACCACCCACAAAGGGTCCACGAAGAAGCAACCTTGTCTATCCCACCATGGCCATCGCCCACGAAGGACTTGCCTCATGAGCGGTAGATCTTCACGAAGTAGGCGATCTCCTTGCCCTTACAAACTCCTTGGTTTAACTCCACAATCTTGTCGGAGGTTCCCAAGTGACACCTAGCCAATCTAGGAGACACCACTCTCCAAGAAGTAACAAATGGTGTGTAGGTAATGAACTCCTTGCTCTTGTGCTTCAAATGATAGTCTCCCCAACACTCAACTCTCTCTCATAGGATTTGGATTTGGTGGAAAGAAGATTTGAGTGGAAAGCAACTTGGGAAGGCTAGAGATCAAGATTCATATGGTAGGAATGGAATGTCTTGGTCTCAACACATGAGTAGGTGGTTCTCTCTCAGAACATATGAGTTGGAATGGTGTGTGTGTTTTGATGGCTCTCTCACGGAATGAGAAAGAGGTGGAGGGGTATATATAGCCTCCACACAAAATCCAACCGTTACACACAATTTACCAATCTCGGTGGGACCGAATCAGAAAACTCGGTCTGACCGAAATAGTAAACCTAGTGACCGTTAGGAATTTCAGTGGGACTGACATGCAACTCGGTAGGACCGATTCGGTTATGGTTTGGGCATAACGTAATCTCGGTGAGACCGATTACACAAACTCGGTGGGAGCGAATTTGGTAATTAGCTAACCAGAGAGTTGGTCAGGCAAACTCGGTGGGACCGATTTGCTCTTTCGGTGAGACCGAGTGGAACTCGGTGAGACCGAAAAGTTACAAAGGGGAAACACTGAGTTTACATTGCAATCTCGGTGGGACCGATTCGCTCTTTCGGTGGGACCGAAAAGTTACGAAAGGGAAACAGAGAGTTTGCAACCCCATCTCGGTGGGACCGAGATCCTTATCGGTAGAACCGAATTGCTGGGGTTTGGCAGTGGCTAATGACAAGTGAAACTCGGTGGGGCCGGATAGGAAGAATCGGTAGGACCGAGTTTGGCTTAGAGTTTAGGTCATATGTGGATATGGGAAAGTAGTTGAGGGTTTTTGGAGCATATCACTAAGCACATGAAGCAAGAGGCTCATTAAGCAACACCTCATCCCTCCTTAATAGTATTGGCTTTTCCTATGGACTCAATGTGATCTTGGATCACTAAAATATAAAATGAAGAGTCTTGAGCTTTTGAGCTTGAGCCAATCCATTGTCCTTAGCATTTTGAGGGTTCCACTTTCACATCCATGCCATGCCAATCATTGAGCTTTCCTGAAATAATTATCTTGGAATAGTATTAGCTCAGTGAGCTATATGTTGTTATGAATTACCAAAACCACCTAGGGATAGTTGCACTTTCACCCCCGCACTAGGGGCTCCACTCATATACAATAAGAGACAATAATATATCTTACTTTATACTTTGTTTATTTTAAGCTTTTTTCGGCACGACCCATTTTCAACTCAGTTCCTCTCTTTTACAGATGAACGTCGTGCGGCGCCCGTCCAGGATACGGCACAACGGAGACACAGGCGCAGACGTGCAGTAGGGACCCGTCCTAAAGGATTCTTTTTAGATTAAGACCCTGCATAAACCTTTCTTACTGTCTCTTGTTGCTACACATCCCCCGGTTTTTTCTTTCTAATATAACCAAGGAGGAGGCTGGCGTCTTGGCATGTGGCCACGTCAGAATTGTTGTGCGTACCTGGACACTAGGGGCTTTTTTAATAAAGAGTGTTGTTTCGCCCGCACTCATAAAGACCGAACACCTTAGGGAGTGTTCGGCGTCGCGAGTTTTGGCATTATATGCATCAGCTCCAAATCATGTCTTTGGTCAAATGTTGGGTTGCCCGGCTCCTGAGTTCGGCTACCTTACGTTCTGCTCTATCGGCTAAGGTAGCACCAGGAGAACTACTGTGATTGTGCCCCCGGTTCGGCCAGGGCGAGCACCTCAGTAGAGAAAGCCGAAAACTGACTGTCATGATGTAGCGTGAGACTGGTCAGCCACTCGATGACCTATCCGAATCTATCGGATTCCTCCGCTTTAATGAAGGGCCGCTTCCCGATCAGGCACATACGCGCCCCGAATTCGGACGAGCGCAGTTGCCACCAAGGAGCTACCTAAAGAGTCTCATTGTCAAACACCTATGGCTAAGTGAAAGTGTTAAAGCATTATAGTCCGGTTGCCTGGCCTGCTGCGCTATCACCTCCTTTGCAGGACCAAGACATTGGGTTAAGTGTGAAAATGCATCTTCTGCGAGCACCCCGCACTATGTGCGTGGGGGCTGAAGCCAACGACTGCCATCTTTCAGATTCTGTATATATATATATATATATATATATATATATATATATATATATATATATATATATATATATCTTAAAACGGCCGCATAGAAGGTGTTCACAATACTTGAAGGCACAAGTATAAAAAAGGCCACTACAGTTTATCAAAATACTACTTTTCAATTACATATGCTATCATAACATAGCATCTTTCGAGCACTGCGTCTCTATTACACGAGCGCCTTCAAGGACTTCCTGAAAATAGTGCTCGGAAGGTACTCGGCTTTTGTCCGAATCTCGGGACGCAACAACGATGGTCTCCATCTCTGCCCAATATGTCTTAACATGGGCAAGAGCCATCCTTGCTGTTGGAAATATGCCCTAGAGGCAATAATAAAAGTATTATTATTATATTTCCTTGTTCATGATAATTGTCTTTTATTCATGCTATAACTGTATTATCCGGAAATCATAATACACGTGTGAATACATAGACCACAATATGTCCCTAGTGAGCCTCTAGTTGACTAGCTCGTTGTGATCAACAGATATTCATGGTTTCCTGGCTATGGACATTGGATGTCGTTGATAACGGGATCACATCATTAGGAGAATGATGTGATGGACAAGACCCAATCCTAAGACTAGCACAAAAGATCGTGTAGTTCATTTGCTAGAGCTTTGCCAATGTCAAGTATCTCTTCCTTCGACCATGAGAGCGTGTAACTCCTGGATACCGTAGGAGTGCTTTGGGTGTATCAAACGTCACAACGTAACTGGGTGACTATAAAGGTGCACTACAGGTATCTCCGAAAGTATCTATTGTTTTATGCGGATCAAGACTGGGATTTGTCACTCCGTGTAAACGGAGAGGTATCTCTGGGCCCACTCGGTAGGACATCATCATATGCGCAATGTGACCAAGGAGTTGATCACGGGATGATGTGTTACGGAACGAGTAAAGTGACTTGCCGGTAACGAGATTGAACAAGGTATTGGATACCGACGATCGAATCTCGGGCAAGTAACATACCGATAGACAAAGGGAATTGAATACGGGATTGATTAAGTCCTTGACATCGTGGTTCATCCGATGAGATCATCGTGGAACATGTGGGAGCCATCATGGGTATCTAGATCCCGCTGTTGGTTATTGACCGGAGAACGTCTCGGTCATGTCTGCATGTCTCCCGAACCCGTAGGGTCTACACACTTAAGGTTCGATGACGCTAGGGTTATAAAGGAAGTTTGTATGTGGTTACCGAATGTTGTTCGGAGTCCCGGATGAGATCCCGGACGTCACGAGGAGTTCCGGAATGGTCCGGAGGTAAAGATTTATATATGGGAAGTCCTATTTTGGCCACCGGAAAATGTTCGGGATTTTTCGGTATTGTACCGGGAAGGTTCTAGAAGGTTCCGGAGTGGGGCCCACCTGCATGGGGGGACCCACATGAACGTGGGTAGTGGGGGCAAGGCCCCACACCCCTGGTCAAGGCGCACCAAGATCCCCCCTTAGAAGGAATAAGATCATATCCCAAAGGGATAAGATCAAGATCCCTAAAAAGGGGGGATAACAATCGGTGGGGAAGGAAATGATGGGATTTCTTTCCTCCCACCTTGGCCAACGCCCCAATGGACTTGGAGGGCAAGAAACCAGCCCCTCCACGCCTATATATAGTGGGGAGGCGCATGGGAGCTTCACCCTTGCCCCTGGCGCAGCCCTCCCTCTCCCAAGTGCTCCTCCTCTCTCGCGGTGCTTGGCGAAGCCCTGCAGGATTGCCACGCTCCTCCACCACCACCACGCCGTTGTGCTGCTGCTGGACGGAGTCTTCCTCAACCTCTCCCTCTCTCCTTGCTGGATCAAGGCATGGGAGACGTCACCGGGCTGTACGTGTGTTGAACGCGGAGGTGCCGTCCGTTCGGCACTAGGATCTCCGGTGATTTGGATCACGACGAGTACGACTCCTTCAACCCCGTTCTCTTGAACGCTTCCGCTTAGCGATCTACAAGGGTATGTAGATGCATTCTCTTTCTACTCGTTGCTGGTCTCTCCATAGATAGATCTTGGTGACACGTTGGAAAATTTTGAATTTCTGCTACGTTCTCCAACAGTGGCATCATGAGCTAGGTCTATTGCGTAGATTCTTTACACGAGTAGAAGACAAAGTAGTTGTGGGCGTTGATGTTGTACAATATGCTTACTGTTACTAGTCCAATCTTGTTTTGACGGTATTGTGGGATGAAGCGGCCCGGACCGACCTTACACGTACTCTTACGTGAGACAGGTTCCACCAATTGACATGCACTTGGTGCATAAGGTGGCTAGCGGGTGCCAGTCTCTCCCACTTTAGTCGGAACGGATTCGATGAAAAGGGTCCTTATGAAGGGTAAATAGCAATTGGCATATCACGTTGTGGTTTTGCGTAGGTAAGAAACGTTCTTGCTAGAAACCCATAGCAGCCACGTAAAACATGCAAACAACAATTAGAGGACGTCTAACTTGTTTTTGCAGGGTATGCTTTGTGATGTGATATGGCCAAGAAGAATGTGATGAATGATATGTGATGTATGAGGTTGATCATGTTCTTGTAATAGGATTCACGACTTGCATGTCGATGAGTATGACAACCGGCAGGAGCCATAGGAGTTGTCTTTATTTATTGTATGACCTGCGTGTCATTTAACAACGCCATGTAAATTACTTTACTTTATTGCTAAACGCATTAGCCATAGAAGTAGAAGTAGTCGTTGGCGTGACAACTTCATGAAGACACGATGATGGAGATCATGATGATGGAGATCATGGTGTCATGCCGGTGACGATGATGATCATGGAGCCCCGAAGATGAAGATCAAAAGGAGCAAAAATGATATTGGCCATATCATGTCACTATTTGATTGCATGTGATGTTTATCATGTTTATGCATCTTGTTTACTTAGGACGACGGTAGTAAATAAGATGATCCCTTACAAAATTTCAAGAAGTGTTCTCCCCTAACTGTGCACCGTTGCTACAGTTCGTCGCTTCTAAGCACCACGTGATGATCGGGTGTGATGGATTCTTACGTTCACATACAACGGGTGTAAGACAGTTTTACACAGCGAAAACACTTAGGGTTAACTTGACGAGCCTAGCATGTGCAGACATGGCCTCAGAACACGGAGACCGAAAGGTCGAGCATGAGTCGCATAGTAGATACGATCAACATGAAGATGTTCACCGATGATGACTAGTCCGTCTCACGTGATGATCGGACACGGCCTAGTTGACTCGGATCATGTAATCACTTAGATGACTAGAGGGATGTCTATCTGAGTGGGAGTTCATAAGATGAACTTAATTATCTTGAACATAGTCAAAAGACCTTTTTGCAAATTATGTCGTAAGCTCGCGCTTTAGTTCCACTGTTTAGATATGTTCCTAGAGAAAATATAGTTGAAAGTTGACAGTAGCGATTATGCGGACAGTAGAAAGCTTATGTCCTTAATGCACTGCTCAGTGTGCTGAACCCCAAACGTCGTTTGTGGATGTTTCGAACATCGAACATACACGTTTTGATAACTACGTGATAGTTCAGTTAAATGGTTTAAGTAGAGGCACCAAAGACGTTTTCGAAACATCGCGGAACATATGAGATGTTTTGAGGGCTGAAATTGGGATTTCGGGCTCGTGCCCACATCAAGAGGTATGAGACCTCCGGCGATTTTCTTAGCCTGCAAACTAAGGGAGAAAAGCTCAATCGTTGAGCTTGTGCTCAGATTGTTTGAGTGCAACAATCACTTGAATTAAGTGGGAGTTAATCTTCCAGATGAGATAGTGATGTTTCCCCAAAGTCATTGCCACCAAGCTGCTAGAGCTTCGTGATGAACTATAACATATCAGGGATAGATATGATGATCCTTGAGGTATTCGCGATGTTTGACACCGCGAAAGTAGAAATCAATAAGGAGCATCAATTGTTGATGGTTGGTGAAACCACTAGTTTCAAGAAGGGCAAGTGCAAGAAGGGATACTTCATGAAACGGCAAATCAGCTGCTGCACCAGTGAAGAAACCCGAGATTGAACCCAAACCCGAGACTAAGTGCTTCTATAATAAAGGGAACAGCCACTGGAGCAGAATTACCCTAGATACTTGGTAGATGAGAAGGCTGGCAAGGTCGATAGAAGTATATTGGATATACATTATGTTAATGTGTACTTTACTAGTACTCCTAGTAGCACCAGGGTATTAAGATACCGGTTCGGTTGCTAAGTGTTAGTAACTCAAAATAAAAGCTACGGAATAAACGGAGACTAGCTAAAGGTGAGCTGACGATATGTGTTGGAAATGTTTCCAATATTAATATGATCAAGCATCGCGCGCTCCCTCTACCATCGAGATTGGTTTTAAAACCTGAATAATTGTTATTTGGTGTTTGCGTTGAGCATAGACATGATTGGATTATGACTATCGCAATATGGTTATTCATTTAAAGAGAATAATGGTTACTCTATTTATTTGAATAATGCCTTCAATGGTCTTGCACCTATAGGAATGGTTTATTGAATCTCGATCGTAGTGATACACATTTTCATGCCAAAAGATATAAGATAGTAATGATAGTACCACTTACTTGTGGCACTGCCATGTAAGTCATAATGGTATAAAACGCATGAAGAAGCTCCATGTTGATGGATCTTTGGACTCACTCGTTTTTGAAAAGTTTGAGACATGCGAACCATGTCTATTGGTGTATATGCATGAAGAAACTCCATGCAAATGGACCGTTTGGACTCACTTGATTTTGAATCACTTGAGATATGCAAATCATATCACATGGGCAAGATGACTGAAAAGCCTCATTTTCAGTAAGATGGAACAAGATAGCAACTTGTTGGAAGTAACACATTTTGATGTGTCCAATCCAATGAGTGCTGAGGCATGCAGTGAATATCGTTATGATCTTACTTCACAGATGATTCGAGTAGATGTTGAGAATATTTACTTGATGAAACACAAGTCTGAATTATTGAATGGTTCAAGTAATTTCAGAGTGAAGTAGAAGATCATTGTGACAAGAGGATAAAATGTCTATGATATGATCATAGAGATGAATATCTGAGTTACGAGTTTTGGCACACAATTAAGACATTGTGGAAATTGTTTCGCAATTAATACCGCCTGGAACACCATAGTGTGATGGTGTGTCCGAACATCATAGTTGCACCCTATTGGATATGGTGCGTACCATGATGTCTCTTATCGAATTACCACTATTGTCCATGGGTTAGGCATTAGAGACAACCACATTCACTTTAAATAGGGCACCACGTAATTCCGTTGAGATGACACTGTATGAATTATGGTTTAGAGAAACCTAAGTTGTCGTTTCTTAAAAGTTTGGGGCTGCGACGCTTATATGAAAAAGTTTCAGGTTGATAAGCTCGAACCCAAAGCGGATAAAATGCATCTTCATAGGAAACCCAAAACAGTTGGGTATACCTCCTAATTCAGATCCAAAAGCAATATGGATTGTTTCTTGAATCGGGTCCTTTCTCGAGGAAAAGTTTCTCTCGAAAGAATTGAGTGGGAGGATGGTGGAAACTTGATGAGGTTATTGAACCGTCTCTTCAACTAGTGTGTGGCAGGGCACAGGAAGTTGTTCCTGTGGCACCTACACCAATTGAAGTGGAAGCTTATGATATTGATCATGAAACTTCGGATCAAGTCACTACCAAACCTCGTGGGATGACAAGGATGCATACTACTTCAGAGTGGTACGTAATCCTGTCTTGAAGGTCATGTTGCTAGACAACAATGAACCTACGAGCTATGGAGAAGCGATGGTGGGCCCGAATTCTGACAAATGGTTAGAAGCCATGAAATCCGAGATAGTATCCATATATCAGAACAAATCATGGACTTTGATGGACTTGCCCGATGATCGGCAATCCATTGAGATAAATGGATCTTTTAAGAAGAAGACGGACGTGGATGGTAATGTCACCATCTATGAAGCTCGACTTGTGGCGAAGTGTTTTCCGACAAGTTCAAGGAGTTGACTACGATGAGATTTTCTCACTCGTAGCGATGCTTAAAGTCCGTCGGAATCATGTTAGCATTAGCTGCATTTATGAAATCTGGCAGATGGATGTCAAGACAAGTTTCCTTACCAGTTTTCGTAAGGAAAGGTTGTATGCAATACAATCAGAAAAGTTTTGTCGATCCTAAGGATGCTAAAAGGTATGCTAGCTCCAGCGATCCTTCTAAGGACTGGAGTAAGCATCTCGGAGTTGGAATGTACGCTTTGATGAGATGATCAAAGATTTGGATTTATACAAAGTTTATGAGAAACTTGTATTTCCAAAGAAGTGAGTGGGAGCACTATAGAATTTCTGATGAGTATATGTTGTTGACATATTGATGATCAGAGATGATGTAGAATTTCTAGAAAGCATATAGGGTTAATTGAAAGGTGTTTTTCAATAGAAAACCTGGATTAACCTGCTTGAACATTGAGCATCAAGATCTATAAGGATAGATCAAAATGCTTAATAATACTTTCAAATGAGCACATACCTTGACATGATCTTGAAGGTGTTCAAGATGGATCAGTCAAAGAAGAAGTTCTTGCCTGAGTTGTAAGGTACGAAGTTAAGACTTAAATCTCGACCTCGGCAGAAAAGAGAGAAAGGACGAAGGTCGTCCCCTATGCTTAAGACATAGGCTCTACAGTATGCTATGTTGTGTACCGCACCTGAAGTGTGCCTTGCCATGAGTCAGTCAAGGGGTACAAGAGTGATCCAAAAATGGATCATAGGACAGCGGTCAAAGTTATCCTTAGTAACTAGCGGACTAAGGAATTTTTCTCGGTTATGGAGGTGGTAAAAGAGTTCGTCGTAAAGGGTTACGTCGATACAAGCTAGACACCTATCCGGATAGCTCTGAGTAGAGAGACCGGATACATATAATGGAGCAACAATTTAGAATAGCTCCAAGTAGAACAGATATTTGGAATAGCTCCAAATAGAGCGTGGTAGCTGCATCTAGGAGATGACATAGAGATTTATAAAGCACACACGGATCTGAAAGGTTCAGACCCGTTGACTAAAACCTCTCTCACAAGCAACATGATCAAACATAAAACTCATTGAGTGTTAATCACATAGTGATGTGAACTAGACTACTGACTCTAGTAAACTCTTGGGTATTAGTCACATGGCGATGTGACCTGTGAGTGTTAATCACATGGCGATGTGAACTAGATTATTGACTCTAGTGCAAGTGGGAGACTGTTGGAAATATGCCCTAGAGGCAATAATAAAAGTATTATTATTATATTTCCTTGTTCATGATAATTGTCTTTTATTCATGCTATAACTGTATTATCCGGAAATCGTAATACACGTGTGAATACATAGACCACAATATGTCCCTAGTGAGCCTCTAGTTGACTAGCTCGTTGTGATCAACAGATAGTCATGGTTTCCTGGCTATGGACATTGGATGTCGTTGATAACGGGATCACATCATTAGGAGAATGATGTGATGGACAAGACCCAATCCTAAGACTAGCACAAAAGATCGTGTAGTTCATTTGCTAGAGCTTTGCCAATGTCAAGTATCTCTTCCTTCGACCATGAGAGCGTGTAACTCCTGGATACCGTAGGAGTGCTTTGGGTGTATCAAACGTCACAACGTAACTGGGTGACTATAAAGGTGCACTACAGGTATCTCCGAAAGTATCTATTGTTTTATGCGGATCGAGACTGGGATTTGTCACTCCGTGTAAACGGAGAGGTATCTCTGGGCCCACTCGGTAGGACATCATCATATGCGCAATGTGACCAAGGAGTTGATCACGGGATGATGTGTTACGGAACGAGTAAAGTGACTTGCCGGTAACGAGATTGAACAAGGTATTGGATACCGACGATCGAATCTCGGGCAAGTAACATACCGATAGACAAAGGGAATTGAATACGGGATTGATTAAGTCCTTGACATCGTGGTTCATCCGATGAGATCATCGTGGAACATGTGGGAGCCATCATGGGTATCTAGATCCCGCTGTTGGTTATTGACCGGAGAACGTCTCGGTCATGTCTGCATGTCTCCCGAACCCGTAGGGTCTACACACTTAAGGTTCGATGACGCTAGGGTTATAAAGGAAGTTTGTATGTGGTTACCGAATGTTGTTCGGAGTCCCGGATGAGATCCCAGACGTCACGAGGAGTTCCGGAATGGTCCGGAGGTAAAGATTTATATATGGGAAGTCCTATTTTGGCCACCGAAAAATGTTCGGGATTTTTCGGTATTGTACCGGGAAGGTTCTAGAAGGTTCCGGAGTGGGGCCCACCTGCATGGGGGGACCCACATGAACGTGGGTAGTGGGGGCAAGGCCCCACACCCCTGGTCAAGGCGCACCAAGATCCCCCCTTAGAAGGAATAAGATCATATCCCAAAGGGATAAGATCAAGATCCCTAAAAAGGGGGGATAACAATCGGTGGGGAAGGAAATGATGGGATTTCTTTCCTCCCACCTTGGCCAACGCCCCAATGGACTTGGAGGGCAAGAAACCAGCCCCTCCACGCCTATATATAGTGGGGAGGCGCATGGGAGCTTCACCCTTGCCCCTGGCGCAGCCCTCCCTCTCCCAAGTGCTCCTCCTCTCTCGCGGTGCTTGGCGAAGCCCTGCAGGATTGCCACGCTCCTCCACCACCACCACGCCGTTGTGCTGCTGCTGGACGGAGTCTTCCTCAACCTCTCCCTCTCTCCTTGCTGGATCAAGGCATGGGAGACGTCACCGGGCTGTACGTGTGTTGAACGCGGAGGTGCCGTCCGTTCGGCACTAGGATCTCCGGTGATTTGGATCACGACGAGTACGACTCCTTCAACCCCGTTCTCTTGAACGCTTCCGCTTAGCGATCTACAAGGGTATGTAGATGCATTCTCTTTCTACTCGTTGCTGGTCTCTCCATAGATAGATCTTGGTGACACGTAGGAAAATTTTGAATTTCTGCTACGTTCCCCAACACTTGCGCCCTCTATGCATGCTGACCTCTTCATTGCATTAATACGCGACACCGCGTCAAGGAATTGCTGCACCAAGCTGAAATAACTCTTCGGCTCCGATCTCCCAGGCCACAGATGACCCATGACGTACTTCATGGCGAGTCCGGACAATCTATTCAGCTCAGCCCATTGAGCCAGGCGATCGTCCACTGCCAGTGGATGCTCTGGATTGTGGAACTGTGACCAGAAAAGCTTTTCCACTTCGCGATCTTTTAGATCTCGAAAGTGTTCGGTCGCATCAGCAGCACTTGCTGCCAAATCCAGATAGGTGTCCTCCACACTCCACATCTGGTCCAACGGAGCAAACTTCAGATCACAAAACTTCCTCCGCAGCATAAAGAGCTTTCCAGCCGCAATCTGTTCAGCCTGACGCAGCTCCTCCTTCGCAGCTCTCATCGCAGAGCGAGCATCCTTGGCATCGGCAACACCCTTCTCTAAATCTGTCTGTCTCGCCCGGTCTTCTTTCTCAAGAAGTTTGCAATGGTCTTCAACGCTCTTTAACTTCTCGGCCATCTCGGCCATCTCTTCTTTGTTTTGGGAGTGAGCAGCCTGCTCGGCTCTCAACTCTTCAAGGGCCTTCTCGGCACCCGCATCGCTTTTTCTGGCTTGCTCCTTAGCTCGGGCAAGTTCTGCCCTAAGATTCTCCACGGCGGCCGTACCATCTGCGTCAAGCACACACATTGTAAGACACTGGCATGAAGCTCCTCTTACCTGATGCCGCCCGAAGAATTAAATACCTTGAGCCTCACCAAGCCGCTTGTTGACAAGCGCGATGTCGGCATCTGCCACGTCTAGTTGCCGCTTTAGTTCGGCCACATCATCAGTTCGACTTGATTCCGGACACCTCGCCACCTACATTCAAAGGCGACATCTTAGACCTGGGATTATGATCCTCTGCGTGCCGTCATTTCTTGACACCGTGCAGAGTCTCAGGGGCTACTATCTACACAGGGCGCATCTTACTTATGCGCAATTGACAAAAGTGTACATTATCTAACGTACCTCAAAACCCGTCAGTAAACTTTTGACGGCCTCATGCAATCCGCTTTCTGCGAATGAAATCCTTTCAATCACCGTGTCCATCAATGCATGGTGCTCTTCTGAGATAGAAGCTCGCCCCAGCAGAATCTTTAGTTCCTCCGGCCGAGCACCAGACGGTGCCGGACTTGTCCTATGGCCTCTTTTGAAGGCCAGACACGGAGAGCCTCGGGGGGCCACATAGCTATCTTCCGCCCCTGCCGGATTCGGAGAAACCCTCCGCGATGACACCTCAGGGTCGCCCGCCTCGCTGGGCGGCATGGCAGGGGGAGGCGTTCCGCTCTCCATCATCTCCGGAAGAAGATCTCCCGAAGACGAGCTCTACTGCGAAGGGCTGAGGTCCGATCTACAAGGTAAAATTTCGGTTAATCTTCTCAGATATAAAATCAAGGATTTCTCTCATCCCTCAAAAGGAAAATCTTTTCTCCACTTACGGCTCGCTGGAGGGCTGATCCCCTTGAGGGCGTAGTCCGGCCAAGGAACTCCCTGGCGTCGGACCCTCTGACGAGGATTTTCTCCCCCGTTTTGAGGCCATGGTTTCTGGGTCGTCAGAGGCGGCTCTCTTCTTCCCCTTAGGAGAGGAATTGTCGGTTCCTCCCTTCGGAGCAGCCTCCTTCAAGGAGGCCATAGCTTCCTTGTCCTCCCCCTCCAAAGGCATTATCTCCAGCATCCTGACCAACACGGGATCCGGCCTGGTTTCAGGAAGGGGAGCCGGACACCTGATCAGCTTCGCCTTCGCTATCCACTCCTATTTAAAAGGAAGGCTCTTTTAGGGGCAAGTTTATGACAATTATACGGATAGAAGGTCCGGGCACAGGGTTGCTTACTTGAGTATCCGGGCGATGGCAGCTTAGGCCTGCGTCCTCGGTTAAATACGGACACATCTCTTGTGATCCGAAGAACATTCTATACATCTCCGCGGGCGTTGCGCCCATAAAATTCTGGAGAACTCACGGTCCCTCTGGATTAAACTCCCACATGCGAAGGGGGCGACGTTTGCCGGGCAATATTCGGCGAATCAGCATAACCTATGTCACCTTGACCAAACTGAGGTCTCCTTCCAAGAGATCCTTAATTCGGCCCTGTAACGGGGGCACGTCTTTGGGCAAACCCCAATCTAATCCTTTGTTGACCCATGACGCTAGCCGTGATGGGGGACCCAAGCGAAAGGCGGGAATGTAACGCCCTCGATGCGGCTATATCTCCCACGTGTCGAAGCACGACTTAGAGGCATAACCGCATTGAAAGCAATGTCGCAAGTGAGGTAATCTTCACACAACCCATGTAATACAATAGGGGAAAAAGATACATAGTTGGCTTACAATCGCCACTTCACACAATACATGAATAAAGCATTACATCATCCATATACAATCAGGGTCCGACTACGGAACCAAAATAAAAGAAGACTACCCCAAATGCTACAAAGATCCCCGATCGACCCCAACTGGGCTCCACTACTGATCGACTAGAACCAGACAACATAAAGGACAAGATCTTCATCGAGCTCCTCCTGAGCTTGGTTGCGTCATCAGCAAGGACTCATCGGCACCTGCAAACTGGTTTGGAAGTATCTGTGAGCCACGGGGACTCAGCAATCTCGCACCCTCACGATCAAGACTATTTAAGCTTATGGGTAAGGTAAAGGTATGAGGTGGAGCTGCAGCAAGCGACTAGCATATATGGTGGCTAAACATACGCAAAAGAGAGCGAGAAGAGAAGGCAAAGCACGATCGAGAAAACTATGATCAAGAAGTGATCCTAGAACAACCTACGTCAAGCATAACTCCAACAACCGTGTTCACTTCCCGGACTCCGCCGGAAAGAGACCATCATGGTTACACACGCGGTTGATTCATTTTAATTAAGTTAAGGTTCAAGTTATCTACAACTGGACATTAACAAATTCCCATCTGCCCATAACCGCGGGCACGACTTTCGAAAGTTCAAATCCCTGCAGGGGAGTCCCAACTTAGCCCATGACAAGCTCTCACAGTCAACGAAGGAATAGACCTCCTCCCAAGACGTTCCGATCAGACTCGGTATCTCGGTTCTTCAAGACATTTTGACAGGTTAAAACAAGACCAGCAACACCGCCCGAATGTGCCGACAAATCCCGATAGGAGCTGCACATATCTCGTTCTCAGGGCACACTCAAATGAGACTAGCTACGAGTAAAACCAACCCTCAAGTTTCCCCGAGGTGGCCCTGCAGGCAGCTCAGTTCGGACCAACACTCAGAGGAGCACTGGCCCGGGGGGGGGGGGTTAGAATAAAGATGACCCTTGAGTCTGCAGAACCCAAGGGAAGGTGGTAGGTTGTTAGTGCAAATGGTAAAACCAATGTTGGACATTGCTGGAGGAGTTTTATTCAAGACGAACTGTCAAGGGGTTCCCATTATTACCCAACCTCGTAAGGAACGCAAAATCCGGGAACATAACACCGATATGACGGAAACTAGGGCGGCAAGAGTGGAACAAAACACCAGGCATAAGGCCGATCCTTCCACCCTTTACCAAGTATATAGATGCATTAATTAAATAAGATATATTGTGATATCCCAACAAGTAAACATGTTCCAACAAGGAACAACATCTCCATGTTCCAACAAGGAACAAACTTCAATCTTCACCTGCAACTAACAACGCTATAAGAGGGGCTGAGCAAAGCGGTAACATAGCCAAACAACAGTTTGCTAGGACAAGGTGGGTTAGAGGCTTGGTTCAACAATATAGGAGGCATGATAAGCAAGTGGTAGGTATCGCGGCATAGGCATAGCAAAAGAGCGAGCATCTAGCAAGCAAAGATAGAAGTGATTTCGAGGGTATGATCATCTTGCCTGAAATCTCGCAAGGAAGAAGAATGAGTCCATGAAGAAGACAAATGGATGTAGACGAACGGGTCCTCACAAACGCGACGTTACCGGAACCAACCCGAAGAAGCAAACACCGGAAAGAAGCACACAACATAGTAAACAACCAACACATGAACATGATATGATATGCGGGATGCGGTATGCGATGCATATGCATGATTTGACAAGGAATGATTGAACCTGGCCTCAACTTGGAAATCCAAGTGTGCCACTGTAAATATGGGATGAAATCGCTTGAAAACGATATAAAGATCACCGGAATCGGAGTTACGGTTTGGAAATGACAAGCAATTCAAATATGGCACCTGTCGGCGATATACAACAAGTAGCCATCTAAATGCAATGAGATGAACATGCTACAGCACCCAAACATGGCAACAAAATACATGGCAGGGATCCATTCATGATGCTTAACAAAAGTATAGCACTGAGCTACGGCCAATTCATCCATTAACAGGTTCAAACAAGCATGGCAAAAATGCATATGGTAAACAAATCTCAGACTTAGTGAAATTAACACTTGTCTGGAATTTCAGATCAGATAGCACTCTTCGGAGCAACAAAACTACATGCTATAGGACCTAAACATGGGAAAGTAAAGCATGGCATGGAGCTACTCAAAGAGCTTAACAAAAGTCCCTTAGTGACCTTGAGCCAAAAGGGATCAGAAAATACAATTGCAAGCATGTGAACATAGCAAAAACATAATCAGTTCTCAGACTTGGTGAAAACTGACACATGCTGAAACATAACTCAAGTAGGCATGTTAACGAGCTCGATGCACTCACTACGGTGAAAGTCATGGCAAGACAAGCATACACCCATCAAGAAGGCACAAAATGCAAGCTAGGCATGGCAAGAACAATAGCATAGCATACACGGATCAACTACAACATCATCGGCAAAATTGCAAACAAGTTGACAATCTGCCCAGATTCACAAAGTAGCAAAAGTAGAGCTCGATTGACTCAAGCTAGGGTACTCCATAATTGCAAACAAAGACGTGGATGGATAGAGCACTACAAAATTAACAAAACATCCTTACTGATCATCCTCAAAAGAGGCACGGATCACTAGGAAACAACATGAACATATGGCATCATGAGATAAACAGCTCAAGGACTTAGTGGAAATGCTAAGTCCCTGAAAACAAAATTAGCAAGTGCACCACTTTGCAAGCTTGCACTAGTCACCACACACATCACAAAAATACATGGGTTGGACCTCTGGAAAGATGACAAAACTCTTAACAAAACATATGTAGAGCATCAGGGCATAACATGCACACAATAATCATGGCAAAAAATGACAAAAACCTAAATGGAGTAGCAGATCTGACAATTAACTCAAGTAGCCCTCTTCTAACAGTATTTCGGGCATCAAGATGAACTCAAATGAAAATGATGCAAAGAGATGAAATGATGTACTCTCTGAGACGAACATTTTGATATGCTATATGCTCAAATCGGAGTAACGGATGCAAAGTTACGGCACGATGAACAAGGGCATATGGATCTGGGAATTTCGGGGACTTAGTGGAATTTATACCTCCGGAAAAGTCAACGGGCGGATGAGGATATCCGGGACGAGGAGATCCAGGCGGCGCGGGGCTGTGTTTGGATGGAGGGAGTGGTGGATCTGGTCCCGATTGGCGCGGATGACGAGGACGGCGGATCTCGCCGGAGACGGCGGGGACGGCGGCCGGAGTGGAAGAAGATGGCCGGAGAGGGGCGGGGCAGCGCATCCGGGGCCGGCGAGGTTCGGGGCGGCGCGGGTCGCGCCGGCGGACAGGGCGGCGGTGGAGCGCGGATTCCGGGGCGAGCGCCTCGGGCGCGGCGAGGTTCGGCGACCGGAGCCAGGGCGGCGCGGCGGCGTTGCCTGGCGGCGGGGAGCAGCGGGCGCGGGGCTCGCGCAGGCGGCGGCGGAGAAGATCGGGCCCGGCGGGCCTGCCTCAGGCCCGCAGGGCCGCAGCGGTGCGGGGAGAGAGAGGAGGCGGGGCGCGTGACGTGGCGGCGCAGGATAGGTGGAGGGAGGCGGCGGTGCTGAGGTGGCACGCTCCCATTGGCCGGGCGACGTGGCGGCGGGTGGTGGATATGTCCGGCGCGGCGTGGACGCGTCCGGCGGCGCGAGAGGAGGAGTTTTAGGGTTTCATCCGAGAAATTTTCGGGGAGGCCACATATTTATAGGTAGAGGGAGCTAGGAGAGTCCAAATGAGGTGCGGTTTTTGGCCACGCGATCGTGATCGAACGACCGAGATGATGGAGCAGGTTTGGGTGGGTTTTGGGCCAAAATGGAAGGGTGTTGGGCTGCAACACACACGAGGCCTTTTCGGTCCCTCGGTTAACCGTTGGAGCATCAAACGAAGTCCAAATGGTACGAACATTGACAGGCGGTCTACCGGTAGTAAACCAAGGCCGCTTGGCAAGTCTCGGTCCAATCCGGAAATGTTTAATACCCCCGCACGAGAGAAAGGTAGAGATGACCACCGGAGGAGAACGAAGCGCCGGAATGCAAAACGGACAACGGGGAAAATGCTCGGATGCATGAGACGAACATGTATGCAAATGAAATGCACATGATGACATGATATGCAATGCATGACATGCAAGCAATGACATGGCAACAACAGCGAATAACTGGATGACACCTGGCATATCGGTCTCGAGGCGTTACAGGGAGGCGCCGCCCACTTGGCGCTCCTGGGAGCAGTGATATAGAACCATTCTCGTTGCCACAAGCCGAGCTCTTCTTGAAAGGAGCCCTCGGGCCATGGAGCATCAACATTCTTACTTATGACAGCGCCTCCGCACTCTGCGTGCCGCCCCTCGATCATCTTCGGCTCCAATCCAACAGTCTTGAGCCATAATCCGAAGTGAGGAGTAACACGGAGGAATGCTTCGCACACAATGATGAATGAGAAAATGTGGAGGATGGACTCCGGAGCTAAGTCATGAAATTCCAGCCCGTAGTAAAACAGCAGCCCCCTCACGAAGGGATCCATCGGGAAGCCTAACCCCCGAAGGAAGTGAGACATGAACACTACGCTCTCACCGGGCTAGGGATTGGGAATAGCCTGCCCTTGAGCAGGCAACCTATGCGGAATTTCAGCGGTCAAGAACTTAGCCTCTCTCAACTTTAGCACATCATCCTCCGTGGCATCCATCGGCCTTGAAGATCGGAACCGGACATTGTCGAAGGTCCGAAGCGCCTGGAATCTAAAGCCTAGGGTGCTGGAACTCGAGGCGACGGGCGAACTCGTTTGAGATTGAAAAAAAAGAGTGAGGCCTTGGTCTCTTTATAAGAGGTTGAATACCAGGAGCCCTCCCCGTAACCGTTTGGCACTCGCCTTTAATCGAGAAAACATGCTAACGGGCATGATTGGGTTACCCACGTACGTATTGATGAGAATCCCGTAAGTAAGGGGGACACGATCTCTGCTTTGACAAGACGTGCCAAGGAAACCGCCTCACAAAACATGCTGAGGTGGAAAAGTAAAAACGATTCGAGTAAAAGACTTGGCTGTAGTGTGATAGCGCATTGCAGAATACGTCAGCAGATTCGATTTGTGTTAATATTATTATTCTCTCTATGGCAATATGTGGAAACTTATTTTACAGAGCCAGACACTACTCTTGGTGTTTACAATCTTCTACGAAGGACTTGGAGGAGGAACCCGCCTTGCAATGCCGAAGACAATCTGCGCACCAGACTCGTCGTCATTGAAGCCTGGTTCAGGGGCTACTGAGGGAGTCCTGGATTAGGGGGTGTTCAGGTAGCCGGACTATACCTTCGGCCGGACTCCTGGACTATGAAGATACAAGATTGAAGACTTCGTCCCGTGTCCGGATGGGACTTTCCTTGGCGTGGAAGGCAAGCTTGGTGATGCGGATATTCGAGATCTCCTGCCATTGTAAGCGACTCTGTGTAACCCTAACCCTATCCGGTGTCTATATAAACCGGAGGGTTGTAGTCCGTAGGCAACCAACTCCATACACAACAATCATACCATAGGCTAGATTCTAGGGTTTAGCCTCCTTGATCTCGTGGTAGATATACTCTTGTACTACCCATATCATCAATATTAATCAAGCAGGAGTAGCGTATTACCTCCATCGAGAGGGCCCGAACCTGGGTAAAACAAAGTGTCCCCTGTCTCCTGTTACCATCCGGCCTAGACGCACAGTTCGGGACCCCCTACCCGAGATCCGCCGGTTTTGACACCGACAATCACCCTTTCCTCTTCAAGGGAAAACCAACGCATGCTCAAGAGGTAGCAAGAAGGATTTCTGGCGCCATTGGCGGGGAGATCTACGCCAAGTCAAGACATACCAAGTACCCATCATAAACTCTTCTCCCTCGCATTACATTATTTGCCATTCGCCTCTCGTTTTCCTCTCCCCATTTCTAAAACGATTTTCGAAAACCTTTGCCTTTTATTCGCCCCTTTTCTGTTCGTCTCTTTTTGCTTGCTTCTTGGGTGTTTGTGTGTTGGATTGATTGTTTGTCACGATGGCTCAAGATAATACTAAATTGTGTGACTTTTCCAATACCAACAACAATGATTTTATTAGCACTCCAATTGCTCCTACTACCGATGCTGAATCTTGTGAAATTAATACCACTTTGTTGAATCTTCTTATGAAAGATCAATTTCCTGGCCTTCCTAGTGAAGATGTCGCTACCCATCTAAACAACTTTGTTGATTTGTGTTATATGCAAAAGAAAAATTATGTGGATAATGATATTGTTAAATTTAAGCTATTTCCATTTTCGCTTAGAGATCGTGCTAAAACTTGGTTCTCTTCTTTGCCTAAAAATAGTATTGATTCATGGAATAAGTGCAAAGATGCTTTTATCTCTAAGTATTTTCCTCCCGCTAAGATCATCTCTCTTAGGAATGATATTATGAATTTTAATAAACTTGATCATGAGCATGTTGCACAAGCTTGGGAGAGGATGAAATTAATGATACGTAATTGCCCTACGCATGGTTTGAATTCGTGGATGATTATACAAAAAAAATTGCCGGATTGAATTTTTCTTCTAGAAATCTTTTAGATTCGGCCGCGGGAGGCACTTTTATGGAAATCACTTTAGGAGAAGCTACTAAACTCCTAGAAATGGCACACCGAAAGATCCACTAGTAAAAAAGTTCATGCGATTGAAGAGATTAATGTTTTGAGTGGAAAGACAGATGAACTTATGAAATTGTTTGCTAATAAAAGTGTTTCTTCAGATCCTATTGATATGCCTTTGTCCACTTTGATTGATAATAATAATGAATCTATGGATGTGAATTTTGTTGGTAGGAACAATTTTGGTAACAACGCGTATAGAGGAAATTTTAATTCTAGGCCGTTCCCTAGTAATTCCTCTAATAATTATGGTAATTCCTACAACAACTCTTATGGAAATTTTAATAAGATGCCCTCTGATTTTGAGACTAGTGTTAAAGAATTTATGAGTTTGCAAAAGAATTTCAATGCTTTGGTTGAAGAGAAATTGCTTAAGGTTGATGAATTGGCTAGGAACGTGGATATAATTTCTCTTGATGTTGATTCTTTGAAACTTATATCTATTCCACCTAAGCATGACATCAATGAGTCTCTCAAAGCCATGATAATTTCCATTGATGAGTGCAAAGGAAGAACCGCTAGGATGCGTGCTAGAAAAGATTGCTTTGTAAAAGCGTGTTCTTCTAATTTTCATGATAATAATGATGAAGATCTAAAAGTGATTGATGTGAATCCTATTAAATTCTTGTTTTCCAATATGAATATTGATAAAGATGGGACTGGAGATGAGTTAGCTTTAGTTAAAAGGAGTCCCAATGATTCGGAGTTTTTAGATCTTGATGCAAATATTAATAAAAGTGGGATTGAAGAGGTCAAAACTTTACATAGCAATGAACCCACTATTTTGGATTTCAAGGAATTTAATTATGACAATTGCTCCTTGATAGATTGTATTTCCCTGTTGCAATCTGTGTTAAATTCTCCTCATGCTTATAATCAAAATAAAGCTTTTACTAAACATATCGTTGATGCTTTAATGCAATCCCATGAAGAAAAGCTTGAACTAGAAGTTTGTATCCCTAGAAAACTTTATGATGAGTGGGAACCTACTATTAAAATTAAGATTAAATATTATGAATGCTATGCTTTATGTGATTTGGGTGCTAGTGTTTCCATGATTCCAAAAACTTTGTGTGATGTGCTAGGTTTCCGTGAATTTGATGATTGTTCTTTAAATTTGCATCTTGCGGATTCCACCATTAAGAAACCTATGGGAAGGATTAATGATGTTCTTATTGTTGCTGATAGGAATTATGTGCCCGTAGATTTCATTGTTATTGATATAGATTGCAATCCTACATGTCCTATTATTCTTGGTAGACCTTTCCTTAGAACGATTGGTGCAATTATTGACATGAAAGAAGGAAATATTAGATTCCAATTCCCGTTAAGAAAAGGCATGTAACACTTTCCTAGGAAGAAAATTAAATTGCCTTATGAATCTATTATGAGAGTAACTTATGGATTGCATACCAAAGATGACAATACCTAGATCTATTCTTGCTTTTATGCCTAGCTAGGGGCGTTAAACGATAGCGCTTGTTGGGAGGCAACCCAATTTTATTTTTGTTCTTTACTTTTGGTTCCTGTTTAGTAATAAATAATTTATATAGCCTCTATTATGATTGTTTTTTATGTTTTAATTAGTGTTTGTGACAAGTAAAGCCTTTAGGATCTTCTTGGGTGATTATTGTTCGATCTTGCTGATAAAAACAAAAAGTATGCCCTCATGAAAATAATTTTCAATTTTTTACCAGAGAGCAATAAAATACCAATTCCAACTGCAGTAGATCAATATACAAATTTTCCTGGTCTTCCTGATGTTTAAGAATTTTTGGAGTTACAGAAGTATTCGAAACATCCAGATTGCTACAGACTGTTCTGTTTTTGACAGATTCTGTTTTTTGCGTGTTGTTTGCTTATTTTGATGCATCCATGGCTAGTATCGGGGGGTATGAACCATAGAGAAGTTGGAATATAGTAGGTTTAACACCAATATAAATAAAGAATGAGTTCATTATAGTACCTTAAAGTGGTGGTTTATTTTCTTATTCTAACAGGGCTCATGAGATTTTCTGTTGAGTTTTGTGTTGTGAAGTTTTCATGTTTTTGGGTAAAGATTTGATGGATTTTGGAACAAGGAGTGGAAATAGCCTAAGCTTGGGGATTCCCAAGGCACCCCAACGTAAAATTCAAGGACAGCCAAAAGCCTAAGCTTGGGGATGCCCCGGAAGGCATCCCCTCTTTCTTCTTCGTCTATCGGTAACTTTACTTGAGGCTATATTTTTATTCACCACATGATATGTGTTTTGCTTGGAGCGTCTTGTATGATTTGAGTCTTTTCTTTTCAGTTTACCACAATCATCATTGATGTACACACCTTTTGGGTGAGACATGCATGAATTGGAATTTATTAGAATACTCTATGTGCTTCACTTATATCTTTCGAGCTAGATAATTTTTCTCTAGTGCTTCACTTATATCTTTTTAGAGCACGGTTGTGGTTTTATTTTATAGAAATTATTGATCTCTCGTGCTTCACTTATATTATTTTGAGAGTCTTTTATAACAGCATGGTAATTTGCTTTGGCTATAAAATTAGTCCTAATATGATGGGCATCCAAGATGGGTATAATAAAAACTTTCATATAAAGTGCGTTGAATACTACGAGAAGTTTGATGCTTGATGATTGTTTTGAAACATGAGGATGGTGATATTAGAATCATGCTAGTTGAGTAGTTGTGAATTTGAGAAATACTTGTGTTGAGGTTTGCAAGTCTCATAACATGCACGTATGGTAACCATTGTGTAACAAATTTGAAGCATGAGGTATTTATTTGATGGTCTTCCTTGTGAGTGGCAGTCGGGGACGAGCGATGGTCTTTTCCTGACAATCTATCCCCCTAGGAGCATGCACGTAGTGCTTGGTTTTTGATGACTTGTATATTTTTACAATAAGTATGTGAGTTCTTTATGACTAATTTGAGTCCATGAATTATACGCACTCTCACCCTTCCGCCGTTGCTGGCCTCTCTAGTACCGCACAACTTTCGCCGATACCATAAACCCACCATTTACCTTCCTCAAAACAGCCACCATACCTACCTATTATGGCATTTCCATAGCCATTCCGAGATATATTGCCATGCAACCTTCCACTGTTCCGTTTATTATGACATGCTCCATCATTGTCATATTGCCTTGCATGATCATGTAGTTGACATCGTATTTGTGGCAAAGCCACCATTCATAATTTTTTCATACATGCCACTCTTGATTCATTGCATATCCTGGTACACCACCGGAGGCATGCATATAGAGTCATATTTTTGTTCTAAGTATCGAGTTGTAAATAAATAGAAGTGTGATGATCATCATTATTAGAGCATTATCCCATGTGAAGAAACAAAAAAGAGAGAGGCCAAAGAAGCCAAACAATAGAGAGAGAGAGAGAAAAACAGAGAAGGGACAATGCTACTATCCTTTTTCCACACTTGTGCTTCAAAGTAGCACCATGATCTTCATAATAGAGAGTCTCTTATTTTGTCACTTTCATATACTAGTGGGAAATTTTCATTATAGAACTTGGCTTGTATATTCCAACGATGGGCTTCCTCAAGTACCCTAGGTCTTCGTGAGCAAGCAAGTTAGATGCACACCCACTTAGTTCCTTTTGTTGAGCTTTCATACATTTATAGCTCTAGTGCATCCGTTGCATGGCAATCCCTACTCACTCGCATTGATATCTATTGATGGGCATCTCCATAGCCCATTGATACGCCTAGTTGATGTGAGACCACCTTCCTCCTTTTTGTCTTCTCCACAACCACCACTCTATTCCACCTATAGTGCTATGTCCATGGCTCATGCTCATGTATTGCGTGAAAGATGAAAAAGTTTGAGAATACTAAAGTATGAAACAATTGCTTGGCTTGTCATCGGGGTTGTGCACGATTTGAATATTTTGTGTGACGAAGATGCAGCATAACCAAACTATATGATTTTGTAGGGATGGACTTTCTTTGGCCATGTTATTTTGAGAAGACATAATTACTTTGTTAGTATGCTTGAAATAATATTATTTTTATGTCAATATTAAACTTTTGTCTCGAATCTTTCGGATATGAACATTCATGCCACAATAAAGAAAATTACGTTGATAATTATGTTAGGTAGCATTCCACATCAAAAATTCTGTTTTTATCATTTACCTACTCGAGGACGAGCAGGAATTAAGCTTGGGGATGCTTGATACGTCTCCAACTATCTATGTTATTTTGAAAAGACATGATTGCTTTATTATTATGCTTGAAGTATTATTGTCTTAATGTCAAATGATAGACTATTGCTTTGAATCACTCGTGTCTTAATATTCATGCCATGATTAGATTACATGATTAAGATTATGCTAGGTAGCATTCCACATCAAAAATTATCTTTTTAATCATTTACCTACTCGAGGACGAGCAGAAATTAAGCTTGGGAATGCTGATACGTCTTCGTCGTATCTGTAGTTTTTTATTGTTCCATGCCAATATTATACAACTTTCATATACTTTTGGCAACTTTTTATACTATTTTTGGGACTAACATATTGATCCAGTGCCCAGTGCCAGTTCCTGTTTGTTGCATGTTTGTTGTTTCGCAGAAAATCCATATCAAACGGAGTCCAAACAGGATAAAAACTGATAGAGATTTTTTTGGAATATATGTGAATTTTGGGAAGTGGAATCAATGCGAGACGATGCTCGAGGGGCCCACGAGGCAGGGGGCGCGCCCTAGGGGGGCAGGCGTGCCCCTGACCCTCGTGGACACCCTGTAAGGTGGTTGTTGCCCTTCTTTCGCTGCAAGAAAGCTAATATCTGGATAAAAATCATGTTCAAATTTCAATCCAATCGGAGTTACGGATCTCCAGGAATATAGGAAATGGTGAAAGGCCAGATCTGGGAGTGCAGAAACAGATCCAATCTCGGAGGGGCTATCACCCCTCTGCCGCCATGGAGGCCATGGACCAGAGGGGAAACCCTTCTCCCATCTAGGGGGAAGGTCAAGGAAGAATAAGAAGAAGAAGGGGGGCTCTCTCCCCCTCTCTCCCGGTGGCACCGGAACGCCGCCGGGGCCATGACCGCGACAACGATCTACACCAACAACTTCACCACCGTCATCATCAACTCTTCCCCCTCTATGCAGCGGTGTAACCCCTCTTTTACCCGCTGTAATATCTACTTAAACATGGTGCTCAATGCTATATATTATTTCCCAATGATGTATGGCTATCCTATGATGTTTGAGTAGATCAGTTTTGTCCTATGGGTTAATTGATGATCGTGATTGGTTTGAGTTGCATGTTTTATTATTGGTGATGTCCTATGGTGCTCTCTGTGTCGCGCAAGTGTGAGGGATCCCTGCTGTAGGGTTTGCAATATGTTCATGATTTGCTTATGGTGGGTGGCGTGAGTGACAGAAGCACAGACCCGAGTAAGGATGTTGTTTGCGTATGGGAGTAAAGAGGACTTGACACCTTATAATGCTATGGTTGGGTTTTACATTAATGATCTTTAGTAGTTGCGGATGCTTGCTAGAGTTCCAATCATAAGTGCATATGATCCAAGAAGAGAAAGTATGTTAGCTTATGCCTCTCCCTCAAATAAAATTGCAATAATGATTACCGGTCTAGTTATAGATTGCCTAGGGACAAATAACTTTCTCATGACAACAAGCTCTCTACTAAAACTAACTTAGTTGTGTCTTTATCTAAACATCCCCTAGCTTTTATTACATGCTCTTTATTATCTTGCAAACCTATCCTATCACACCTACAAAGTACTTCTACTTTCGTACTTGTTCTAGGTAAAGCGAACGTTAAGTGTGTGTAGAGTTGTATCGGTGGTCGATAGAACTTGAGGGAATATTTGTTCTACCTTTAGCTCCTCGTTGGGTTCGACACTCTTACTTATCGAAAGAGGCTACAATTGATCCCCTATACTTGTGGGTTATCAAGAGTGAGCATCATGAAATTGGTGATGGAGAAAGGTTGATGATGACGATGGCGGTGGATTCCCCTCTCCCGAGCCCCGAACGGACTCCAAATCAGCCCTCCCGAGAGAGATTAGGGCTTAGCAGCGGCTCCGTATCATAAAACGCGATGAATCCTTCTCTCTGATTTTGTTTCTCCCTGAACGTGAATATATAGAGTTGGAGTTGAGGTCGGTGGAGCCTCAGGGGGCCCACGATATAGGGGGCGCGCCCCAGGGGGTGGGCGCACCCCACACCCTTGTGGACAGGGTGTGCCCCCTGGTCTTGATTCTTTCGCCAGTATTTTTTATAAATTCCAAAAATATTCTCCATGAAGTTTCAGGTCATTCCGAGAACTTTTATTTCTGCACAAAAATAATACCATGGCAATTCTGCTGAAAACAGTGTCAGGGTTAGTTCCATTCAAATTATGCAAGTGAGAGTCTAAAACAAGGTCAAAAGTGTTTGAAAAAGTAGATACGATGGAGACGTATCAATGCCCTCCTCGTGGTCGTGGTCGATGAGATCTGACTTGGCAATTGAGGATCCCAAGCCGCCGTCGTAGAACGTGTCCTTCAAAAATGACAAAATGGGCTCGATGGCGTATAAAGCTCGCAAATCCTTGACCGCTTGGCGGAGGAGATCAGCGAAAGGGCCGTCGAAGAGATCGACGATGGTTGAACCAGAGGGGTTGGGGATGGACCACTTAACCTGTGACATGGCCCGCGTGAAGCCGTCCCTGTGGACAAGCTTGATGTCGTAGCCAGCTTTCCCGAGATACAATAATACGCTAGCCCGCTGACATGAAGCCTTCGACATGGCAACGTAGTCAACGTCTTCGCCGACTTCCCACGGCGACGTGTTGCTCCAGGATCGACATGTCGGGGTGAACGATGGCCACCTCGCCAACATCCGCTGGAGAGGCCATGATAAACCTCTTCTTGGATGAACACTTGTCGGGCTCCCCGAGATACGTGGTCGAGCTTAGGCTGCGACATTCTGTAGCAGGGGATGTTGATCTGGTGGGGAGGGACACCGCAGGTGTAACACCCCGAATGTAACTTGCCATATTTGTACTCCAACTCTTGCCATTTCCAACTCTAAGTTATGAGATTTCCCTATGGTTGGGTTTTGTCTTCGTTTTGTATTTTGTTCATGTCATGCATTTCATATCATGTCATTATGTGCACCTCATTTGCATACGTGTTCGTCTCATGCATCCGAGCATTTTCCCCATTGTCCGTTTTGTAATCCGACACTCCTACGTCCTCCGACGCCCCCTTTTGTCTCTTTTCATCTGTGGGTGTTAAACATTCTCGGAATGGACCGAGATTTGCCAAGCGGCCTTAGTACACCACCAGTAGACTGCCTGTCAAGTTTCGTGCCATTTGGAGTCCGTTTGATACTCCAACAGTTAACCGGGGAACCGTAAAGGCCTCATGTGTGTTGCAGCCCAACACCCCTCCAAAGTGGCCCAATAACCCCTCCATCCTCTCGGCCGTTCAATCACGATCGCGTGGCCGAAAACCGCACTCCATTTGGACACTCCAAACTCCTCCTATGTATATATATGTGACCCCCTCTCCAAATTTTGGGTCCAAACCCTAATTTTTGCCCCCGCCGTCACCGGACACGTCCGACCGCCACCGGACGAAATCGCGCCGCCGCCTCGAGCCACTCAGCCTGCGCCACGTGGCACCGCACCTGCCCGGTCGCCGCGCGGCCCACGAGCCCGCAGCCGGCCCCCGCGGCCCGTCCCCTCGCCGGCCGCATCGACCAACCCCGTCGCCTGGTGCTTGGCGCCCGCCGCCGCCCGGACTCACACCGGTCGCGGCCGCCCCACCGCGACTCTGGCCGCCGACCGCGCCGCCCTCGCCGGCGAGCACCGGAGGCCGCCCCCAAGGACCGCAGCATCTCCGGCAAGCTCCATCGCCGCCTTCGCCTGGATCCGCCTCCTCCCTCGTTGCCCCGACATCTTCCTCTCCTCTGGCGCAACTCCGGCCACCGCGGTGTCAAACTCCGGCGATCCTCGGGAACCGCGCCACCCCAGATCTGGAAACCCTAGAGTTGTCCTCATTTTCCCACTAAGTCCTTTTCTGCTATATTTTTAGCCCCTCTTCATCATGCCATAACTTCTTGTGTGATGCTCCGTTTTGTGCATGCAATATATCAAAATGTTCATCAGGTTGGGCTCTTCATTTTGTTCCATTGTGCCATGCTTGTTTGAGTCCATCTTGATGCCCAAATCGTTGATGCAAGAGTGCTATAAAATGTTAGGTGCTGATTCTTAGCAGAGTATGAGCTTTTGTCATTTTTGCTACATTTGTTGTGTGCTGCATATGGGCATGAGCTCTACATGTATTTCGGGCTATGTCATGCCATATTTACATGGGTGTATGCCATCTATTTTTGTGATCAATGTGGTGACTAGAACAAGCATGCAAAGTAGCTCTCGTGATATTGCTGATTTCAGGGACTTAGAATTTTCACCAAGTCATTGCTCTGCTGATATTTTTATGCCATGTGTTCATGATGCTACAGAGTGATCCATGCTTGTTTTGAGTATCTTCAGTAAATATGTTTTTTACATATGGTTATGCTCTATCCATCCATGCCCCTTGTCGGTGTCAAAACCGGCGGATCTTGAGTAGGGGGTCCCGAACTGTGCGTCTAAGGCGGATGGTAACAGGAGGCAGGGGACACAATGTTTTACCCAGGTTCGGGCCCTCTTGATGGAGGTAAAACCCTACGTCATGCTTGATTAATATTTATGATATGGGTAGTACAAGAGTAGATCTACCACGAGATCGGAGAGGCTAAACCCTAGAAGCTAGCCTATGGTATGATTGTATGTTGTCCTACGGACTAAAACCCTCCGGTTTATATAGACACTGGAGGGGCTAGGGTTACACAAGGTCGGTTACAAAGGATGAGATATACATATCCGTATTGCCTAGCTTGCCTTCCACGCCAAGTAGAGTCCCATCCGGACACGAGATGAAGTCTTCAATCCTGTATCTTCATAGTCTAACAGTCCGGCCAATGGAGATAGTCCGGCTGTCCGGAGACCCCCTAATCCAGGACTCCCACACCCCTGTTTGCAATTATGGAGTGCCCTAGCATGTTTAAATCTTGCTCTACTTTTGCTATAAAATGTTCCTGGCAGATTGTTTACGTGTTAATCAATTTTGCCAAGGATGTTGTAGTTGATCCATGCATGCTATAAACTTGTTCTTGCCTTTGTTAGCTTCTTGAACATGCCATATTGCTGATACTATGCTTATATTGTCATGCAATGTTTTGTGATGAGTGAATAGAGCTCGCAAAGGGGCCTTCATAATTCTGTTTTTTGCCATGTCCAGTTTTCTGCTAAGTCTGAATCTGTTAACGAAACTTGCTATGTTTACATGGGTGCCATCATATTTTCTGTGTCCTTTTGGCTTATGGTCAGTAAGGGACTTTTGTTCTATGCTTTGAGTAGATTCATGCCATGCCTTGTTTTGCTATGTTCTGTTCCTGTAGCATGTTGTTATCTTGCTCTAAACATTGCTTCCTGATGTTAATTCCTGGCATGTTGTTATTTTCACTAAGTCTGTGATGCTGATATCTTTTGCACTTTTGCCATGCTTGTTTGAACCTGCTATTATGTGATTTAGCCGTAGCTCAGTGTTCATCTTTTGTCAAGCATCTTGAGTAGATCACTGCCATGTGCTTTGTTGCTATGTTGGAGTGCAGTAGCTTGGTTTATTGTTGCATTCTAGATGGCATCATGCTGTTAATCGCAGAATTGTGCCATTCTTGTTTTGCTTGCCATTTGCAAACCGTGCATCCGATTCCAGTGATCTTTATATCGATTTTGACCGAAATCAACTCATCTTTCTAGCGACACACTTGGTTTGCCAAGTAGAGGCCTGGTTCAATCTTTCCCTTCCGAAGCATGCATATGCATTGCATATCACATCCCGCATGTCATGTCATGTTTTGCATCATGGTGCTTGCGCATTGCACCGTGGTTGATTGTGTTTTCCTTTGCTTGTGTTCTTGCCTTGGGTAGAGCCAGGAGACGAGTGCGTGATCGAGGAACCCGTTGAGTACGCTTACGAGGATTAAGCTTTCGTCAACTCGGAGAACTTTGCAGGCAAGATGACCATACCCTCGAAATCACTTCTATCTTTGCTTGCTAGTTGTTCGCTCTTTTGCCATGCCGCGATACCTACCACTTGCTATATCATGCCTCCCATATTGCCATGCCAAGCCTCTAACCCACCTTTCCTAGCAAACCGTTGTTTGGCTATGTTACCGCTTTGCTCAGCCCCTCTTATAGCGTTGCTAGTTGCAGGTGAAGATGGAGTTTGTTCCTTGTTGGAACATGTTTATTTCTGGGATATCATTATTATATCTTGTTTACTTTAATGCATCTATATACTTGGTAAAGGGTGGAAGGCTCGGCCTTATGCCTGCTGTTTTGTTCCACTCTTGCCGCCCTAGTTTCTGTCATACCGGTGTTATGTTCCTTGATTTTGCGTTCCTTACGCGGTTGGGTGTTATGGGAACCCCTTGACAGTTCGCCTTGAATAAAACTCCTCCAGCAAGGCCCAACCTTGGTTTTACCATTTGCCACCTAAGCCTTTTTCCCTTGGGTTTCGCGGACTCAAGGGTCATCTTTATTTTAACCCCCCGGGCCAGTGGTTCTCTAAGTGTTGGTCCAACCTGAGCGATGTCCGGCGCCCTGGGCAACGAGGGTCTATGCCAACCTGACGTCTGGCTCATCCAATGTGCCCTGAGAACGAGATATGTGCAGCTCCTATCGGGATTTGTTGGCACATTTGGTCGGCTTTGCTGGTCTTGTTTTACCATTGTCGAAATGTCTTGTAACCGGGATCCTGAGTCTGATCGGGTCATCCTGGGAGAAGGAATATCCTTTGTTGACCATGAGAGCTTGTGATGGGCTTAGTTGGGACACCCCTGTAGGGTTTTGAACTTTCAAAAGCCATGCCCGTGGTTATGGGCAGATGGAAATTTGTTAATATCCAATTGTAGAAAACTTGACACTTAACTTAATTAAAATGAATCAACCGCGTGTGTAGCCGTGATGGTCTCTTTTCGGCGGAGTCCGGGAAGAGAACACGGTCTTGTGTTATGCTTGAACGTAAGTAGCTTTAGGATAACTTCTTGATCACTATTAGCTTCTCGACCGAGCTTTGCTTCTCTTCTCGCTCTCATTTGCGTAAGTTAGCCACCATATATGCTAGTGCTTGATGCAGCTCCACCTCACTACCTTTCCTATCTTAAGCTTAATAGTCTTGATCGCGAGGGTGTGAGATTGCTGAGTCCCCGTGACTCACATATTACTTCAAAGCAGATGCAGGTGCCGATGATGCCAGTGCAGGGGACGCGGCCGAACTCAAGTGGGAGTTCGACGAGGATTCGGGATGTTACTATGTGTCTTTTCCAGATGATCAGTAGAGGAGCCCAGTTGGGGCGATCAGGGATCTAGCATTTGGGGTTGTCTTTCTTTATTTGGTTCCGTAGTCGGACCTTGATTGTATTCTGGATGATGTAATGCTATATTTATGTATTGTGTGAAGTGGCGATTGTAAGCCAACTCTTTATCCTTCCTTATTCAGTACATGGAATGTGTAAAGATTACCACCCTTGCGACATGCCTACCATGCGGTTATGCCTCTAAGTCGTGCCCCGACATGTGGGAGATATATCCACATCGTGGGTGTTACAGCAGGCCTCATCTAAAAACTCAGGGGAGTGGGGCGACAGTATGGGAATCGCTGGGTAACCTGATCTTTATTATCTAAGCTAGGAGGAACGGGCAGACCAGTAGGGGTTGGCGGTGACGCCGGCGGTGGCTGCGAGCTAGGGTTCAAGGGGGGAGGGGCGGGTGGGGGACTGTGGAGGGGGGTGTTTGGGGATACACCACGGCTACTGAAAATTTCAGTAATGGTGGGTGGAGATGGTGGTGGACGAGGGAGGACGATGGTTTAAATGCCTCGGCTACTACAATTTTACTATAAGGTCGGTGTTGGAGGAGTGTGGGCGACGGTTGAAGTACGGTGGCTTCTAAAATTTGGGTAAAGGATTGATGCGGGGCGGGAGTGACCAAGATCGCGCACGGTCCAATAACAATATGCGTGTATGATAATAAGGAAAAGTGGCGCGAAATCGCCGATTTTTGCAACGCTCAAGGCGGGTGTCGGTGTCAAAACCAGCCGATCTTGGGTAGGGGGTCCCGAACTATGCGTATGAGGATCGAAGGTAACAGGAGGCAGGGGACACAATGTTTACCCAGGTTTGGGCCCTCTTGATGGAGGTAATACCCTACTTCTTGCTTGATTGACTTTGATGAGTATAAGGGTTACAAGAGTTGATCTACTTCGAGATCGTAATGGCTAAACCCTAGATGTCTAGCCTTTATGATTATGATTGTCTCTAAGGACTAAACCCTCCGGTTTATATAGACACCAGAGGGGCCTAGGGTTGTACAGAGTCGGTTTACAGAGAAAGAAATCTTCACATCCGAACGCCAAGCCTACCATCCACGCAAAGGAGAGTCCCATTCGGACACGGGGGAAGGCCTTCTATCTTGTATCTTCACGGCCCATCAGTCCGGCCCATGTCATATAGCCTTACCATCCGAGGACCCCTTAATCCAGGACTCCCTCAGTAGCCCTCGAACTTGCCTTCAATGACGATGTAGTATCTGGTTTTTATGACTTCGACTTTGTAAGGCGGGTTCTCCATTATAATTCGGACTGACGACAGTTCGACTCCATATTAAATATCATGTTTTTTTCCGCTGCCGCTCCGGCTTCCACGCATCAGGCTAATGCGAACGGTTTAGGTATTTTTTTACAAATAACCCCTTGTCCATGCAAGGATGGAGTCTATTTAATGGGATCGGATCTCAGATGCCTTTCCACACCATGCGGAAATCCTTAGAACTCGCCACAGGAAATCATCCAAACATGGCCAGCACTCCTAGCTCCTCCTCACGCCCCTACGGCCCTCAAAAAGGCGACTGGGAAATCTGCTTTGTGTCACATGCCCATCTGCATAAACTTCAGAGGCAGGAATATCTTCCTCCCGTGGATCTAGTCTCCGTTCGGGCTGGGTTAACTTCCCTTAATGGCGAAGCCCTGGCGGAAAATTTCCCCAATCCTTCTAAAGAGGAGCGGGTGTGCTTCGTTTCTTTCCTTCTGAGAGGCGTAGGATTCCCTATCCACCCTTTCCTCAGAGGTCTCCCGGAGTATTATGGCCTCCAACTGCACAATCTGATGCCAGGCTCCATCTTGCATATCGTGGGCTTCGTTGCTCTCTGCGAGCTGTTCCTAGGCTGCGAGGCCCATTTCGAATTGTGACGGAAATTCTTCTGCCTTGTTCCCCGCTCCCAAAAGGGATCTATATTCGAGGTGGGCGGCGCCGAAGTATGGCGCATATCCGGGACAGGATACTTGTCCGACACTCCGAAGAAGGCATCCGAAGAATGGTTTTATATCGAAGACGTCGTTCTTCCGGACCCAATCTGGCGTGGCCTTCCTGAATTCTCCAGCGCCCCTTTAAAGAAGTGCACCAGCCGGCTCCCCCGGAGCCTCGAGGAAAGGGACAGTGCAGAGGTCGAGAGGTTGGCAAGCAAAATCAGAGTCCTTGCCAACTCTAGGCTATCAATAATTGAGGTAATGGCAATTTCAATGACGCGATGTGTTCAACCGCTCCAGTCTAGGGGTTTTCCCATGTGGCATTACAACAGAGAGGACGATGCATCCCGTTGTCTACGCCAGGGTCCGGACAACTTTGCTGCCCTGGCCACCGTCTTAGTTGACCTTTTCAAAGGGGAGAAGGAGGACTTCACTCGATTGAGGTGTCGGGAACATTTTTCCATGTACAATCCCATCGACTGGGTAAGTTTCGACGATCGGCCTTACTTAATCCTTTTCCAGAGTTATGCTAGTTGAACCTAATCTGGCCACTTCTAATAGGAATGGAGAAAGGTCATCGAAGGGATCTACAGCCCTGCTCCGCAGCCAGAGGATCACAATCGGGATTTAGACCCCAGATATGAAGAATGTCTGGACATATTTATAGAGCTTAAGGAGGGATTTTTTAGCAGGCGAGCTATGATGGCACGGAAGTGGCTATTATAGCCGATTAACCCGGGCTTCTCCCCTCCTCCCATGTAAGTACCCATGAGACGCCTCCTCCAAAAGAGTTCTTCTGTCGCACCTCACCCTCCGCACTGTCTCATGCTCCGAAGGGGCGACACTCGTCTCGCTGAGCTGTATCGAAGGTGTCTCCTAGGAGGGCGACACCTGCGCAGGGTGAGTCCTTAAAAAGAAAGGACAATGGTCATGCCACCGCGCTTCCGTCTTCACCAAAGAGGTATAGTTCTCAATATGCACCCGGTGGATAGACCGAATTGTGATATTTTCTGTTGGGCCATTTTGTAGGAAGAGCATACACCGGACTACATCCGGGGACCTCGCCGGCCGTGCATCGACAAATCTGGCCCCGGACCATGCCGTAAGGACTAGAGTTGACATGGGTAAAATGCCGGATTTTCCTCTCCAAGAGGATTCGGATGATGTATCCATCACCAATATCGAGGTGGAGAGCGCGATGAATCATCTGCGGAGGAAAGAGGCCATGCGTGATCCCAGTTTTACTGTAGAGGCGTTCCATGCCCTAAACTCTGCGGATGCATGTATCCGAGCTGCTCGGGATGGGCTTGCTGGAGCCACTCACCAACTTTCAAAGGATATGCGGGTAAGAGCTTTTTGTAGTTGCAAGACTCATGTGCTAGTAGCCCCCGAGACTTGAAACAGTTTGGCCCAAACTGATTTAAGGATCGTTGTATTATCAGGTACTCACGGAGAAAAATGACATGCTATCCAAGGAGCTTGAATAATGTCGGACCAAGCTTACTGCTGTCACTGCCGAACTAGAAAAGTCCAAGAAGGCACCGAATGGTAAGGTTCATCACTGTCCGGAAAAATATGATTTTGCGCCATTTTTTCAAATATACACTATTTTGTTTACGGCTGCAGGATCGTCGGATCAGCTGGAGGATAGACTGAAGTCTGCGCAGGCGGATAAACAGCATGCCGAAAGGCAAGAAGCCGCTGGTCAATGTATAGTGACACAGTCTAGGGATGAGAAGAACAAACTATAGGATGCCAACATCAGGCAAGCCGAGGAGCTAAAGGACGTAAGAGCCCAACTCTCGTATGCCTTGAAGGAGAACCGAAAGCTGAAAGGTGGCATATTTAGTATGTCCCTGAACCTAACTTTCATAAGATCCCCTGATGAAGAAAAATTACGAGATTTGTGTCTGCAGGTTTGTTAACTGGGCGGCCGAAAGGAGAAGTGTCCAGATTCCAAGGCGACGTGCTGCAAGAGCTATCTAAGGTGCACGAGCGAGCTCGGAAATCCATGAGGAATATGGCGAAGGCTTTATGGGCATCTGATTATCCTCCAGGAATGATGGGGGAGCTCGCAAAGTTATTCAAGGGAGCTCGTCTTCGTTTTGAGCTGTGCAAGGCATCGACATGTTGGGAGGGTGCACGGGAGGCTTGGGACATGGTGAAAATGCAGTATACCGGACTTGATTCGAACCATATGGCCCGGGTCAGACCTCGGGGACCAGACGGACAAGAAATTCTGGTTAGCTTGGTGTACGACCAATTAAAGATAGCCACCAATTTTTTATAGCAAGACTGTAAACTAGACAGCTTGATAGATGGCATAGATAAAGACTAGGCATGTAATTTTTATCTTACGATACGCTTTATCGGCGAGGCTTTATCTCCAGCCGAATTTGTAAAAGATTGTCGTGGCAGACTTTCCTCTTTCAAACTCCGAAACCCAAGGGTGGAGTGTTTCCGAATACTATACCTGTGGGAAACAGCAAGCATGTTTCGGAAACCAGGCGATCCGGTCATAATGCTTGAACAGACAAGCTGTATTCGGGGAGTTATGTTATATTATTGTTTAACGAAAGAAACATCTTCTAGAAAGAACAGTTCCGTTAAGGGTTCCTCTCACTGGGTCGGCATGTGTTTATGCATGGATAAACCGTGATGCGAAAGAATCACATGAGTCAATGTTTTAGTAGTTTATATTTCTCTAAAGGCAGTTCGTCTTTTGTCCGCCAACCAATTATTCCCTTAAGAACGCTAGCTTTCGGCTTCACCCGTCTGAGGTACATGTCCGGATGACCCGGTTGTAAAAATCGCAGAGGTGCTCCCTTTATGCCCTAGCCGAACGAGCGGGAACGTAGGGCATAAGCACAGGAGCCAGATAACCCAGCTTGGCAAAAACTTAAGTCATAGAGGTGCATATAATGGCGAGGACAGGACGTATATGAGTAAATAACACATGTATATATGGTGAGCTTTATGCTCGAAATTATAATAAGCTTCCATTAGAGGAAGCCCCCAGTTATGGTGGGGTGTGTACATTTAAGGATGTATACTCCTCAAGTGTGTGGCTTACCCGAACACACGCTAGAAGTTGTAAGGGAAAAAGGAAAAGGTGAAAAGGGGAGAAAAAGATAACGAACAATGTGTCTGGACTTAGGTGTAGAATCTTTGGAGTCTGGCAGCGTTCCATGGATTCGTCTCTAAGCAACTGCCTGATGCATTGCAAAGGCGATATGCTCCTCCAGTGAGAACTTCATCTATGATGAAGGGACCCTCCCATTTGGGCTTGAGCTTGTCCTTTTTCTTCTCTGGTAGGTATAGAACGAGTTCACCGACATTATAAGTCTTAGCCCGCACTTCTCTGCTTTGGTATCTTTGAGCTTGTTGTTGGTAGAGTGCGGAACGGGCCTTTGCGACATCGCGCTCCTCCTCCAAGCCATCTAAGTTGTCTTGCCGATCGAGATCAGCCTCTTTCTCCTCGTACATGCGCACTCGAGGTGAGTCATGAATAATATCACAGGGCAGGACAACCTCTACGCCGTACACCATGAAGAACGATGTGTATCCGGTTGTGCGATTGGGTGTGGTCCGCAGCCCCCAGAGTACGGAGTCGAGCTCCTCAACCCAGTGTTTATCTGACTTCTTTAAGGATCGACCTAGCCTGGGTTTGATTCTGCTCATTATCAGGCCATTGGCCCGTTCCACTTGACCGTTTATTTGGGGGTGATACACGGAGGCGTAATCGAGTTTGACACCTAGATTAGCACACCAATTTTTCACCTCGTCTGATGTAAAGTTAGAGACGTTGTCAGTAATGATACTGTGTAGGACACCATAACGGTGGACGACACTGAATAGAAAGTCTATCACCGGTCCGGCTTCAGCCGTTTTAACTGGTTTGGCCTCTATCCACTTAGTGAATTTATCTACCATAACCAGCAAGTATTTTTTTCTTATGGCTTCCCCCTTTAAGGGGTCCGACCATGTCCAGTCCCCAGACCACGAAAGGCCAAGTAATGGGGATTGTTCATAGGGCAGTGGGCGGCATATGGCTCTGATTGGCGAAAATCTGGCATCCAACACAGCGTTGTACAAGGTCTTGTGCGTCTGCTCGGCCGTGGGCCAAAAGAAACCTGTATGGAAGGCTTTACTTACAAGGGCCCGAGCTGCAGTGTGGTGGCCGCCAAGACCAGCATGTATTTCAGCCAAGAGGTGTCGTCCCTCCTCTTCGGAGATACATCTTTGAAGGACTCCGGTAGTGCTTTTCTTATAGAGCTCTCCTTCATGAACCTTGTAGGCTTTCGAACGTCGAACTATGCAATGAGCCTCGTTCCGGTCCTGAGGGAGCTCCCGCCTATTAAGGCAGGCCAGGAAAGGTTTGGTCCATGGGGCGATTACCGCCATAATTACATGGGCGGAAGGTGTTGGGTTTGTGCCCGAGCCCCCGATGATGTTCGAATCGTGTTCGGCATTTGGGGGTGTGATCAACACCGGACTGGCATTTCTGCTCTCGTCCTGCCATACCACAGATGGCTTGAAGAGCCTTTCCACGAAGGTGTTAGGCGGAACGGGGTCGCGTTTAGCGCCCATTCGAGCAAGGATGTCCGCTGCTTGGTTATTGTCTCGGGCCACGTGATGAAACTCGATCCCCTCGAACTGAGCTGATATTTTGAGCACAACATTGCAGTAAGCTGCCATCTTTGGATCTTTTGCATCGAATTCTCTGTTTATTTGGGATATTGCGAGGTTTGAATCCTCGCGCACCTCAAGGCATTGTATGCCCATAGAAACAGCCATTCGGAGACCATGCAGTAGGGCCTCATATTCGGCCGCATTATTGGAGTCCATGTGCATTATTTGCAATATGTAACGAACTGTGTCCCCTGTAGGGGATGTTAGGATGACACCAGCCCCCAACCCGGCTAACATTTTGAGCCATCGAAGTGCATCACCCAGTTGGAGTATGTACTATATTCTTTGGGGAGTTCGGCTTCTGTCCATTCGGCAACGAAGTCGGCCAACACGTGAGATTTAATAGCCCAGCGTGGTTTGTACGTTATTTCAAATGGTAGGAGCTTTATGGCCCATTTTGCAATGCAGCCGGTGGCGTCTCGATTATTTACGATATCATTGAGTGGTACCTCAGAGGCCACCGTGATCGAGCACTCTTGAAAGTAGTGTCTTCGCTTTCGAGATGCCATGAAAACCGCATATGCTATCTTTTGATAGTGCGGGTACCGGGATTTGCATGGTGTGAGAACCGCCGATACATAGTATACGGGTTTTTGGAGTGGGAATTTTTGTCCCTCTTCCTCTCGTTCGACGACGAGTACTGCGCTCACCACCTGGTGAGTTGCAGATATGTATTGTAGCATGGGTTCGCTGATGTTAGGCATGGCAAGGACTGGGTTGTTTGCTAGTAGAGCTTTTATTTCTTCCACCCCGGCTGTTGTCGCGTCCGTCCACTCAAAGTGGTCGGTATGTTGAAGCAGACGATATAGCGGCGGCGCCTTCTCTCCTAGTATGGAGATAAAGCGGCTCAAGGCTGCCACACACCCAGCTAGTTTTTGGACCTGCTTTAGGTCTGTTGGAATTGGCAACTGTGACAAGGCTTGGATTTTGGCCGGGTTTGCCTTGATTCCTCTATTGGAAACGATGAACCCGAGCAGCTTTCCGGCCAGAACGCCAAAGATGCATTTTTACGGATTGAGCCATATGTCATATGTTCGAAGGTTGTCGAATGTAAGACATAAGTCGTCCACCAAAGTTTCAACATGTTTAGTTTTGATGACTACATCATCTATGTATGCCTCCACCGTCTTGCCAATTTGTTTTTCCAGGCATGTTTGAATCATGTGTTGGTAGGTGGCACCGGCGTTTTTGAGTCCGAAAGGCATAGTGTGGAAGCAGAAAGGCCCGTACGGGGTAATGAATGTTGTGGCGGCTTGATCGGATTCCTTCATCTAAATTTGATGGTATCCGGAGTATGCATCGAGGAAACATAATGAATCGTGTCCTGTGGTTGCATCGATGATCTAGTCAATGCGGGGCACTGGGAAGGGGTCCTTAGGTCATGCTTTATTGAGGTCTTTGAAATCGACACAAAGGTGCCAGGATTTGTCATTCTTTGGCACCATGACTAGGTTTGCTAGCCAATCCGGGTGTTTTATCAATCAAATAAACCCGGCTTCCAGTAGTTTGGCTAGTTCCTCCCCCATAGCTTGTCGCTTGGGTTCAGAAAATCGCCGAAGCGTCTGCTTGACTGGCTTGAACCCCTTTATTATGTTGAGGCTGTGTTCAGCCAGTTTGTGTGGGATTCCTGGCATATCTGAAGGGTGCCAGGTGAAGATGTCCCAATTCTCGCGCAGGAATGCTCTTAGACCGGCATCGACGGTCGGATCCAGTTGTGCTCTGATGACTGTTGTCTTATTAGGATCCGTCGGGTGGACTTGGAATTTGAATATTTCGTCTGCTGGCTTGAAAGAAGTGGATTTAGGCCATTTATCGGGAATTACATCGTCTCTATCCACTTTGGAGCGCAGAGCGGTGAGCTCCTCGGCCGCGAGGGTTCGGATAGTGCCTCGAGGGCCAGTGAGGCGGTTTTGTTTTCGGCGCGGTGCGCTATGTCTGGATCACTAGCGATGGTGATGACTTTGTTGGGCCCATGCATTTTGAGCTTCATGTACCCATAATGAGGTATAGCTTGAAAGCGTGTGAATGCGTCTCGCCCCAATAGGGCGTGATATCCGCTATTGAAAGGTGCCACTTGGAAGATTAACTCTTCGGACCTGTAGTTCTCAGGCATGCCTAATACTACATCAAGTTTAATTTTTCCCGTACATCGTGCTTCTCGACTGGGAATAATGCCTCGAAAGGTTGTACTGCTCTGCTCGATGCGGTTCTTGTCCATTTGCATTTTGTCGAGGGTGTCCTCATAAATGAGGTTTAATCCGCTACCACCATCCATGAGCACTTTAGTCAGCCGAAAGCCGTCCACAAAAACTAGAGCAGGTGGTGCTCGGGCCAATCGGGCCCGTGGTTCGTCAGTAGCATTGAAGGTTATCGCCATGTCGTTCCAAGGATTGATTGCGGCTACTTGGTTGACTTCGGTGAGGTCACGGAGCGCCCTTTTGTGCTAGTTGTTTGAAGAAAAGATCTCGAAGACCGTAAGCACATTGAGATCGTTATCCTCCGGGGAGTACTTGTCTGGGGTAGTGTTGGTGAGGATGGCTTCACCACTCTTAGCTACCTGCCAGAGTATCCAACATACCCGAAGGCTATGTGTTGGTTCGGATTTTGGCATTGTGTGTATCTGACAAGGCTTGTCGAGCCATTCATCAAGGACAGTTCTATGTCCCGTTAAGGGCTTGATTTTTTTGTCCATGTAGTGATGATCAGGTGCCCCATGAGGGTGCATCCTTTTTGCCCGACTGGTGGGTGGCTTAAAGGCCGGTGGTTCCCACTAAGCTGTCTGGGCGTTCTAGGCACTTTCCATTGCGCAGTACTTATGTACTGTGTGTGCCAAATCTGCGAAGTGCAGTGTGCTGCGTCGATTGAGGGCATTGAGGATCCCTTCATCGAACAGTTGTGGCAAAAGACTGATACTGCATCGTCGTCGTAGCAATCTTTAATCTTGTTTTAACAAGTAGGAATCTAGACCAAAAGTGATGGACTGTTTCCCGAGGTTGCTGTCGTACAAACGTTAAGTCGCATATGTCCGAGGGGCCAGAATTGCTTGGAAAGTATTGCTTGTGGTGGGTGGGCTTAAATCCAATCCCTGACCCACTATGGAATCCGGAATTTGAAAGATTTCTGAGGTTACAGGCCCAGGGATCCGGAGTTTCCTGGGAATTCTTAGGCTCGATGCCTAGTTCTATGTTCGGAGGACGAAAGGTCTCTTCCCGAAGATGGGTATCCGGCTCATAGGGCTCAGAGATCCGAACATAGTTTGTTCTTAGCATAGGAGGAGATGTATCCTCACCTTGCTCCTCCACAACTGTTACCAGGTGGGTGACAGGTGGGGACCTGATTTCCCTCTGATCGGGTTTAAGCCCAATCAGATCATAGTCTGTTGCGACCCCCAGGGCGGCGATGTGATCTAACAGTTCTTTCAAAGACGAGATATCTGCCGGATCCATCCTATCTACGCTTTCGGGGTCGACGCGGAGATGATTTTTGGCGATCTAAGAAACCGCCTTGGGCTTAATGGTCGAGCGGATGCCCATGGTGAAACTAACGAGATGGAGAATTTTCCTGGGAGCTAGGGCCCTTCCAGAGGTGATTTTGTCGCTGATGATGAGGCGAGCCATCGATCCTTCTATCGATAATACAGAGGAACTCTCAATGAAAGCACCAATGTCGGTGTCAAAACCAGCCGATCTTGGGTAGGGGGTCCCGAACTATGCATCTGAGAATCGAATGTAACAGGAGGCAGGGGACACAATGTTTAGCCAGGTTCGGGCTCTCTTGATGGAGGTAATACCCTACTTCCTACTTGATTGACTTTGATGAGTATAGGGGTTACAAGAGTTGATCTACCTCGAGATCGTAATGGCTAAACCCTAGATGTCTAGCTTGTATGATTATGATTGTCTATACGGAGTAAACCCTTCGGTTTATATAGACACCGGAGGGACCTAGGGTTGTACAGAGTCGGTTTACAGAGAAATGAATCTTCACATCCAAATGCCAAGCTTGCCATCCATGCAAAGGAGAGTCCCATCTGGACATGGGGGAAGGCCTTCTATCTTGTATCTTCACGGCCCATCAGTCCGACCCATGTCGTATAGCCCGACCATCTGAGGACCCCTTAATCCAGGACTCCCTCAGCGGGTAATTTGTTTTTATATTTCTAGCTAGCTGGTCTATCGCACATGGTTCGTCCTAATTTCCAAATAAACTTACTCGCCTTTAGCTTGCACAAGTGGTGGTTTTACATCGCACTTGCATCACACACGGTTAAGCTAGTACCTCCACCCTTTGCTCGCACTTGTGCGGCCGTGGTGATTTTACAGCGCACTTGCATCGTACACGGTTGAGCCAGTAGCTCCACCTTTGCTCGTGCTTGCGCAGGCGTGGTGATTCATAGCGCACTTGTATCGCACACCGTTAGGATATTATACCCGTGTCCGTTGAGCGTAATCAGAGTCTTTGCAGCAAAAAATAATGTTAGAGAGGGTTAGAATACAGCCACACCAGCATGTGGTCCAAATATATATGAGTGAAAAGGGTGGTCTGTGATGTTCAAAATTCCAATGCACAACTTTGATCGCACGGGCCCACAGTTGGGCGCATCGTCGAAGATCGATAAGAGGGGCCAGAAGTCAAGAACCACCTGGAAGTGGCCAAATATATGTAGGAATATTGGGGATGTTTAAAACTTTAAATACACAATGCATAACTTTGGTGGCACGTGCCTCGCAAATCTGAAGCACCCTTGGATATATATATATATATATATATATATATTACCTAGCTAGAATGCTTGGCCCACCACCTCCCACTTCGTGTCAGCGGGGCGGATGCACGTAATGATCGATACTTTGGTCATACATGCAGGTCGCCATGACCTACCATAAGATGGCGAATCTATCGTTTGGTCAAACGACAGTTGTTGTTGTTGATAAACCGCTTGGGCCAATAGATTGAACCATCATAAAAATCACACGAGAGGGACCACAAAACCAACACCTCTTGCATGCGGCCCAAAATGATGTACGTTGGGAATGGGTGATGTGTGTTTTCAATATAGAACAATGTACAATTTAGATGCGGTGCCTACCTCTAGATACAGAAAACAACCATGAAGGCAAGGTAGTTAAGGACGAGATACGCAGGGTATGATGTAGGTTGAACCCAGCAATGCGAGCATGTGGGAGGGAATCCTGACAACGCATGAGCTCGAGCTTTGGTTGAGCGACATGTGACGGTAACTGGCCCTAACACGAACTAGGAGGAATCCATTCATGGCCAACACATACATACATACCCCTCATTATTGGTCAAAGGGATGATATATATACACTCGGGGAGCCCACGGATATGCGTGTCGTCACAAAAAAACGCACAAGGGAGACGTGGTCAATCAGAAGACCCCGTATACACTGCATGCGGCCCAAAAATATGTATGGTACAGTCGTGTGTGATGTGTTTCAATCCCAAATGCACAACTTCGATGGGCCACCAACTACATTACAAGCCGAACACCGTACCCGACTCCAAGCCTAGTTCAATACATACGATGTTGTCAGTTTCCTAACTTCTAGGCGGCGGCGCGCGTGGGGGGGGGGGGAGGAGGGGGGGTCGTCCCACGCATGCGCTCAACCTTTATTTGGTCTAGCATGGGACACATCTATCTCTATACACCTATATAGTGTGCGGACAACTTTGAAAGTTGGTCGTTTGATGAAGCCAATCCGACGGTATAGAGATGGCAAATCCGAGCACTGCTGGCCGTTGGATATCATCTACATTCCACCAGATTCTGCCACATGTACAATCTAGAAGACTCCATGGATGAACTTAAGCATAATGCACAAACCTCAAAACACAAGCACTTCTCCTTTGTTCTCTAGAATCTTCCATATCTTAATTGCCCAAACTTTTTTTAAATGAATTGTCACTTTTGTATTTACTTTATGCTTTAGAATGCACAATTCCATAAATCTTAAAATAGTTTTTTCATAAAACTAATTGATTTTGGATGAGATGAACTATAAGAATTAAACGAACATCTACATCATGCATATATGACTCAAAGCTTACATGCTATAGTGTGGTATTTATTCATAATTTGGTTACCAAATCTCATGCGCGCAATGCATGTGTACCTTATTAGTATCAATAGGAAACTATCATGCTCAAACCCTTCTCGTTGTTGGGTCAAAGGGATAGATTGTGTGGGCCCCCCTAATTGTCGGTAAAGGATAGTATATATACCTCGGGGAGCCAACAGATATGTGCCACATCTATAAGCCGCACAAGGGAGACATGCTCGAGAAGAACACCCTGCCCCCTATACCCTGCATGCAACCTGAAAAAGGTTTATATAATCACCATGACAGGTCAAGTTAATCATTCTTTAATTTTTTAGAGGAAAAAGTAGCCCATAAAAACATAGTAGGTTTATATAATTGCCATGACAGATAAAGTCAATCATTCTTTAATTTTTTAGAGCAAAAAATAACCCATAAAAACATATCGTACAAATTAGCAAAACAAGGATCCCAAGGTTTATATAAATGCCATGATAGGTCACTATAGAGATATGATATATCTATAATAACCGTGTCATAGCATTTAAATGAGGCTTGAGATATGCAACTTCCCATCGGGTCACCCATCCTTGGACTACTCTAGCTCGAGCACGCTTAACTTATTTGTTCTATTCGACTAGGCTAGCGGATGGGAAGCCGACCCTTGCTGATAAGAATTGCCTCCTTGCCATTAAGGCGTTTCACACTGGTCACCCTATGGGACCTACTCCCTCCTATCACACACATTTGTGCTTTTAGAAACTGTGTGGGATATTTACATGGCCGGTGTGTCACCACTAGCCTTCAATGAGCACTGACACTGGTAGCGGAAAAACGATGGGAGAAGAGGCGGGAAACCGACGAGAGGAGTGGCGAGAAACGATAGCCTGTTTAGAAAAACCTAGTAGAGAAGGAAGCGTGAGCTAGCACGACGCATGCGCATAGTGCTTACCCATGTACTGCATGTGCTGTCGAAAGGGCTCAGGGTTGTCGTTCGATCTGGGAGCATCCAACGGTGCACACGTACAATCCGTGGGGTTTGGGTTCTGGCCAATCAGAACACACGACTCAGATCGCGCACGCAGCAGGGGGGAGGGGGCATCGGCCATGGTTTGGTAGGCACACGTCTTTCATGAGTGAAACATGTGCTATTTGAAAACATTTCGTGAGAAGAATCTTGGTTTTTAAATCCCCTTAAATCCAAAACTAACCCGAAAATCATGAAACCTGGCATGGTGTCACTACATGGCACATATATGTCGAGGAATTTTTTTCGTCCATTTTGGCGCAAGTTTTATTACAAGCCTCTTACAAACCGGAGCTTCTCTCAAAGAAGCCTCGTGGTTCTGATAGGGAAACGTGTACCCCTTGTGGGCGAAACGTAATCACTGCCTCTTTTCACCTTGTATTTTCTTCTACGGGCAACATGGAACGACATGATATCCTTGTTGAAATTTAAACTTATTTAGGGTTTGTTTGGCCTTTTTATACACTAATTGAGTTTCCTATGCATTTAATGTCCATAATTCAAATCCGAACTTCAAATACATGCTACAGTTCACCAAATTGGCTAGAAAATTTATACATGTGTCCTTGGGTGCATGTTTAGGTCCCATGCCAAGAATGGGAACGAATTACAACTGTACCCGCGTCCTGGCTCGTCCTCAAACATTTGGGATCTCGGTTTTTAAATCCCTGTAAATCCTAAACTCACTTGAAAGTCATCAAAGGTGGCATGGTGTCACGTCATAGCACATATATGTCGTGGTAAAAACATTGTCCAATTTGGGCCAAGCTTTATTACAAACCTCTTACAAACCGGAGCTTCTCTCAAAGAAGCCTCGTGGTTCCGATAGGGAAACATGTTCCCCTTGTGGGCGAAACGTAATCACTCCCTCTTTTTGCCTTCTATTTTCTTCCACGGGCAACATGAAACGACATGATATTCGTGCTAAAATTTAAACTTATTCAGGGTTCGTTTGGCCTTTTATACAGTAATTGAGTTTCCTAGGAATTGAATGTCCATAATTCAAATCTGAACTTCAAATACATGCTCCAGTTCACCAAAATGGCTAGAAAAATTATATATGTGTCCTTGGGTGCATGTTTAGGTCCCATGTCAGGAATGGGAACGAATTACAACCGTACCGGTGTCCTGGCTTGTCCTCAAACATTCCGAATCTCGGTTTTTAAATCCCCATATATCCAAAACTCACCAGAAAGTCATCAAAGGTGGCATGGTGGCACGTCATGGCACATATATGTCATGGTAAAACATTGCCAATTTGGGCCAAGCTTTATTACAAACCTCTTACAAACCAGAGCCTGTCGCAAGAACCCTCGTGGTTTCGATAGGGAAACGTGTCCCCTTGTGGGCCAAACGATAATCGCCCCCTCTTCTAGCCTCGTAGTACTTTCTTCTACACGCGACACGGAACAACGGGAGATTCGTGCTGAACTTTGAAATGATTGAGGGTTCGTTTGACCTTTTTTTATTCATTAATTGAGTTTTCTAGGCATTTAATGTCCATAATTCAAATCCGAACTACAAATACATGCTCCAATGCACCAAAATGGCTAGAAAAAGCGTACATGTTTCCTTGGGGTGCATGTTTAGGTCCCATGGAACGAATGGGAACGAATTCAACCATCTCGCCATCCTAGCTTGGCTACAAACATTGTGAATCTCGGTTTTTAAATCTTTGTAAATCCAAAACTCACCAGGAAATCATGGAACTTGGCATGGTGTCACTACATGGTACATATAATTGTCCAATTTGGGCGAAGGTATATTACAAGCCTCTTACAAACCGGAGTCTGTCGCAACCCTCGTGGCTCCGGTAGGCAAAACATGCCTTCTTGTGGGCGAAACGATAATCGCTGCCTCTTCTCACCTTGAACTTTGTTTTCTATAGGCAACATAGAATAACAGGAGTGTCGTGCTGAAATTTGAAACTGTTTAGGGTTCGTTTGGCCATTGTATATATTACTAATTACTAAGTTTTCTACGCATTTAATGTAGTCCATAATTCAAATTTGAACTACAAGCACATGCTCCAATGAAGCAAAATGGGTGGGAAATCGTACATGTGTCATTGGGTGCATGTTTAGGTCTCATTTAAGGAATGGGAATGAATTACAAACTTGTCGTCGTCCTGAAACATTGAGAACCTCGGTTTTTAAATCCTAGTAAATCAAAAACTCACCCAAAAAACATGAAACTTGACATGGTTTCATGACATGGCACATATATGACGTGGTAAACAAATCGTCCAGTTTGAGAAGAGGCGCACCCATTAGTAGTCACCGAAGTCCTTTTTGGAACAAAAAGCCGACACGTTAATATCGCAAACGGTTGTATTATATTAACCATGTCAAAATTTAACCATACTCGGGGGCATGCGTGTAGCTGTTTGATTAGACGGGACGAGCGCGAGAAGTCCACCGTGCAGGCTCGACGGGACACATGCGAGCAGTTCGCCGCGCAGGCTCGACGGGACGCGTACATCCTGTCCACCTCGTAGGCTCGACGGGACGCGTGCATCCTGTCCACCTCGCAGGCTCGGGACACGTGCGAGCAGAAAGACCGCCCATGCTCACCGGGAAGCGATCTCTTTGACCTCCATGCACCAGCCACCGCCCGCCTCACTCACAACTTCTCCATTAATGGGTTAATTAAAGCACCTAGACGGAGGGTGTTTGCTTGTGATCCCATGGCAGCATTTGCTTTGTTCGTGTTTTCAACTCTTATTCTGGCCTAATTTAAATTGCCACATAAGGCAATGGATAATATGACCACAAATAAAATGGCAACGGATAAGACGACGACAAATTTACAATGGTGCAGATAATAATTGTCTTACATATTCCGGATAATTTAAAATGCCACATGCGGCAAAGCCCGGAAGACACGGGGGCAATAGAAGAAGGAAATTGCAGACGACGATCTAGGTTGCTACTGTCTCTACTCATCGATGGATCGCCGGGCGACGACATCCTCCAGCTCCTTCTTCAATCCCTCACGACTTTGCTTGAAAGCAGCCACAGATTCCTCCACCTCCTGCTCGCGCTCGATCTGGAGCTTCCTCAAGTCACCGATCAATTCCTCGATGACCGCTGTTAGCGTCATCCCCGAGGCACTACTCTGCTCATGTAGCATCTTCCAGCCGGCGGCCTCCTCCTCCTTCTCGGTGAGCTCCTTGAGGAGCTTCGCATTGTCACCCATGAGTTGCTCGACGAGGCCGGTTGCCTTGTCAATCGAGGCATCGCTGATCTTGAGTAGCTTCATCAAGCCATCGACCAACTCCTGTTGTGTAGTGACACTAGCGAGAATGTCGTCGGCAGTGAAGGACATCAGGAACACCGGCTCATCGCGATGAACGACACCGAGAATGCGCTTGTGAGAGCCCTTGTGTGCCCGTGGGAGCTCGTTCGAGGGCTCTGCGGCGCACCATGACATCTCTGTTGCAGCTGCGGCTTCGCGGTGGGACCTCTCTAGTGCTTCCGCAGCCTTGGTCTTTGCTGCCTGGTTATATTTCCACCCTAAACTCCTCCTACCGGTCATGGAAGAACGACTTGAAAGGAAAGACCAGTTTTGTGGGTGATGAGGAGAGGAACTGTGAAGTAATTTTTGAGTGGGTAGTTTTTATAGCCCGGTGCAAAGTGTGAACACATATTAGTTTGATAGGTGTGAACAGATTTGCAATTACTTATTGCGTTGTAATCTGCAATGTGACTAGAAACAAGGTCAAAATTTATTGATGGCAGAAGGTTGACCACGTGGTTGCTCGCCGTTGAGGCGGCCGCGGCGTGCTCTGCTCCGTCCGTCCGCGCGTTTTGCTCGCCATTGAAGCGGCCGCGGTGCGCTCCGCTCTGGCATCCGTGCGCATGCTCTGCTCACCATTGAGGCAAACTTACAAAGGCAACAGTTAATAATTCTTAATAATTGTCTTACATATTCGAGATAATTTAAAATGCCACATGCGGAAGGCCTAGAACACTCATGACCTACATATGCATACAATTATAATAAAATATAAGCTAAAAGACTGAGTTGGCGGGCTTCCGACGATGGTCTTCTCGGACTCCATGATCAGCATAGCACCCTTGCGGCCGTATGTGTAACTTACTAATCATCGCACAAGAGTACTCGCAGACGCATCGTGTGTGATACTCCTAGCCACCGCAAGCAACTAGTTTGCATTTTTCAAAGTTTTTTGGACACACATAATCGCACACGAACTAACTGTATTAACCGTCTGTGTTGTAATTTCTCATCGCAAACAGTTCATCTGAGTCGGCTGTTTGCCACGTATCACACACATCTTGTTAAGTTGAATCATTTTTGTTGTGTTCGCTAATCAAAAATAGTTCGTCCGAGTAAACCATATGCCTTATATCACACACACCTTGATCTGGCTAACCATTCCTGTTGCACTCCCTAATAGCAAATAGTTCATCAGAGCGAACTGTATGCCGTATATCGCACACACATTGATATGGCTGCCCGTTTCTGTTGTTCTGCCTCATCGCAAACAGTTCGAACGGGTTAACCGTGTGCCTTGAATCTCACATGCAACTAAAAGTTGAACCGTGTTTGATGGCTCCGCCATCGCAAATGTTTTGCACCTTTTTTGACGGGTTTTTTACATCCCCGTTTGTGATTAATGCATCGCGCACAATTTCATCAAAGGGTCTCTGATCGTAGTGTCGCGTTACCAGCATCCTGCAGTAGTGCCCATTGTCACCACGGGTATTCATAGCAAGACATACATCAAGTGCTCTCAAATCCATAAAAGTATTCAATCCGATAAAATGAAATCTCAAAGGTAAAACTTAATTCATCACAACAAGATAAAGAGGGGAAAACACCATATGATCCAACTCTATTATCAAAGCCCGTGATACATCAAGAAAGTAACATCTCAAGAACACGAGAGAGAGAGAGAGAGAGAGCGAGATTAAACACATAGCTACTGGTACAAACCCTCAGCCCCGAGGGTGTACTACTCCCTCCTCATCATGGTGGCCGCCGAGATGATGAAGATGGCCACCGGTGATGATTTCCCCCTCCGGCAGGGTGCTGGAACGTGGCCTAGATTGTTTTTTCATGGCTATAGAGGCCTGAGGCGGCGGAACTTCTGATCTAGGGTTATTTCTGATGGTTTCTCTATTTATAGGATTTTTTGGCGTTGGTTTCACGCGAAGATGGGCCTCGAGGTGAGCACAACCCACCGAGGCAAGTCGGGACCACCAGGCGCGCCCCGGTGTCTTGTGCCCTACTCCTTCACCTTCTGGTCCTTCCACGAAGCTTCGGGGGTCTCTTTTGTTCCAAAAAAATCATCAAAAAGTTTCAGCTCATTTAGAGAACTTTCATTTCTGCACAAAAAACAACACCACGATAGTTTTGCTGAAAACAACGTCAATCCGGGTTAGTTCCATGCAAATCATACCAAAACCATATAAAATTGTTGTAAACATGGCATGAATACTTCATAATATAGATACATTGGAGATGTATGAGCATCCCCAAGCTTAATTCCTACTCGGCCTCGAGTAGGTAAATGATAAAATAAATAATTTATGAAGTGTGAATGCTAGCAAAGTGCATAAGTATGATCAATGATAATTTCAATAACTTTTACTAGCATCATAACAACAACTCTTTTCATAAAACTTATCATGATAAAGTAGCAATTGAACACGGAATTTTTGTTGTGGAATGCTACCTATCATATTCATCATATACTCTTTTATTTTGTATCATGGACATTTTGACTTGAATGATTCAAAGCAATAGTCTATAATTTGACATGAGGACATCAATACTCAAACATATCAATAAGCAACTATGTCTTTCAAAATATCAACAATAAAGAAAGCTATCCCTAGCCCATCATGCCCAATCATTGATCCATTCATGAAACACCCTCGCATATTAGCTACATCCCATGATCAAGTACGATCATAGTGCCCCTTAGTTGGTGCTCTATAAGAGAAGATGGAGACTCAAATAAAAATAAAAATTGCATAAAGTAAATAGGTAGGCCCTTCACAGAGGGAAGTAGGGATTTGTATAGGTGCCAGAGCTCAAATCTTAAATTGAGAGATAAAAGATTTTGGGAGGCATACTTTTCCCATCAACGAAAACATTCGAGTAATTCCCAACACTTTCCATGCTAGATATATCATAGGCGGTTCCCAAACAGAAAATAAAGTTTATTCCTTTTTCCACCATTCTTTCACAATACATGGCTAGCCGTATACACGGGTGCCCTCCATACCAACACTCACCAAGGAATTTATTATTTGACAACATAAAGTAAATTTCTTTTTCATTTCGGGGCTGGGCATCCCTAATACCTTTGTCGTACTCTCGTGCAATGACAAGTAAATAAACACTCATCTTGAGAATAACACATCTAGCATGGAAAATATTGGCCACCCCCTACCGCTTCATGAGCGGTACAAGCACACAGAAAAGAAATTTATTTTGAAAATTAGAGATGGCACATACAAATTTTCTTAGAACAGCATGGGAATACCGCATATAGGTAGGTATGGTGGACTCATGTGGCAAGGGCTTAGGGATTTTGGATGCACAAGTAGTATTCCCACTTAGTACAAATGGAGGCTAGCAAATAGATTGAGAAGCAACCAACCAAGAAACGAAAAATCACATAAGCGAGCATTAAGCATAACTAACACCGAATAATGCACCATAAGTAGGATGTAATTTCATTGCATAACTATTGACTTTCATGCTTGCGTAGGGAATCACAAACCTTAACACCAATATTCTTACTAAAGCATAATTACTCACCAACATGACTCACATATTACTATCATCATATCGCAAAACTATTACAAGGAATCAAGTTTATTTTATCCAATGATCTTCATGAATATAAGTGAAGCATGAGAGAATTTCTGACTTAATGCTCCAACATTCTGAATGCATGAGAGATCATTGGATAAAATTCTCACCAAGTCAGGTAAAGGCTCATGTTCTGACTTAATGCTCCAAAATTTAAGCTCATGTTCTTCACTTAAATTTGTTTGAGCTTATCAGAAGAAACATTTTATCACATTCTGACTTTTCTCGGGAATTTTTGCAACAGCGATAAACTTTCAATTTTGAAACAACAACTCATATACTTGCGATAAGCATGGTAAAGGCTATCATTGCCACTTTTATTGAAATAAAGGTGCAAAACATTATTATAAATAACAACAATCAAATAAAAACAAAATAAAATGATGCTCCAAGCAAAACTCATATCATGTGACAAATAAAAATATAGCCTCAAGTAAGATTACCGATAATGTTGGAGACGAAAGAGGGGATGCCTTCCGGGGCATCCCCAAGCTTAGTTGCTTGCATATTCCTTGAATATTACCTTGTGGGTGCCTTGGGCATCCCAAAGCTTAGGGTCTTGTCACTCCTTATTCTACTCATATCGATATCTCACCCAAGACTTGAAAACTTCAATCACACAAAACTTAGCGGAACTTTGTGAGATAGGTTAGTATGATAAAGAGCAAACCATTCACTTTGGTACTGTCAAAGAAAAGATTCATAATTGTTCTCACACAATTCCTATTGTACCCTATCATTTCTACAATTTATATTGAGCAATATAAGCCACAGAAACTAGGAAACAAGCAAACTATGCATTGAAAACAAAACCCGTCAAAAACAGAACAGTCTGTAATGATCTAGACAACAACAACCATACTTTTGCTACTCCAATTTTTTTTAAATTAGGACAACCTATGAAATTTGTATATAAATCTTGTGCAAGAATAATCAGGATTTTATCAGGCTTTTGTAAAAAATTAAAAATATTTTACTGGGCGCAAAAGTTTCTATTTTTCAGCAAGATCAAATCAACTATCACCATAGACCATCCCAAAGGTCTTACTTGGCACTTTATTGAAACAAACGCTATAAACATGATTACTACAGTAGCCTAACCATGTGAACACACAAAAACAGTAGGGGTAAATATTGGGTTGTCTCCCCACAAGCGCTTTTCTTTAATACCTTTTAAGCTAGGCATGATGATTTCAATGATGCTCGCATAAAAGATACGAATTGAAACACAAAGAGAGCATCATGAAGCATATGACTAGAAAATTTAAGCCTAACCCACTTCCTATGCATAGGGATTTTTGAGCAAACAATCTATGGGAACAAGAATCAACTGGCATAGGAAGGTAAAACAAGCAAAATTTCAAGATTTTCAACACATAGAGAGAAAACTTTGGTGGTGATGGACCTGATACCCACATATCTCAACCCTCGTCATGTGAACGTATTTGCTCCTCTTCTATCCTAGGCGACGCCTATGTGTCCACCGCCGGTGGCCACTCCGGCCCCGGTGGCCACCACTTCTACCACTGGTCACTCCGATGATGGCAGCCACTTCACACCTAGGAGAAGGGGGGACATCTATGGATCCACCTTTGATCAACTTTGCTCGATGTAAAGAGTTTCAACGGTCTATGAGGCAAAAGTTTGGTCATCCCGTGGTGTTTTCTCCTGGTTTTCGCCAAAGGGAGTTCACTATGGTTGTTTCTTTTTGTCATGCTCGTTTTCGGTTGGATTACCACACTGTTAGTATTACTCTCCAATCCTGTTTTGGTGGGTATCCTCAAGGGTTTTGTGTTCTTCACCTCAATGATAGATCTTTCAAGTTCTCAGTAGCTTCTAAGGCCGTGGGGTTTGAGATTTACAATCAAGGTCGTGTGGTTGAAAAGGACTTTGAATTGGTGTTTAGTCTTTGGGGTGCTGGGGGTCCCAATTGGATTCGTGAAGAACAACTTTTTTATCGTGAAGAAGATGCTTCTTGGACTTTGGTAACAAGTGGATCACGACCAAGAATGGTCACCGGTAACGTCTCCGGTCATCACTGGCGGCCATCGGTTTTCGCTCGCTTGGTGAATATTCCGGAGTCTAGTAATAATGTGGCTATGGGCACTAATGAGGCCTTGACGACGGATCATAACACCCCAGGCGAGGGTCATGCAACGGTTGTTGAGGGCGGTAATTTGGCTATTTCAAATGGTCTTTTTTCAGTGCTATGCGTTCGGTCAATTGGGCCACTTTGCCAGGGACTATAATGAGAAAAAGCTGACTAGGCTTTATACGTTTCTGCGGTTCGACTCTTTCCCCAGCCCGCCAGTAGAGGCATGGGCCCCTCGTGTGGTCCATGATTGGTTTAAGTCTACTGGCCCGGCCCGCGACCCCCCGATAGTTTCCTCTTTTAGTAAGCTTTGTTTGGGATCTTTCCCTAATCTTCAATTTCGAATAGCACTTGCCTCCTCAACTTCTCCACTGCTTCCTCTGCTTCTCCATAGTGCCCAAACCCTGCTCCAGTCAGGTCAAGTTCTTCTGTGGCAGTGCGTCCATGCGGGTCTACTCCGATGGCCAGCAGATTGAGGGGCGCAATGGGGTTGCTTGGGTGGTGCTTCCTCATCGTCCTTGTCGTCACGAAGACTGGGTGATTGCCTCCATTCATCCGCTCCTGGCCGATGCGCCATTCCCCAATGTAAGAGATGTTCTTGAAGAGTTTGCCGTAGTTCATAAGCAGTTGGGATTAAGGGATATACAGAGGTGTCCGTTTGGAGAAGCTTATGTGCGCCTAACCAGGGTCGGAGATAGGGATAAGTTGGTTCTTGATATACCTCATTAATTTGGAGATGTGTTTATCTCTTTTGTGAAATATGATGAGGGTAGATATCATAGGAGAGTTCACTTCAAGAGGACTGTCTGGCTTCTTCTGATAGGGGTTCTGTTTGATTTTCGTAACACTGAAGATTTCGCTACTACTGTCAGTAAGTTTGGCCATTTGATCTCATGGGACAAGGAGGATGAGCACATGGTATGTATTGTGATTAAAGCTAGAGTAATGAGCTTGGATATCATCCCCAAAAGCTTGAGATGGTCTAAAGGGGATGAGTTTGAGGAGGATGGCTGGTCATCTTCTATTGAAGTTCTTGCCAATGAACTCCTTGGTGGGGGCCCAGCTGATGAGGACCCAATCCCTCCTGATGATGTTGATCCACACCCTCTGCCAGAAAATGTTGATGTTGCTGGTGGCTTTCACCAGGATGCTCTCAATAACAACCAAGATGACATTCATGCTGAAGATAACTGGGAACAAGATGGAAATTGGGAGATGCCACAACAAGACAATCCTAATGCTGCTCTTGATGACCTTTTAATTAGATGTGGTTCTGCAAGAGGAAATGGCCTTGGCTGATGGAGAGGAGTTGTTACCTGCTGCTAGCAACAGTAGTTTATCCTCTGACATGTCTTTCTCTGAAGGGGACAATTCAAATTTCCTTGTGCCACCTGTCATTATTGGAGATTTTCATTTTGAGGCTCAAGCTCATGTTAATTTGCCACCACCACTTGCATATGTGATTGCCAGTGGTCTTCAGAATATCATCCAAGCTTATCAATCTGATGATGAGGAGCCTCTATTACCTAAGCAGAATGTCGATTCTCCTCCACATGTTGTAGTTGTAGTGGATGTTGTGCTTGCTACAGAGGAAGTCGTTCCAGTTCAGAACATCAATGTTGCAGAGAATTATTGGCTGGGAGTAATGAAGTGATTGCCCAAGAAAACACTTCTTGCGCACAAGATTGTTTGGGAAATCTCCCTGCTCCTTTTGAAGGAGATTCTGAGCCAGCTGTAGTCTGGGAACCCACTAACCAGGAGCAACTATCTGGTCTGCCAGATGCTATAGATACAGGAACGTCATCTTTCAATCCTTTCATCTATGCTCATATCAATTCTACAAGGGAAAGTCTTGAACCAGTAGCTAACATTGGAGAACTGCAAACTGGGCTTCAAGGTAACTGGATTACTCAAATTAATGAGCATTTCAATGGGGAACCTTTACTTCTAGGTCTTAACTATATTCAAATAGCTGCCTCTGGTAATAATGATCATGCTATGTCTGAAGAAGGTCTTGTGCTATGGAAGAAGCATTTCCAGGAACCTGTGGAAAATAAGAGTGTCTTCTCCACAAGCATTCTTGTAAGTTGGTTCAACTTTATTGTTCACCTCTTAATGACAACTAATAAGTTTGATTGGACAGTAAACATGTTAAAATCTGTCATGTGGGAACTATTTACTAAGGTTGAGGGCAAGGATCAAGTTATATTGTTCCACATACCTGATAAATGCCCTGCCTCACATGCTCCTATTTGTCAGGCCATTGTTCTTGACAGACAGCAGGCCTTGGACAAGGATAAAGAAAATATTGGAGTTGCTGCTAATCATCAAGATGCAGAATCCCAGGCTCTGCTGCAACCATTTGGACTTGACAACCTCAGGAAGAGGAGGAGTGTCAAAACTCCCCTGGTTGAAACTAAGGTAAGGAGGAGTGATAGAATTAAGAAGGATAATGCTAGGTATAAGAGAAATTCTTGCTCAAATTCCAAATGCTTACCCTGCAATGTTGTCCCTCCCATTATACAAAAATCAGTTGTAAAAAATCTCACAGCCTCTTTCTGTAAGGTTGCTGAGAGGGAGTTGGAGGACAAGCTGGCCAAGAAGCCAATAAGAAAGCAGGAGGATGAACTGGTCAAGGCGCCCTTGGCCAAAGGGGAGGGAAATGCTTCAAAGTCTCCCTGATGACAATACATCTGCAGCATAGTGATGGTTGGAGGGGCAGTCTTGTTGGCTCCTTGTGTTACCTTTTGGGACTATTCATAAGTGGTGTAATTCTGGAATGTTGTCCTTTTGTAGACTCTAGCTATTTGGTGATGTGCTACATTAATGGAATTTCTATGATGCATTTATGTTGGATGATGTGGTCATTTGTGGTGTGATGTGGCTCATGTTATTGTGGTTTGATCAGTTAGTTGTAAGTTCAGCTCAAATGATGGTGCTTGACTTTTGGTTGGTTATACCCACAAGTTTCCATGAATAACACAAATAGAAGTTGGAACATCCTTAATTCAAACATTAGAGGGATGAACTCTAAAGATAAATGGCTGGCTTAAGGCAGAAAATTGATGAGAGTGACTGTAACATTCTTTGTCTTCAAGAAACTAAGAGAGAAACCTTTGATCTTGCATATATAAAAAAAATTATGTCCCAATAAAATCAAATTTTTTTCTTTCCTCACATCTGTTCGGGCATCAGGTGGGCTGCTAATTGCTTGTAATGGTTCCGTGTTTACTAGAGAGGTTATTGCTCAAACAAATTCTCTCTTTCCATACATTTCACTAGTCTGCTTTCAAATCAATCTTGGATACTCACTAACATCTATGGGCCCTGTGAACCATAAGAAAAGATTGAGTTTATTGATTGGTTTCAGAATATTCATATGCCTGCTGATGTGGATTGGATTCTTATGGGAGATTTGAACTTTATTAGATCACCTTCAGATAGGAACAGACCTGGTGGAGATGTTAATGATATGCCAATGTTCAATGAGGCTATTAGTAACCAAGGTTTAGTGGAGTTGCCTCTACATGGAAGACAATTTTGTTGGAGCAATATGCAACAAGATCCTCTTTTGGTTAAACTTGATTGGTTTTTTACCTCTACATCTTGGATGACCACTTTCCCCAATACTATTATGCTTCCACTAGCTAAGCCTATATCTGATCATTTGCCTTCTGTGATTAAAATTGGCACTGCTATTCCCAAAGCAAGAGTTTTCAGATTTCAAAATTACTGGTTGCAACATTCGGACTTCAAACAAGTGGTGGCTAATGCTTGGAATATTCCTGTGGGTAATTTGGATCCTGCAAGTGCTTAAATGCAAAATTAAAAAATCTCAGGAGGGCCTTGAAACACTAGGCTAGATCTCTCTCTTGCCTTAAAACTCAGATTGCTAAAATTAATGAGGTGATCTTGCTTTTGGACTTCTTTGAAGAGTTCAGAGAGTTGGATATTTATGAATGGAACTACAGCATAATTCTTAAAGAGCATCTGTTAATTCTGTTGAGAAACTAGAATATTTACTGGAAGCAGAGGGAAAAAATTAAGGGGGTGAAATTTGGAGATGAAAACACTAAATTCTTCCACACCAAAGCCTTAATTAATTATAGGCATAACCGCATTGTTGTTCTCCAGAATGATGACCAAGTGGACATTTCTGACCATGCAGGAAAAGCTGCAATCTTGTGGGAAGCTTATAAGAAAAGAATGGGGACTTCTCAAAAAACCACCATGCATTTTGATCTGGAATCTTTGTATGGCCAGAAACCAAATGCTTCAATCTTTGCAAATTTGGAGTTACCTTTCACAGAGGAAGAGGTCAATGATGTGGTTAAAGAGCTTCAATTGGACAAATCTCCAGGTCCAGATGGTTTCAACAATGAATTCTTTAAATCATGTTGGGATATTATAAAAGGGGATGTTCTTAAGTTAATTGCTAATTTTCATGCTGGACAACTTTCCCTTGAGAGTATTAATACATCATATATCACTCTTATTCCTAAAAGTGGCACACCTTTGATAGCAAATGATTTTAGGCCAATTTCTCTCCTCAATTGTTGTCTCAAGCTCATCACCAAATTGTTGGCAAATAGACTGCAGAAAGTAATACTCCAACTGGTGCACATAAATCAGTATGGGTTTCTTAACGAAAGAGCCATCCATGACTGCTTGGGATGGGCCTATGAGTATCTTCATCAATGCCACAAGTCCAAAGAAGAGACTATTGTGCTAAAGCTTGATTTTTAAAAGGATTTTGACACCATTGAGCACAAAGCAATGTTGGATATTTTGAAAGCTAAAGGTCTTGGGGACAGATGGATCACATGGATCAGAATGTTTTTCTCCTTTGCTTCATCAGCTATTATGTTGAATGGTGTGCCTGGGAATTTTTTTTACTGTCTTAGAGGAGTTAGGAAAGGGGATCCACTGTCTCCTCTCCTCGTTGTCCTTGCATCTGATCTGCTTCAGTCAATCCTCAATAGGGCTATGCAACTTGGTTTGCTTTCATCACCTCTACAAGTGGATTCTTGCCCTGATTTTCCTATAGTTCAGTATGTAGATGATACTCTGGTTCTACTACAAGCAGATGCAAAGCAACTTCATTGACTCAAAGCTCTTCTCAACACTTTTGTTGATGCCACTGGCCTTAAGGTGAATTACAGTAAATCAAGTCTTATCCCAATTAATGTGCCCGAGGAGAAAGTGGAGATTTTGATAAACACAATTCAATGTAAAAGGGAATTCTTTCCTTTCCAATACCTGGGGAGACCACTAGGCCTTCACAAACCTACTGTTGAGCAGTGCCTTTCACTAGTAACAAGATTGCAAAAAAAGCTTGTGGGTTTGTTCTCATTTATGACTCTGGGTGCTAGACTACTGCTGGTTAAGTCAGTTTTAAACTCACTTCTGATCTACTTCATGGGATGCCTTGATGTGCGTGTCACAATTAAAACCCAGGTAATCAAATATTTGAGACACTTTTTATGGAGATGCCCTGATTTAGAAGACCATAGACCTGCAATGGTGGCTTGGACTACTATCTATAGGCCAAAAGATCAAGGGGGATTGGGAGTGCTGGATATTTTTGTGCAAAATAAAGCTCTACTGCTTAAGAATCTTCACAAGTTCTATAACAGGCATGACATTCCCTAGGTAAATTTGATTTGGGAATCATATTACAACAATGGTTCACTACCAGGAAGTAGCTGGATTGGATAATTCTGGTGGAAGGCCAACCTTAAGCTCATTAATAATTTTAAATCCTTGGCTAAATGTAATATCGGGGATGGAAGAAGTGCTCTCTTCTGGTCTGACCTATGTCACACAGCTTGCCTATAGGATATGTTCCCTCGCCTTTTTTTCTTTTGTGAAAAACAAGGATACTATTGTGCACTCAGTCATCCACACTGAATATCTGGAGGACCTATTTTATTTGCCTTTGACTGTGCAGGAATTTGCTGAGTTTGAATCTATGGAAGACATTTGCATATCCTTAAGAGCTTATGAATTCCTTAATTGTACTGACACTTGGAGTTACATTTGGGGAAATGAGCAATTTTCTGTGCCTAAAGCTTATAGAATTATGACGAGAGTTAAAATTGTTCCCCAGCAATTCAATTAGATCTGGAATAGTTCATGTCAACCCAAGCATAAGGTGTTCTTCTGGAGGCTCCTCCATGATAGGCTAAACACAAGTAATTTATTAAGGAGGAAAAGGTTCCATCTTGACAACTACAATTGTGCTGTGAACAATTGCCAGCAAGAGGAAACACTACAACATCTCTTTTGGACCTGCCCCTTTACTGCTAAATGTTGGGACCTAGTGTGTCCCTTAAGACAAGCCAGTGTTTTAGTTCTGGAAGCTTTTGCTGACCTTAGGCAGAAATTGCATGTGCCTTTCTTCATGGAAATTATTACCATAGAATCTTGGGCCATATGGATTTCCAGAAATAACCTCATATTTCAAGCCATCCCTCCTAGCATCCAAAGGTAGAAAGCCATTTTCTTGGAGGAGCTCAGCTTACTCAGATTTAGGATTAAGAAGAGTTATGCCAGGGCTTATTGCTCCTGGCTGGATAATCTGATCTTGTAATTTTAGGTGGTTAGCTTTTTTCTATTTCTTTTTCTTGTTTTGTTTCTGGATTACCTCAAGACTTTTGTAATTTATGCTTTGATCTGTTTTGCTCTTTACTTAAATAAATGAAAAATTGCAGTGGGGTTTTGCCGTACTGTGTATAGTCAAAAAAGAAAACTTAATATTGTTGCAAAACGTAAAAGCATAATTTCCTCTCTCATAGTAATTTTCAGTAGCATCGTGAATGAATTGAACAATATAACTATCATATAAATCATTCTTTCATGATCCACACACATAGAAATTGTATTACTCTCCACATAAACAAATTTCTTCTCATCAATAATAGTGGTGGGAGAAAACTCAACAAAATAACTATCATGAGATTGAAAATTAAAATCATGATGACAAGTTTCATAGTTATTATCAGGGATATACCCCACGGTGTAACCCGGCTGGAAGTATAACCCGGCCGGACTTGGCGACTCACTAGTGACCCGCCCTGACTTGGTGACTCACTAAGTGACCCGCCTGGATCTCTCCACTCACTGATGACCCGGCCAGGCCTAGTGATTTATTGGTGACCCGGTAGGCGGGACAGAGGAGCGATAACACCCGGTGGCCCAGAAGGCGGCTCATGGAAGGCCGACTCATGTTATGGTGGGCCGATTTAAGGCATAAAGGATATTTCCTTACCAAGGAAGCAAGACTAGGACTCCACTTGTAATAGATAGTCCTAATCCTACTAGGACTCTACATGTGACCTGCCCCTCCAACTTATATAAGGAAGGGCAGGGCACCCCAAGAGGGACAAGTTTTTCACAAGTTAGGTTTAGACAGACAAGTCAATAGCTCTCGAAATAGAGCACCCTTGTAACCGTGATCATCATCATCAATATCAATGAAGCAGGATGTATGCTTTTACCTCCACCGTGAGGGGCCGAACCTGGATAAAACCTCGCGTCTCTCGTCCCGCTCAACCCCTCTCAATCCACCACATAGATGTGTTGGCCTCATGACTAAGTCCTAACACTAAGAACATGTGTCGTGACAATTCCACGACAGTTGGCGCCCACCATGGGGCCTGCGTACGGTGGTGTTGAGTTCTTGGAGGGATCTTTCTCAGGTATCGAGAAGTTTGTGATTTTCTGGATGAAAAATAACCGGTTTGGAAGGATTCACATCAACGACAAGTTTCAAGATTGAAGAAGATTTACACAGCAGTATATACAAGATTGAGATCGAGAAAGATTTAGGGTTGCATGTATGCATCGCCACGTCCTACAGCCGGCCGAAAGCTGACAGGAGATGTTTTCGCCTGTGCGCCATCCACGCCGCCGATCCGCCGAGACCGATAAGAGATCAGTTTCGCCAAGATAAGCCGCCACTTTATGGTAATCTGCAAGTCATCGTAGCTACTTCGAATAGGACCGTCCGAATCCGAGTTGATTGGAGATAGCAATCATGTATCACGCACGGCGGTGGTTTATGGCCTTGCGAGGTTTCTCGATCAACCTAGCAAATGCGTATGATGAATCAAGTGTCGAGAGGGCTGATCGGGGTCACACGCATATGAATCAAATATCCATAGTGCCTGATGGATGCACATGCCATCCACATGAAGATCCCCTGTGCAGTCACAGTACTTGCATGGATTCCAGGGATAGATTTATGATTTATATATAAAAAAGAAGAAGGGAGAAGCCACGATCTGGAGGGTATGGGCGTGGACTCGGGGTCAACCACCCCGGTTTGTCTTCGCCATGGGCACCCCGGCCTCAAGCCGTTTTCTCCAGGTCGATGGCGAGTCACCCCCGACCTCGTTCAACCGCCTCTGCTAGGCCTTACATGCCCAACCTACCTCGCTCCGCTTCATCGGGGGACACCTTACCTGTGGCCACGCCAAGTTGCTGTCGGTGTGACTCTGGAGTCGAGCTACCTCTGCCACGAGCCCGCTGGTCTCCATCATCGTTACAGTCGTGTCCACTTTGGGCCGGTTCTATTCAGTCACTCCGGATTGCCGGTGCTGCCAGCCGGCTCACACCGACGGGTTTTCTCCACATCGATTCGCCCCGGCCGTGCCCAACCTCCTCTGCTTGCCGTGGATTCTGCGCCCGCCGACCCAAGCCGCCGCCTCCGCTCCGCTGGCCATTCTCCAAGTCATTTTGCTGCAAGCTGCCGCTGGCCGGAGCCACTGCTGTGAGCCTCTACGGAGCCATCGATGCTCCCTGGCCTGAGTCGCCTCGCCTCCAAGTTTCACCGACGCGTCTCCGCAGCCGCTGCCGAGCCGTTTCCGCTTTGGTAATATCCAACGTCGTGGCCTTGCCCACCTGGGTCGACCCGCCGCTCCTCCGCTGCTGCTCCAGGCCGTTGGCGAGCCGACCTGGCCTTTCCACTTCTCTTTGCTGAGCGCGCGCCCCTGCCATGGCCTTGAGTCGCCAGGCGGCCTCAACTTTGCCTCAGAAGCTGTGCCGGGCTGCCGCACCCCTGAGTCGATGGAGAACTGCCTCAAAACACATGCGGGCCGCCATCGGGTGCCGAGCTACTGTGGCCCTCGTCATCGAGCCGCCCTGTGGCGTCGCCGCGATTACGAGCAGCCGCTTCCGAACTTGGCCTTGCCCTGCCTGCGTTCACTACCTACTGGGTCCGCGACCCGCTGGCCCCTGTGCCAATTTCAACGAGGCTGCTTCTGTAAAAAAGATGAGAACATTGAAAGTCAGAGTAGATGAAGCACGGGATTTACAGAAATCTACAGACACATTTAAAAAAAAGAGACTGGGCTATTTGGAAGCACTAAAAGCTATGCACAAGGATTTTTTTTCTCTTGCAAGGAGTTTGTCAATTGCTTAGATCCAATTATGACCTGCATATGACGAGATCAAGATGTTTATCTCACGGCTACAACTAAAAAGAGAATGCTGATGAGTCCAGTGCTGTCAATGACGCAACCAGAGAAGAGGTTACCCCATACAAACCGGCAATTTCCTGGTGGTTTTTTCTGTAGTTGTTATCATCCGTCAATGATGAGTTGGACATCAGTACCGAAGCATATGGATGGACGTTACCATTGCTGCTTCACCTCATGTGGTGAGTCGTACCATGCTGTGTTTAGCCGCCTCTGCGGTATTGAGCCGCCGAGAGTCACCAGTCTGCCTGAGCCGTCAGGGCTATATTGAGTCGCCGGTCTACCTGAGCCGCTTCTGTCACGTGGAACGAATCATCCGTCATCTGAACAAATAAGGTGATATCCATTTAAATTTATCTTATTAGCACATATTATTTTTGTCAAAGAGCAGTTTATTTTTACCTTGGTCTGCGGTATTGTTTATGCAGGACAATTGTTCACCGCAAGAGCATTGGTCGTGGCATGGATGTATAGCTCGCGCTACCATTATTATGCGCCCGCTTCTGACCGTGCCATGATGTTCAATGAATATATGTGCAAACCACCATTTTTATGGCCCAATTTACATCAATATGGCATGGTTGATTCGCCTGTCCGCACGGCTTACCGCGCCTGTGATTGCCTCATCCGTCCGCACTGGCTTACAACGCTGCGGCCGACTCTCTCATCCACGCCGGCTTACAAATGTTGTGGCCGACTCTCCCGCCTGTACTGGCTTACAACGCCGCGGCTGATTCATCTGTCTGCTCACGCGGCCGACTCACCCATGATTGGCTTTAGCTTCACCATAGTGATCATCAACTCCATGGCGGATAATTTTCGGCCTAACATATCCATCCAACGTATTTTTATATTACATAATAATCTCTTTAAAATAAGCAATTACTCTGCCTTGCGAATTCTTTAATGCAGGACAAGTTGTCTATTGCAAAAGGGACTATTATCTCACTGAGCTATTGATGACTTATACCGGTTTATATCATGGTCAAATATGGAGAATCTCAAGACAACTCCTCGAGTCGTCTTAAGACTCGGGGACTACAATGACATGACTCGGCAGAATTGGCCGGTCTTAGTGATTTCAAAAACTCCGGGTCATTGGAGGAAAAATAACCCGACCCCGGAGGCTACTGCCCTATTAGTGAAAATTTAAAAAGCCATCAGAAAAATTTCGGCTTAAAAAGAAGGATTCCGGTTCAAAATCCGGCTCACGGGAAATCTGTCTCCCACAAAGCACTCGAGCTCTCAATATCCGGTTTAAAATTCTGGCTAGAAGAATTTATCTCTCGCAAGGTTCAAGTTCTCAGAAAAAATTAAAGGTTGCCAAAGAGAACTTGCAGCTATGATGCACGATTCAAACATGAGTATCCTGCCTTATGGGCTTATCTTGGTCACTTGGGGGTTTCCTGCTCATATTTGAAGCATAGCTGTGAATATCCCTCTTGATCGGCTCAACGCCACACTTGTCAGTATGTCACTTGGGGGCTTCCTGTTCAAACATAGGCGTATTCGACCAAAGAGAACATAGCGTTAGTACCCTCTTGACCAGGTTTGTTCAAACATAGGCGTATTTGACCAAAGAGAACATAGCCTTCCCGGATCATCCTACCTGTAACCAGCTCCTTCAACTCCATCAGGTAATCCTGATTGACCCGCCGAACTCTTAACGATCAGTCTTTACGGCGTATTCGACCAAGATCTGAGCTCGTTAAGGTTAGAACGTCGGTTTGTCATGTGAGAGAACGGCTTACAGATAGTCAGGATAGATCCAGGCTTCATAAGCGGCCTTCCTTGAAACTTGGATAAATTGGCCCGTGATGTATGCTGTTACTCTGACCCCGCGTACTCCTGATAAGTCTATAAAGCAAGACCTGAATTTATCTGGGTTCAAATTTCGATTGGGTACTGTGAGTCAGGCTCACGGAAAGCACGTACCTTCCAGTGGCTCAGGCTAGTTTCATCGAAGAAGACACTTTGGCTTGGTGGCCTACAAAAGCCTCAATTTTTTTGATTTCTTATTCTTTCATCTCTTTTTTGCCATCTGGTTTTTACAATCGGGCCAAGCTGCCCTACTTATGGCTAATGTTTGAAGCATCTTTTGGGTCTCTACAACCCACCAGGATGGCAGACTCTAAGTCGTCAGAGCATCAACATCTTATGTTTGAAGAACCGGTTTACAAACTGGGTTATATTATTCAAATCTTTAATAGCCAACATGGCTAGATTTTTATTATGGTTATCAATAACCAATATTATGATTGAGGTTTTCAAAGTCACTTCAGCGCAATGGCTATTATTTTATCAATGGATACAATTTATTTTACAATGGAAGGAATAGTCCCAAGTTGCTGCAGGCTTACGACCCGACACTTGGGGGCTACATTATTCAGGTTGAGATTACATCAAATATGCAAGTCCCATGTCACTGCCAGCATGCACCATGGCACTTGGGGGCTAATGCAAAGTCATTTTTTGCTCACCTTATTCAAGACCCGACTCATCACATTGTAATGAGCTAGCCCTTGGGGGCTACCAATTGCTCCTGTCAACAATTTAAGGTACACAAGTCTTAAATCCATTATATTGAAAGGTCCACTACTCAGTTGGAAGAGTACAAAGCTCTTAACACTACAAAAAAAGACACATCCGTGACATTTTGGGCCGAACAAAAAAAATTCTGTCATACTTATGACACTTCTATGACGATAATTGTGACAAAACCTGGTATCATCATAGATGTGGTGGGATCCTACTTCTATGACAAAAAATCATGACAGAAAATGGGCTTTTCGTCTTGGGCGGGTCGGAGACGCAACTGCATGACATTCTTTGGGCCGTCCATGACGGAAAAAACCATGGTAGAAGCGAGGGCGAGGAAAATATCGGGGTGTTCCCGGTTACGGTGGGTGGTCGGGGCCGAGCGATGCACGGAGGTTTGCGCGTTTCTCTCGTACACGCACACGCGTGGGTGCGAGGCGTTGGGCTCTAACTGAACCCGAGCAAGGCGTTCACCTACTAAACCCGAGCGATTGCACTGCAGCTACGCGTTACTGAACCCAAGCGATCGATCGATGGCTGTTAACTGAACCCGATCGAGCGATTCCTTCGCTACTGCTGCTAACTAAAGCCAATCGATGCTGCCTCTGGATGAACAGTGAGTGTTGCTGGGGGGTTAGGATGAACAGTTCCTGGTGGGGGTGGATGAACAGGAACCCGTGGTGTTGTCTCTGGATGAACAGGACCCCGATCGATCGAGCCGGTGGAGAGCTGGATGAACAGGACCCCGTGGAGGGATGGATGAACAGTAGCCCGCAGAGGGGTTGTTGAACAGGAGTCCGTGGAGAGGGCGGGTTGAATAGTAGCCGGTGGAGTAGCGTGCGGTGGAGGCTGGATGAACAGGAGCCTGTGGATGAACAGTCGCAGGTGGAGGCTAGAGGAGGTCGATGGTGGATGAACAGTAGCCCGTGGAGGTCGAAGGGGGTCGACGGTGGAGATGAACAGTATACCGTGGAGTCCCGTTTTGCGGTACGCCACACCCCTCTCGATGAACAGGACCCCCGTTTCGACCGTAGCGCTCCAACACAAGTCTGTTTCCTCCGTTTTGCGGTACGCCACACCCCTCCTGATGAACAGGACCCCTATTTCGACCGTAGGAGGTCTGTTTCCTCCGTTTTGCGGTACGCCAGACCCTTCCCGATGAACAGGATCCGTTTCGACCATGGCCGGTCAAACACAAAGCCGTTTTCTCCGTTCTGCAGTACGCTAGGCCTCATTTCCATCGGCTGTTCCGTCCAAGCCCTCCCGATGAACACGACGACGCATTCCGTTTCAACCGAGCCGGTTGGCTCCCCCATGAACACGACGACGACGCAGTTTCTCCATTCCGACCCAGCCATGTACACGAGCCCTGGCCGTATGTATGCGCGAGTAGGCGTTCGAGACCCTGCCCGTATGTACGTACGTGGCCATATTTTCTTTCTTGCACACTAGCCACTGTACGTACGTGTACATGGTACATGCACGCCTCTACTACGACACGTGCGTGCTCTACATCGACCAGTATGTACGTACACGTTCGCGACCAGAATGACAACGCTACATACGCTTTGACCAGGTGGGTCCCAACTGTCAGGCACTTCCTTGCGTGTGAAGATATAGCTGGTGGGTCCCAGCAGTCAGGGGGTGAATCAATTTTTTTTCCCGAACGCACTTCCTTGCGTGCGAAGATGTAGCTGGTGGCTCCCAGCACTCAAGGGGGAAACATTTTTTTCGCGAAATACGGTGGCCCGTCCGGTGGGTCCCCGCTGTCAGGTGCAGGAATAATTATTTTGCGCGTAAAAAGGAGGCACTTCCTTGCGGCTGCCGTGGACCCAGCTATTAGCCTCTCCACGTACAATACTCTTCCGATGAAAGTCGGTCGTTAACAACATTGACCACGCCGCGCTGAGAGCACCAAGGCGGTGGACGACGGTGAGGCCTAGGAAGGGGACGACACGGAGCCAGGGAAGGCGCGGTAGTGGATGCCCACGCGGAGAGGAGTACGAGGGTTCACTGGTTCAGCTGCGGTGTGACGCTGCCGTAGCCGCAGAATAACAGGGGGTGTGGGTGAATAGAAGGATGGCCTAGCCAACGGTGGGAGCAGTAGGGGGCGGTGAGGCCTTCGCGACAGCACAACCGGCCACGGGAGGCAGGAGCACGCGACACGACCGACGCTAGTTTGGGCGGTTGGAGCAAGAAGACCAGAGGTTGAAGAAGCACTACGACCGTTGGATGGACATCGTACGGTCACTGGATCTAGAATCGTTCATATTGACTAAGTTCACAAAGCCCTCCGTCCCTGTCAACTTAGTAGGCCCACAGGTCAGCCTCCCATTGTGGTGGGTCTCAGCTGGCAGGGGGGTATTCATTTTTTGTGCGCAATAAGGAGGCACTTCCTTGCGTGCAAAGATATAGTTGGTGGGTCCGACCTGTCAGCAGAGGGAACATTTTTTTCGCGAAATACAGAGGCCCTTCCGGCGGGTCCTAGATGTCAGGTGGAGGAATCATTATTTTGTGCGTACTAAGGAGGGATTTCCTTGTGTGCGGCCGTGGACCCAGCTGTCAGCCTTTCCACGTACATTCCACTTCCGATGGATGTCGTTCATTGATCACGTTGACCACGCCGCGCCGAGAGCACCAGGGCGGTGGACGACGGTGAGGCCTAGGAAGGGAACGACACGGAGCCGGGGAAGACACGACAGTGGCTGCCCACGCGGTGGAGAGTACGAGGGTTGACTGGTTCGGCTGCCATCACTGGAAAATAACAGGAGGTGTGGGTGAGTAGAGGGATAGACAGGCCAGAGATGCAAGTATATGATGGGGCCGTGAGGCCTGCCCGGCAACATAGGCGGCCACGAGAGGCGGGAGCAGGCGGTTCCGACGGCGCTGGTTTGGGCGGCTGGGGTAGGAAGATCAGAGACTGAAGAAGCACGATTGCAGTTAGATTGATATTTAACGGTCTGACGCTGGTAGAGTCGATTGTGGACTGAGTTACTTTTTTGAGAAACCTTGTGTACGCATGAACTTAGTAGGCCCACAAGTCAGCCTCCAAATCTGTGGCAGACAACATAGAGCCCATTTGCTATTTTTTAATAATTTGCAGCCCATTTGCTAATTCTTAAGTAATTTATTACAACCCATTTTCTGCCGAGGACCACGATCAAAAAGTTCAACCTTATTTTGCATATTTCGGTGGAGTCCGAACTTTTGTAATCTCGAAATGATAAATATTTTTAAGAACTTATTGATTTGCCAAAACAATCATTTTGTTTTTTAAGAAAATAAGACGTGGGACAATTGAGTTGGTTTATGGGAAAACTAGTGGTAAAAAAATCAGCGCTGGAAGGGAAAACAACAACAAAAATAAGGATGTAAATATGAAAAGGGAATTTTATGTATTTTCAATATAATGATACATGTATATGAACTAGTAAAACTATAGGTAGAGATTAGAAAACAGATGTAGGACATGCGTTTCAAGAGGAAAATAGAACTGGGCTATGTGTTTGATTCAGTAAAAAAACTGCCTGCGGATGTTGTAAGACAAAATATAACTAACGCTGGCGGGCCAGAGGCTAGTAGATACATGCTGGATCTTTGTGCCTCGTTGTCGTCATGGGCTGGGCATGTTAAAAACAAAACCAAGCCTAGGCAGTCTACAGCCCAGTTGAAACTTGCTCGACCTGAAAAAACAATATACGTGCTCAATAAACGAGAGAATTATGCAAGTACAGACTCATAACTGGGATGCAGCAGGGATATTGTTTTTTCATCGTGATAATAAGTGCATGCACTTGTTTCGAAAAATTTGGAGAACTGGGAATTCAAACGGCAGGTGCTTATACTACCCATCAAATAAAAATCAGGTGCCTGCAAATTCGTTTCGAAACAAATGATTCAGCTTTATATCCATGTCGACCCTCGGCATGATGGTTGGAAGCAAATGCCAAGTTCATACCAAAAGATCGTTAACAACAATACCAACTCGGGGACAACAAGGTAGTACAAGTACAAATACCAAACTAACTTATAATCTTTTTACTCCTGGCCCTAGTGTTCGTATGGTAGAAGATCTTGTAGAGGACCAGCTCCGGCTCCTTCTCTTGCTCCAGGTCCCCAAGGTGGTACTGGTGCATCACCCAGTTGGTCCTCTGCTGGTCGAAGTTCTTGTTAGTGTGCAGCACCAGAACCTTTTTGTTGCCCGTCTACCGGCCATTGACCATCACCGACAAGGTATTGCCGGTGGTGTGCCACATCGCGTGCATGCCGCACTCCGACTGTATCTTGCGACACGTCCACGTGCCCCTTTTGAATGCCCTGGAATTGCACTGGAAGAATGCTTGCTTAGGCCACTCAGTGTGATACCTGCAGTATTGTCGAATACAAGTTTTAGTGTCGTAGTTGGCATTTTCATAACATCTTTGGCATGTTGCAGTCACTTGTTTCACTTTTTATTAACTGTCAAATTGTAATTGCTTCACCAAGTATGCGTCTAAAAAGAAAAATAGAGCTATAAAGAAAGGAATATGTTTGTGCAAGTAGACGGTCGATCGATGTCTTACCTGGAAGTTTCTCAGGATGGGTGTAGCATATGCCATGCTCGCTGTCGATGGTTGGTATGAACAAATCGATGAGAGGGTGAGATCTCGCTCTGTCAGCACTCACTTTGGCCTCAAGGTGCTCGATCAGCTCCTGATCCGTGGGATCGAACTAGACGCCAGCCGGCAGCACCGACCAATCCTTCTTCGACTTGCATCGGTTAATTCCAGTTATATGGTACTTAATGTATGATCAATCGACTGTTTAAGTGAATGATGAAAGATTTCGACAGATAAGTGGTACTCCAAATCTGAAGTTCAGAATACCCGAACACGTTGCCGGGATTCTTGTGTCACCTCACGCACAGCGTGTTGTCACGTCAATTCAATGTGTGGACATGATGAATAATTTGACCGACGTATACTAGTACTGCTATTGTACTACTTACTAGTCGTATTTAGTGTCACATTTTAACCATCGGTTTAACTAACAAGTACACACTTGAAGCCTAATTGATATATATATATATACTACACAACATTTCCATCATCATTATCAGTACATCCTGCGCAGGTGAGTTATGATGCACTTGATCCCAGAAAGGTATCTATCCTTCAAACTAGAGGAGTGCTTCAAACTAACAATAGTACATAATATCCAACAAAATAGGGTCGTGCTACAGCAGTAGAATACATGGCTCAGTCTAGATATCAGTACGAATCAAGTTGTGCATATTTGTTGTTGGCATGAACCACATCGCCGCATGTCGGGTTTGCAAAAGCCATCCATCACATGGAAGCTTGATGCCTTTCACACACTGAAGATTATCTGGCAACAAGTTGTGTCGATGAATCTCTGGATATGGTGATTCATGAAACCCATGATACGATGTGTAAACACACTCCCCCTGGCGAATGGAAGTTGCATAGCACGGTAATCATCGCCGGTGATATGATCGATGATTGGTTGGATAATCGGATAATTGAGCCCGAGGAACATGGAGTGGTTGCCGAGGCTGTAAACCCGCCTCCAGTTGAATACGCCTGGCCCAACGGAGCTGGGATCTTTCTCAAACACGAAGCAGCCATAGCCATCAATGTCATGAACGCCCCATGCATTGTACTGCATGTGGTTTGATGTAATGGTTTGGTCAATTTGGTACGTGCGAATGAGCATCAAATGACCGCCATCAGCTGAACGAGCGATAAACCACCACCCATCGGCTGTATGATTCCAGGTCCTGGAATCATGAAGGCCAGTGCATTTGCGTCTGCTACAACAATTCAAATTGGATACCAAAAGGACAAAAATAAACAATCATGTTCAGAGTATGTGTGGAATTAAGATTATTATAACAATGACACATATCATAGACAGAGAATAGCAATGTCGTGCTCATAATCATATCCCAAGTTAAAAAAAATAAGCCAATGGCTTTCATATTCTAGCAATATTTCATGGTTCAAACATCATGTAATAATGAGAGGAAAACAGCTATGACAGAGCCTACTCATATTCTACCATAGCACTTACTACTATTGTTCTCATATCAACTCTAAGCAATAACATGCGTTGTTATAAAAATCTTGGAAATGAGAGTAACATATAGCAATCATGATGTTATGATCATAATATCTATTCTAACAATCATTAGATACCAATTGTTCTCATATCAACTCTAACAATAACATGGTGGTCATAAAAATCTAGGAAATGAGAGGAACATATAGCAAAGATGTGGTTATAGACATACTATCTATTCTAAATTTGTAATAATGAACAGGCAGTCGTATTCATAAGGTAAAGATGAGATAAAACAATTACACGACGATAGATTCCACCAGTATAGGCAGCCAATATGTGCGTCGACCGCGTAAACGATGCCATGATGCACTATAGCAATAGACAGAAATGTTGCCTCAACAGGATTGACGATGAGCCATAACCATGTATGGCGACCGGATTCCAGATAGACTAATCCCATGTTGTAATGCACTTGTAATCCATGTAGTCTTCTAATGGTGTGGGCACTTCGCAGATTACAACTTTCAGCAAACAGAGGTCAAGCCAAAAGCTTGATGTGTCTCGTGCGTAGTAGGCAGGAGTTTCTGGCGGGCCGCGAGGCTCGATGGCGGCGGTATCCAACGATGGAAGGGTGATCTCTCGCTGGGTGTAGATATCCACGAGACGCCACGGACTACCGGATTGGTGGATGAGGATGATCCAGTTGGCCTTCATGCCCGCCCAATAGTGGACGCGCATGAAGGATAGGTGGACGGGTAGTGGTAGCATGTCGAGGGGCACCACGGCAACCTCTGTAGGATCGTCAAGTCGGTGTCTGGGCCACCTGCGAGGATCAGGCATCAGCAAGCAGGGTGTCTTGAAAAGAGCCGGCCGGTTGCAGACGAGTAGACGGTACAAAGACACCGAGCATGCGGCCAGACGGACGGTGCTGAGTAGGTCGATACGATTATAGTTTGGCTCCAAGAGAACATCGGGGAGGGAATTCCAATCGCTGCTCTGTGTGTCAGTCGGTTCTGCCATTGGGATTTTGGTGCCTGCGAGCCAGCGGGGAAGTGGATTTGGGCGAGCGAGCGAAGAAGCTTCACCTCGTGTAGCCGAGCAGTGAGCGGGGGGATATGGTACGCGCGAGCTACCAAGGAAGATAGTGCGGGCAGGCGAGCAGTGAGCAGGGGGGAATGGTGTGCGGCCGACGATGGGGAAGAGAGGCGGAAGAAGAAGAGAGGAGGAAGAAGAGTGGAAGACAGGGAAGAAAGTGCATTAAATCTCAATTCTACTACTACTACCAGGATATACCGTCCTTCGAAGTGCAAATAGTTACACCGATGACATGTGGGTCTACCACAAGAGGGCTCATATGTCAGTTAATGGAGGACAGAAGCATGCTCTACTGGCAAACATGATGTCAGTACTGGGTAAGGCTGATTTAGTAACACCAACACGCTGGTTCAACTTATTAATTAAGTGTCCCATTTGCTGCAGCGTGTATTGTCACTTCACTGTGAAGACTAGTTGAATAGTTCTCTCTGACTGAGATGGGGAATAATGGCTCGCGAAGACTTCCTTTCTACATTATCCCTATGCCTCTACGCTCACTTCACTCATTTTGCTCTGTACGTAGTCACTTGTTGAAATCTCTAGAAAGACAAATACTCCGTATTTGGGAACAGAGGGAGGATTTTACTCCGTATTTGGGAACGGAGGGAGGATTTTACTCCGTATTTGGGAACGGAGGGAGTATCACCATATGGAGGGAATAGAGGAAGCTTGGAATATGAACATGTCAATGGGAGGGAGTAAGCCCCATGCATGCATGCAACATGCAACACTCGCATGTACACATGGACGCACGCAACACTCACGCACCCATGCGTTAGACAGCACACGACGCAACACACACGCTCATGCTCAAGTGCTCAACCTACTCCCTACACCCGTGAAAGACCGTACATTTAGAGATTTACACATTGACCAGGGCATAATTAACGCCCAAAAGTAGCAGACTTATGTGTGCATGCGACCATTGATAGAAGAAGATTAAATGAAGGTCGTTGCATGCTATAATTAAGGATAGACATGTAGCCTATACCTAGAGCACAAGTTGGTGCATTAGTCAATCAATATTGATTTAGATTAAAGACTAAATGCATTGGAAGTGTAGATGTACTACACTCTTTGTTTTTTTAGCCGATGTACACTCTTTGTTGGAAGACCGAGGGAGTACACGTGCATGCACTCACATACACACCCAGGGTGGTTCACGCGCAAGGGTTGGACTCGTGTTGCACCTGTGTAAAGTTTTGTTTAACTGATTTCTTTGCTCTGCCAACTGACAGGTGGGACCCAGAAACCAGGTGACAATTTAACCAGTCAACAAAGTGCCACATCGACTATGTGGCCGGTCAGTAGGGTGCAATACAGTGCTCTACGATGAACTAGTGATCATATAATCACCGCAAAACTATATATAGTGACCGTAAAGAGCGTATTGTGACATACATTGACCGTCAGTGTATTTTTCTCATTTCAAATTAAGCCATATTAACCAGAAAGGACGCAATATGGACTAGTACTAGTACTGCTTTGATGTGTCCCGTCAACTCGCTGAACGAGGAGAAGCTTGCTTACTATGCCTCTCCCTCGCCCACGCGCGCGGTGGTTCACAGGACGAGGAGAGGGTTTTGACTACAACGCCCTCTCCCTCTCCCTCGCCCTCGCCCTCGCGGTGGACGTGCAGCAGTTCAATCGGCGTCAGATTGCCAGAAGCATATTGTACTATAGTATCATCATTTTTGGACCTTCCGAAGAGGCGAAGAGCCAAGTGCAAGGTTCACATGAGTACGAACTGTTGAACCTCCCGAAGAGGCAAAGAGCCAAGCGCAAGGTTTTATAGGAGTTGTCATCCTAGTAGGACTGTACTACAACTATCGCGAACGATGCTACTGTATGATGCCGCCACGTCACATATATCCAAAGCTGTGCCACCTTTTTTCTCAAAGAGCATGTTGGAGCCCGTGCAACAAACACACAAGTTGCACGTACACATAACACATTTACTAGTAATAAATTCTAAAGGACAAATGCCAGTATGCCACACATGTTCATCTCCAATTCATGTGATAAATTTGTGCACGACTAGTCTACATATATTGACAGCGCTACCATTCACAATTTACCGTACTCCACTTACACGTTATAGGGTTACATGTCCTCCTCCATGTTCCAGTCCCAGGTGTTCTTCATGGATGGCACGATCCATAGCGGTGGGCAACAGAAATCATTGTCGCAGCTTTCTTGTCCGGTTCCACACGATGGAGACTCATCCAAGCTGAAGCGGCATAAATCAGGGATAGCGTGTCCCAGCATATATATCGTTCATCCAGCGGTGCGCACTGAAGAGACAACTATGCTTCATGAACGACAGGCCTTCCGTGTCGTGCACGGAAGGTGTCATCCGCTTCACAATGGGGTAGCTGTCCCCAATGAAAAGCGAGTACTCTCCAAGAGTGTTCCTCGGCACCCACGTAACATCATGGGGGTCGAACTCGGTGCCATTCATCTGGTGCACGCGGTATCTCAGATCTGGACACATGGTGACGTACATAGTCAAGGTCCATGCATAATAATATTGTGCTCAAATATGGTGGTCAGTAATACTATGCAGCAAATAGTACTACTCCGGTATAGAGGAAGTAAAATAACCGGATTATTATATATAGCCACTCTTGGCTACATGGATGAGATAGTAAGACATGGAAAAACAAAAATGGTGGCAGCTAGTGGGTTCAAGTCTTCAAGGGCCTAGCTAGCTATACGCGTCCTCCAAGGTAAATAGTACTCCTTCTAGTACGTAAGTACTACTTCTGTCGTGGAATTGTCACGGTAGATGTCCTGGTGTGAGGACTTAGTCGTGAGGCCAATGCATCTATGTGGTAGCTTGAGAGGGGTTGATCGGGACGAGAGATGCAACACACAAGACAATAATTTAGACAACTTCGGGCCCCGGGAAACATCATCCGGTAATAGCCCCACATGCTGTTTGTGGCTAGATCTCATTATGCTCATGAGAGAGTCGCCGCATAAGCCGGCTCCCCCTTTGTGTCTAGCCCTAGAGATTATTGAGCTTCTTACCTGTCCCTCTTGGGGTGCCCTGCCCCTCCTTATATAAGTTGAAGGGGCGGGTTACATGTAGAGTCCTAGTAGGATTAGGACTAGCCTATCTTCCCTTACAAGTTGAATACAAGTCCGGGTCTTGCTTCCTCATAAAGGAAATATTCGTCATCCCTTTCCTCTTAAACCGGCCCATCATAATGTGAACCGACCTTTCTGGGTTTTGGGCCTTGTTGTCCATCTGACCCGCCCGCCGGGTTACTAACGAGTCGCCAAGATCGGGCGGGTTATCTGTGAATCGCTAAGCTCCGGTGAGTCGCCACGCTCCAGCCGGGTCATACATTTGGCGGGTTACACCACGGGGTATATCCCCGACATTAGCCCCCAGTTTAATTTGGATTTATCCATGTTAAACTGATCCTGCAAAATAACTCAAGAACAAATTTGACAGGTTGTGCTCTAGGTTAAATATTCTTGTAAGCCGGCACCTGATCATCCTTAAGTCCTTGACATTTTCTCCTGGAAAATCCGGGTCAATAAGCCAGCTTCATAATCGATTTGCTGACATTGGCTCTTGTAAAGAAATATTATAAGAAATAATCCATTTGAGTCGGCCTTCAATGCTCTGATTTGACAAAAATATTGGTCTTGAAATATTCAACTGATATTCAGCCGGCTTAAAGATGTAGATCTTGCTGATTTATGATTGCCAAAATTGTCGGGTTATAAACAAATGAAGTCGGGTCATGTAATTGTTGCTGATGCTGGGTTAATCTTATGATGATGCCGGGTCATAAACTTTGCAGATTTCTCCGATAATAATATAATACCTGATTTGCTCAAAACTGAGAATTTGAAGTTATTCCTCTCTTATATACATATCACCTATAGCCCCCAAGGGCCGGGTCATTATGCAATAATGAGCAGGGATTTTGTAAATATGATCATGTAATCTTGAGCAGCAATGTGTAGCCCCCAAGGGCCGGCTCAGTAAGATATTACTGAGCTGGGACTTTGTATATGATTCATTGATAATAACATCATATGATGTAATCTCCACCGTGGGGCTTGCGCATGGTGGTGTTCAGTCTTTGGAGGGATCTCTTACAGGGATCAAGAAGTTTGCAATTTCCAGATGAAGAAGAGCCGGCCAGTTCATCATCAGGAGATCAGAATCGTCATCAACTTTGGATCGGATAGTACAATATTTGAGTCCAAAGAGAAGTCAAGCTGCTGTTTTGGTTTCGCCGACACATGAACTCGCTGAAAGACATAGGAGTACTTCTTAATCGTGAGGCAATTGGAGGCCTAATCCGTTCTTTGCATAAAGAAAAAAAAGTACTACTGCAGCCATCAGATCATGACAAGAGAAAGACGACGGTAGTCTGGCAACGAACCAGCGTCTCGGTGGCAGTTTTCGTCAAAGACTAGTACAGATTACAAGTCGGGTCAGATTGAAAAAAAGGAAAGTCACGACCCGGAGAAGGAAGAGATCATGGGTGCAGACTCGGATGCCTCGCTCTGCCGCGTTGCCCGATTCGTCAACCGGTGGATTCCTCTGCCGTGGCCTAATCACGCCGCCCTCCCTCGCAGACGTCCATTCCGAGCCACCAGTGCATGGTCCGAGCTGCGCTTCAAGCCTATCCTCCTCGCCTCCCCGAAGTGCGTGCCGCCCCGCGGACTCTCGCCTCCGCCTCAAGTGCCCGTTCTTGCTCAGCTGCCTCCACCACCAGGTCGAGCCGGCCCTGCTGCCACAAGCGGCCGTCATTGTTTTCAGGCTGCCCCTCAATCAGCTTCGCGCCGAACTGCTGGCCATTGTCATCGCGTCCGTAGCTGCCGTGGTGTCACCTTAAACCGCCGGCCCGCCGTCTTCCTCGCTCGCGTCGCCAAAGCCGCCGCTGTGGGTCGTTTCCGTAGCCGTGCCCCTGCCTCAAGTCACCGAGTCGAGCTACTACATTTCACCCGCTCACCTCGGCAGCCCTGCCTCGCCTCACGAGAGTCGCCTCTGAGCTGACCCCTACGGTGGCCGCGGGATCGTTCTGAGCTGCTCGCGCCTAGCCGTCTTGCTACCATAGGCTTGCTGTGGGCCACTTTCCGCCACTACGTGATGTCTACTAGACAACCTTCTTCTTGTAGACGTTGTTGGGCCTCCAAGTGCAAAGTTTTGTAGGACAGTAGAAAATTTCCCTCAAGTGGATGACCTAAGGTTTATCAATCCGTATGAGGCGTAGGATGAAGATGGTCTCTCTCAAGCAACCCTGCAACCAAATAACAAAGAGTCTCTTGTGTCCCCAACACACCCAATACAATGGTAAATTGTATAGGTGCACTAGTTCGGCGAAGAGATGGTGATACAAGTGGTATATGGATAGTAGATAATAGTTTTTGTAATCTGAAAATATAAAAACAGCAAGGTAACTAATGATAAAAGTGAGCATAAACGGTATTGCAATGCATTGAAACAAGGCCTAGGGTTCATACTTTCGCTAGTGCAAGTTCCCTCAACAATACTAACATAATTGGATCACATAACTATCCCTCAACATGCAACAAAGAGTCACTCCAAAGTCACTAATAGCGGAGAACAAATGAAGAGATTATGGTAGGGTACGAAACCACATCAAAGTTATTCTTTCCAATCAATCCGATGGGCTATTCCTATAAGTGTCACAGACAGCCCTAGAGTTCGTACTAGAATAACACCTTAAGACACAAATCAACCAAAACCCTATTGTCACCTAGATACTCCAATGTCACCTCAAGTATCCGTGGGTATGATTATACGATATGCATCACACAATCTTAGATTCATCTATTCAACCAACACAAAGAACCTCAAAGAGTGCCCCAAAGTTCCTACCGGAGAATCACGACGAAAACGTGTGCCAACCCCTATGCATAGTTTCATGGGCGGAACCCGCAAGTTGATCACCAAAACATACATCAAGTGAATCACGTGATATCCCATTGTCACCATAGATATGCACGGCAGGACATACATCAAGTGTTCTCAAATCTTTAAAGACTCAATCCGATAAGATAACTTCAAAGGGGAAACTCAATCCATTACAAGAGAGTTGAGGAGGGAAGAAACATCATAGGATCCAAATATAATAGCACAGCTCGAGATACATCAAGATCGTGCCAAATCAAGAACATGAGAGAGAGAGAGATCAAACACATAACTACTGGTACATACCCTCAGCCCTGAGGGAGAACTACTCCCTCCTCGTCATGGAGAGCACCAGGATGATGAAGATGGCCACCAGAGAGGGATTCCCCCTCCGGCAGGGTGCCGGAACGGGTCTAGATTGACTTCCGGCGGCTACGGAGGATTATGGCGGCGGAACTCGCGATCTATTGTGCTCCCCGATAGTTTTAGGGTACGTGGGTATATATGGGTGAAAGAGATACGTCAAGGGAGCCACGAGGGGCCCACGAGGGTGGAGGGCGCGCCCTAGGGGGGTGGGCGCGCCCCCTACCTCGTGGCCTCCTCGAAGCTTCCCTTACGTGCACTTCAAGTCTTCTGGGCTTCTTTCCTTCCAAAAATGAGTTATGTGAAGTTTCAGGTCAATTGGACTCCGTTTGATTTTCCTTTTCTTTGAAACCCTAAAACAAGGTAAAAACAGAAACTGGCACTGGGCTCTGGGTTAATAGGTTAGTCCCAAAAATGATATAAAAGTGTATAATAATGCCCATAAACATCCAAAACAGTAGATAATATAGCATGGAGCAATCAAAAATTATAGATACGTTGGAGACGTATCACTACGCGCTGAGCCGCCGCAACGGTGACCCGCCAGACTACCCCTCGCTAGGGGTCACGGCTGTCTCCGTCACCTACCGACGTTAAGGGCCTCGCCGTTGCCATGGCTTGCCGCCTGCGGTAAGTCGCCAACTCTACAATCCCGCGCGTGGAGCTGACCGCGGCCTAGCCACTGAGTTGACAGCCTTCGCCTATGTTTCTGAGCCATCATGCCTTTGAGTCGCTGCCCCCGCCTGCCAAAACTAGTATGGTCTGCCAAAGCGGATGCAGTCAAGTATTATTCCATTGGATTTCATGAAGATGCAGTACATAAACTAGTAAATAGAAACTGAGAAGGAAAAGAGAAACTCTGCTCAAGGGGCCGTAAGTGCACTGTTCTGGACTTGTTTAAAAAGAAAGGAGAGGAGACGGTCACGTGGAGACCTCAGGCACTTGAAGACAAGAGAACCAATCAATTTGTCAAAAATGAAAGCAGCATTATGCATTATCCAGCATCAACATCCGTGTTCATCTGGCATAAAATACCAGGTGTTATTTTTCCTATGTATTTTATCAGTACATGTTAAATTATCCGACAACAATTACTATGGCCTGTAATATTTTTACGCAGGACGACTACTAAAAGAAAAAGGGGTGGTATTATACCGCGGATGCACGTTCGGCTGTGCCGCGCAGTTTCACAGACATGCGTAGCGCGGTCCGGTTTACATCAACGTGCCGGCCGACTCACCCATCCGCACCACTTTAGAACGCCACAGATGAATCGCCCGTCCGCCCTCGCGGCCGGTTCATGCGTCTGCACCGGCTTACAACATGGAGGACAAGTTGCTCGTCCACACCGGCTTACAACGTCGGGCCGACTCATCTGTCTGCTCCCGCGGTCGACTCGGCCGTGATTGATTTCAGCTTCACCATGGTGATCATCAACTCTGCGATGAATAATTTCTGACTTAACATATCAGGTGAAATACATCAGTATATTTTTATATTATATATTGCTTTCTTTAAAAGAGCAATTACTCTGGCTTGCAAGTTCTCCAATGCAGGACAAGTTATATCACTGAGCTGTTGAGTGACTCTTACCGGTTTATATCATGGTCAAATATGGGGAGTCTCAAGCCAACTCCTGGAGTCGTCTTAAGGCTCGGGGGCTACAATGGCATGACTCGGTAGAATTAGCCGGTTTCAGTGAATTCAAGAGCTCCGGGTCATTGGAGGGAAGATAACCCGATCCTGGAAGCTATTGCTATATTGGTGAGAATTTAAAGGCCATCAGAAAATTTCTGACTCAAAATGAAGGATTCCAGTTCAAAATCCGGTTCAATGGAAACTTATCTACCACAAAGCTTTGAAGCTGTTAATATCCGGTTCGTAATCCAGTTCAAGGACAATCTGTCTCCCACAAATCTTTGAAGCTTTCAAATCCGGTTTAAAGTTCCGGTTCAAAAAGAAATTCATCTCTCGCAAGTTCGAGTTCTCAGGAAAATTAAAGGGACCAAAGAGAGTCTGTTGCAAAGCACAACTCAAATATAGGTACCCTGCCTCAACGACCATTGGGGGCGGATCGTATTCAAATCTAGCTTAACCCCTTTTGGGTCCGACTCTGATCGTATTCGAATCAGAGTCATTAAAAAGTCTCAAGGTCATTTGGGGGCTTCTTGTTCAAACATAGGTCGTATTCGAACCAAAGAGAACATAGCTGTCGGTACCCTCTTGATCGGCACAATGCCAAACCCACTAGGGGGCTTCTTGATCGTATTCGAATCATAGCTGAACCCCTTTTGGGTTCGACTTTGATCGTATTCAAATCAGAGTCGTTAAAAAACTCTCAAGGTCATTTGGGGGCTTCGTGTTCAAACATAGGTCGTTTTTGAACCAAAGAGAACATAGCTGTCGGTACCCTCTTGATCGGCGCAACGCCAAAGCCACTGGGGGCTACATGATCGTATTTGAATCCGAGCTTAACCCCTTTGGTCCGGTTTACTGATCGTATTCGAATCAGAAGCCTCAAAATTTTCTTTCTATTTTGTTTAATTTTTTTGAAAAACAATCTTTTGGGATTGTCTTGAGACCTTTTTAATCATGTCTGAAGCATATATGAGTGGTTTCTATTTAACCCGGCTTGGCTTTGAACGATAAGTCGCCAGTATATGGAAATCATAAACATTTGGAAGTTTTGGCTTCTAAAGATTGGGTTATCACCCTTACTGCACATGTATCATAAGCCGACAGTATGATTCAATATCACATGTATGATATTGTTTATACATGATTATGTTTATAAGCCAGCCCTGGCTTTTGACGTTAAGTCACCAGGGCATATGTTGTTTAAACTCGGTGCCGAATTTGCAGAACTATGACTTATATAAATGCTTAAGTCCAAGCTCATCATTCAAATTGATCCTTTAAAATGATTATCTGTTCTGGATTTTTTCAAAGGCTATAAGCCGCCGGGTTATAAAAATTCTGGCTTGCAATGGAGGCGTATTAAATCGCCATCGATCAAGAGCCACCGGGTATTTAAACTCTAGATTTACTTATCAACAGATAAGGTATTCAAAGTCGCTTTGGCGCAATGACTATTATTTTATCAATGGATATGGTTTATTATACAATGGAAGGAATAGCCCCGAGTCGCTGCAGGCTTACGACCCGGCACTTGGGGGCTACATTATTCAAATTGAGATTACATCGAATATGCAAGTCCCATGTCACTGCCAACATGCACCATGGCACTTGGGGGCCAATGCAAAGTCATTTTTTTCTCAACTTGTTGAAGACCCGATTCATCACATTCTAAATGAGCTGACCCTTGGGGGCTACCAATTGCTCCTGTCAAAAATCAAGGTACATAAGCCTCAATCCATTATATTGAAAAGATCCACTACTCAATTGGTAGAGTACAAAGCTCTTAACCTTGTGGACGTGGGTTCAAGCCCCATGGTGGAGATTACATCATATGATGTTATTATCAATGAATCATATACAAAGTCCCAGCTCAGTAATATCTTACTGAGCCGGTCCTTGGGGGCTACACGTTGCTGCTCAAGTTTACATGATCATATTTACAAAATCCCTGCTCATTATTGCATAATGACTCGGCCCTTGGGGGCTACAGGTGATATGTATATAAGGGAGGAATAACATCAAATTCTCAGTTTTGAGCAAATCAGGTATTATATTATTATCGGAGAAATCTGCAACGTTTATGACCCGGCGTCATCATAAGATTAACCCGGCATCAGCAATAATTACATGAACTGGCTTCATTTGTTTATAACCCGAATCCGTAGGACCAAGGCAGAGCGAAGACGCACACAAATTTGTTGAATCTCGATGGTATTAACTACCGCATGCACTGTTGCCTTTTGAGCTGATCGCTTGCATTGGCTGGATTTTGCGCATGCAAAGAAGGGAGCACTAGTCCCGGAACAAATGCTGGCATGCAGCTAGACTCCTTCACATGCAGTGGCTAGAAATTAATCACTGGAACAACAATCGAGGGGCAACAACCTAATAAAAATGTATGCGACTGTGTTTACTAAACGACCTAATATACCCGGACGGAGGTAGTAGAGTACTACTCCTAGTACAACAATGAAAGAGGAGGCGAGAGGGTTAAAAATGGAATACCTGGGTAGATGGTGACGGTCCGATCGTGGTAGATTGTGTGACCATGTTGCACATCAGTGGTACCATGGGTAACGACTGCTAAGATAGTTGATCCCAATATGCCAAAGTCAGCTACAAGGTTCCAGGTTAGACCGGATCACGGAAGCAAATGCACATCCATGATCGGCGATCTAATTTTGATCGTGGGACGATCGGTCCCTGCAAAATAATGGAGTACCGTTAGGGATGCAAATGATGGTTTGTGCATTCCATTTGTAATCTCCCGTACCGTAGGATGGCAACCAGATGAAACAAGTCCCCTGGCTTGTCACCGCGAAGATGCTGCCTAAATGGCGCACGGCGTCTTCGAACGTGTAGGGGTACAAATCTTCCGTCGCCAACATGCGCCAGCCTCTACCATTACTGCCTCTTGCATTGATGGCAATCCTTATGTCGAACACCGCGATGAGATAGTAATCATCGTAGCTGCGTGCTTTGTCGGTGGGTCCGCAATTGCTATCTTCTTCCATCTCATGTAGGCATCATCATACGTATTCAAGCCCAGCCAGTCCGGAAGGCCGATCCCAATGGTGGAGTAGGGGTCTACCGGAACGGTCACACTTGCTGTGGATGTTGTGCAAAATGATGGTGGTATCCGGCCGGAGGTATGCAAGCCAATCTTCGTTGGAACCGACCCAAACCAATATATAAGACGGTGGGCAGCGGAGAAATTATGGGATGGAAATGGAATAACTAAGTACTACATGATCAAAGTCCATTACTGGCCTGCTCATCGGACAAAATCCGACTACCTCTCAACGTCGGCAACTCTAGCGGAGTCAACATGCAACCATGGCCAGGGACAGTGGACTGTTCGAAGGATTGTCCCATAGAAGAACCTTCTCCTCGAGGACGCATGGAAGACCAACAAGCATGGCCTTTTCCCAAGCCTTTTTAAGCACCATCTTGAAAAAGTTGGTGCAGGAAGCACCGAGTCTTGCGGCGGTGAGGACGTCGGAGCGGCGTGCGATTTCTCCCAGAGGATCATCGTCCAAGGTCTCCTAGCCTCGACGAGGAGGAGAACCGCCTGGCGAACCCATGGGAGCAATGACGAACTACCTTCTCTTCGGGGGGAGGGGAACTGGCGAGGAGGAGATAGGAGTGTAGTAACCGCAGGGCCTCGTCCCTTCCAACTGTAGATCGTTCCTTAGAGAAGGGGTGATGCTATTATTTACTACTAGTACTAGCATTATGGGACATTATGGGATTGCATTATACTGTACATAATAGCACCAGTAATAAAATTTTGGCATTAGCCAGTAGTTTTTGGCATGGATTAAGAAATTTTGGGTATGTTTTTGCTATTTTTTGTACACACCAACTAGTGTCAAAAACGTCTTACATTATCTGACGGAGGAGTACTTATTCGTACTGTAGTAGTACTAGTACTACTTTCTCAACTAGTAGTGCGATGTACCATACTTCTAGTATAGTGCACCAGTTTTGAACTCTTGAATCTCAGGGCCAAGGAGCTATAGTTGGAAGTGGAGGGTACTACTGTTCTCTAGAACCATCGCTGTACTATCAATGCAGGGAAAGTACACCTACGTAGTAGCCTAGTGGGTACTCTCGGTGCTCTATTCAGCCACTCCTCTCACGTAGATGGCCTACTCAGCCGCTCCTCTCACGCACACACTAGCATCCTGTTTATCAGCAACGGTTACTGCGGGGGCACAACATTTGAGTTATTTGATACAACGAGACTAGGCTTTTCGCTTCCATTTGTGGAGGTGTAATGGATCTCGTCGAACTTTGTTAGTAGTTCCTTCTTTATGAATGAGATGAAGCAAAACTTTTGCCTCCATTTCAAAAAAACACATCAAGAGGAATTTCTTTTATAGTAGTGCCGATAATGGAGTGAAGTCCATGAGTGCAACGCCACAAGCTACAGAGTAGTAGTAGTAGAGCACTTTACGTACAGAGCCATATTGCACAGTTCCCAATGCCCCGCCAGGCTTTTTTGGCTCCTTGGGCTTAATTGGGAGGCGCTAGTTTAAATATGCTATTAGCTGATGAGGAAGCTGCAAGCGAGGTGCAGCTAGGGCGAGCACGCGAGCCATGAGATGCTGGGAAGGAAAACCCGTTCACGTGGCTAGGCTATCCAGTGCACCCAGATTGTGGTGCCGCACGTCCCTTTGACTTCAAAACTCAAACTACCCGTGTAAAATATTGGCTCGCAGCGAAGTTACTATTAAAAAAAAGGTTGAGGGAGTCCTGGATTAGGGGGTGTTCGGGTAGCCAGACTATACCTTTAGCCGGACTCCTGGACTATGAAGATACAAGATTGAAGACTTCGTCCCGTGTCCGGATGGGACTTTCCTTGGCGTGGAAGGCAAGCTTGGCAATGCGGATATTCAAGATCTCCTACCATTGTAACCGACTCTGTGTAACCCTAACCCTATTCGGTGTCTATATAAACCGGAGGGTTGTAGTCCGTAGGCGATCAACTCCATACATAACAATCATACCATAGGCTAGCTTCTAGGGTTTAGCCTCCTTGATCTCGTGGTAGATCTACTCTTGTACTACCCATATCATCAATATTAATCAAGCAGGAGTAGGGTATTACCTCCATCGAGAGGGCCCGAACCTGGGTAAAAAACATCGTGTCCCTTGTCTCTTGTTACCATCCGGCCTAGACGCACAGTTCGGGACCCCCTACCCGAGATCCGCCGGTTTTGACACCGACATTGGTGCTTTCATTGAGAGTTCCTCCGTGTCATCGCCTTTAGGCCCGATGGCTCCTTTGATCATCAACAACGATACGGTCCAGGGTGAGACTTTTCTCCCCAGACAGATCTTCGTCTTCGACGGCTTCGCTCTGCGGGCCAATTCGCTCGGCCACCTGGAGAAGATCGAAAGCTACGTCCCTGGCCATCAAGTCAGGTTTGGAAGCTTAAACTACACGGCTGACATCCGTGGAGACTTGATCTTCGACGGGTTCGAGCCACGGCCAAGCGCGCCGCACTATATCGAGGGGCATGATCTAGCTCTTCCTCCGGACAGTGTCCTGGAGGCCGCACACGCATCGGTTCCGACCCCTAACTCGAAGCCTATTGCGCCAATCGAGGATGAGCGGTTGGACGTCACCTCGGGGGCTTCGATCTCAAAGGCGATCGAGCCGAACGCTAGCCCCGCACTCTGCATGATCCGTGACTCCGAGGATCCGGACTCCTTTCCGAACTCCGACCCCCCCGCGCCCCTGCCGATCGAATCCGATTGGGCGCCGATAATAGAGTTCACCGCCGCAGACATCTTTCAGCACTCGCCTTGTGGCGATATCCTGAACTCTCTCAAGTCTCTCTCCTTATCAGGAGAGCCCTGGCCGAACTACAGTCAGCGAGGATGGGATACGGACGATGAAGAAATTCAAAGCTCACCCACCACCCACTTGGTAGCCACTATCGACAATTTAAACGACGTGCTCAACTTCGACTCCGGAGACATCGACAGCATGGATGACGATGCAGGAGATATCGACGAACCAACGCCCATAGGGCATTGGACAGCCACCTCATCTCACGATGTGTACATGGTGGATACCCCTAAAGGAAGCGACAACGAGGAAAAAGGGGATGGGACGGGAGATCGACCCCCCGAAAAGCAATCAAAGCGTCGGCGTAAACGCCGACCCAAGCCCCGCATCGACAAAAACCTAGCCATAGAGCAGGACAAGCCGGTAGACGACGAGCAGGCCTTAGAGCAACCGTCCAAACAGGGCAACAGGGATAGAGAAACCGAACATCCCTCCTCCGGCGAAAACGGCATTCCGGACGACCTCATGCCGAATAAATCTATGGAGCAAAAGAATCTCCATGAGAGGCTTGTTGCAACTGCACGCAGCCTAAAAAAGCAGAAGCGGAAGCTAAAAACAGCGGAAGACGCACTCCGGATTAGAAGGAGCAAAGTAATCAATACAACAGATAAGTACGGCGATAGTCGCCGCACTAAAAGCTATCCGAAAAGAAAGCTACTGCCTGAATTCGACGAAGAGGCCCTAGAGCCCTCGCATTCAAAAAATGAAAAAGCCACACGGTCGGATAGACGACCCCATAAAGCGGCAAGCGGCGCCGCACCTAAATCGGCATGCGACCCACTTAAGGATTCGCATCATGGCCCAGTCAGGTCCATTTATGGGCCAAGAAAGCAAGCTCTCGTAAGCAACGCTATGAAGCCATCATCAGAATCTGGCACACCCAAATACAGGGGCCCGCACACCCCCTATGTTTCACCGATGAGGTCCTGGACTATGAATTCCCAGAGGGATTCAAACCCGTAAACATAGAGGCATATGATGGAACAACAGACCCTGGAGTTTGGATCGAGGATTATATCCTCCACATACACATGGCTAGAGGAGATGATCTCCACGCCATAAAATACCTACCCCTTAAGCTTAAAGGGCCAGCCCGGCATTGGCTTAAAAGCCTTCCCGAAAACACAATTGGAAGCTGGGAATAGCTCGAGGATGCTTTCTGAGCAAACTTTCAAGGGACCTATGTCCGCCCTCCGGATGCAGACGATCTTAGTCACATAACTCAACAACCTGGAGAATCAGCTTGGCAGTTCTGGAATAGATTCCTCACTAAAAAGAATCAGATAGTCGATTGTCCGGACGCCGAAGCCTTAGCAGCTTTCAGGCATAACGTCCGAGACGAATGGCTCGCCAGACACCTCGGCCAAGAAAAGCCAAGAACAATGGCCGCACTAACAAGCCTCATGACCCGCTTTTGTGCAGGGGAGGACAGCTGGTTGGCAAGGTGCAGCCCCAGCGACCCAAGTACATTCAAAACTAGGGATGGAAACGGAAAACCGCGACGCAACAAGGAACGTCGCTGGACTCAGGACAAAAGTCCGAAGAGCACGGCAGTCAATGCCGGATTCAAAGGCTCACGACAAAATCAGGAAAAATCGCCCCCAGGATAACAAGGACGATCCATCCAACCTAAATAAAATCCTGGACAGGATATGTCAGATACACAGTACTCCCGGGAAGCCTGCTAACCATACCCACAGAGACTGTTGGGTTTTCAAACAATCCGTCAGACTCAATGCCGAACACAAGGGGCTCGACACACCAAGCGAAGACGAGGACGAACCCCAAAAGCAGAGCACCAGGAAACAAAAGAACTTCCCACAAGAAGTAAAAACAGTGAACTCACTTCACATAACAAAACGTGCGGCACCCGTAAAGGTACGCACCACACGGCCCATCCCCAAAGGGTCTTGCCACTGGTTGTCAAAACCGATCATCTTCGATCAGCTAGATTATTCTAGGAATATCAAGAATGTAGGCTGGACTGCCTTGATACTCGATCCAATAATTGGCGGACTCCAGTTTTCAAATGTCCTTATGGACGGCGGCAGTGGACCAAACCTGATATATCAGGATGCAATCCAGCACATGGGGATAAACCCAGCAAGAATCCGCCACAGCAAAACCTCCTTTCAAGGGGTAATACCTGGTCCGGACACCCATTGTATGGGTTTTCTCTGGCTCGAAGTCATATTCGGCTCTGCCGATAACCTCCGCCACGAAAAGCTGACCTTCCATATCGTCTTCTCAAGTCGCTATCAAGCACTACTGGGACGCGAAGCTTTCGCTCGCTTTAACGCAATACCGCATTATGCATCTCTTACACTTAAGATGCCGGTCCACGATGCATCATCTCTTTGAAGGGGAAGCACTAAAGTGCGCCTCCCCAAGCGGAGGACTGTGCGGCCGCTTTGACAGCCCCACAGCAACATGGCCTCACCGGCCAAAAAACTTTGAAATAGGTCATTCAAGACCACGAACACGGATAGACTAGTTCGGTGCAAAATCATCATTGATGCAGGCCTAGAAGCCATATACCCCCGCACTAGGGGCACCACGCATATACAATAAGAGACAATAAAGCTCAATCTTATATATCTTACTTTATACTTTGCGTATTTTAAACTTTTTCGGCACGATCCGTTTTCAACTCAGTTCCTCTCTTTTACAGATGAACATCGTGCGGCGCCCGTCCAGGATACGGCACAACGGAGACACAGGCGCAGACGTGCAATAGGGACCCATCCTAAAGGATTCTTTTTAGATTAAGACCCTGCGTAAACCTTTTTTACTGTCTCTTGTTGCTACACATCCCCTGGTTTTTTCTCTCTTATATAACCAAGGAGGAGGCTGGCGTCTTGGCATGTGGCCACGTCAGAATTTTTGCACGTACCTGGACACTAGGGGCTTTTTTAATAAAGAGTGTTGTTTCGCCCGCACTCATAAAGACCGAACACCTTAGGGAGTGTTCGGCGTCGTGAGTTTTGGCATTATATGCATCAGCTCCGAATCATGTCTTTGGTCAAATGTTGGGTTGCCTGGCTCCTGAGTTCGGCTACCTTACGTTCCGCTCTATCGTCTAAGGTAGCACCAGGAGAACTACTGCGATTGTGCCCCGGTTCGGCCGGGCGAGCACCTCAGTAGAGAAAGCCGAAAACTGACTATCATGATGTAGCGTGAGACTGGTCAGCCACTCGATGACCTATCGGAATCTATTGAATTCCTCTGCTTTAACGAAGGGCCGCTTCCCGGTCAGGCACATACACGCCCCGAACTCGGACGAGCGCAGTTGCCACCAAGGAGCTACCTAAATAGTCTCATTATCAAACTCCTATGGCTAAGTGAAAGTGTTAAAGCATTATAGTCCGGTTGCCTGGCCCGCTGCGCTATCACCTCCTTTGTAGGACCAAGACGTTGGGTTAAGTGTGAAAATGCATCTTCTGCGAGCACCCCCGCACTATGTGCGTGGGGGCTGAAGCCAACGGCTGCCACTTTCAGATTCTATATATATATATATATCTTAAAACGGCCGCACAGGAGGTGTTCCCAATACTTGGAGGCACAAGTATAAAAAAGGCCACTACAGTTTATCAAAATATTACTTTATAATTACAAATGCTATCATAACATAGCATCTTTCGGGCACTGCGTCTCTATTACACGAGCGCCTTCAAGAACTTCCTAAAAATAGTGCTTGGAGGGTACTTGGCTTTTGTACGAATCTCGGGACGCAACAACGGTGGTCTCCATCTCTGCCCAGTATGTCTTAACACGAGCAAGAGCCATCCTAGCGCCCTCTATGCATGCTGACCTCTTCATTGCATTTATACGCGGCACCGCGTCAAGGAATTGCTGCACCAAGCTGAAATAACTCTTCGGCTCCGATCTCCCCGGCCACAGGTGACCCATGACGTACTTCATGGCGAGTCCAGACAACCTATTCAGTTCGGCCCATTGAGCCAAACGATCATCCACTGCCAGTGGACGCTCTGGATTGTGAAACTGCGACCAGAAAAGCTTTTCCACTTCGCGATCTTTCTGATCTCGAAAGTATTCGGTCGCATCAGCAGCACTCGCTGCCAAGTCCAGATAGGTATCCTCCACACTCCACATCCGGTCCAACGGAGCAAACATCGGATCACAAAATTTCCTTCGCGGCATAAAGGGCTTTCCAGCCGCAATCTGTTCGGCCTGACGCAGCTCCTCCTTCGCAGCTCTCATCGTAGAGCGCACGTCCTTGGCATTGGCAACGGCCTTCTCTAAGTCCGTCTGTTTCGCCTGGTCTTCTTTTTCAAGAAGTCTGCAACGGTCTGTAGCGCTTTTTAACTTTTCAGCCATCTCGGCCATCTCTTCCTTGCTTCGGTAATGAGTAACCTGTTCGGCTCTCAGCTCTTCAAGGGCTTTCCTGGTGGCCGCGTCACTTTCGCTGGCTTGTTCTTTAGCTCGGGCAAGTTCTGCCCTAAGACTCTCCACGGCGGCCGCACCATCTGCATCAAGCACACACATCGTAAGACACAGGCATAAAACTGTTCTTACCTGATGCCGCCCGAGGAATTACATACCTTGAGCCTCATCAAGCCGCTTTTTGAAAAGCGTGATGTCGGCATCTGCCACATCCAGTTGCCGCTTTAGTTCGGCAAAATCGTCAGTTCGGCTCGATTCCGGACACCCTGCCGCCTACATTCAAGGGTGACATCTTAGACCTGGGATTATGATCCTCCACGTGCCGTCATTTCTTGACGACGCGCAGAGTCTCATGGGCTACTATCTACACAGGGCGCATCTTCCTCATGCGCAACTGACAAAAGTATACACTATCTAATGTACCTCGAAACCCGTCAGTAAACTTTTGACGGCCTCATACAATCCGCTCTCTACGGATGAAATTCTTTTAATCACCGTGCCCATCAATGCGCGGTGCTCCTCTGAGATAGAAGCTCGCCCCAGCAGAATCTTTAGCTCCTCCGGCCGAGAACCAGATGGTGCCGGGCTCGTCCCATGACCTCTTTCGAAGGCCGGACGCGGAGAACCTCGAGGGGCCGCATAGCCACCTTCCGCCCCTGCTGGATTTGGAGAAACCCTCCGCGACGACACCTCAGGGTCACCCGCCTCGCTAGGCGGCACGGCAGGGGGAGGCGTCCCGCTCTCCATCATCTCCGGAAGGAGATCCCCCGAAGACGAGCTCTGCTGAGAAGGGCCGAGGTCCGAGCTACAAGATAAAGGTTTGGTTAATCTTCTCAGATATAAATCAAGGACTTCCCTCATCCCTCAAAAGGAAAATCTTTTCTCCACTTACGGCTCGCTGGAGGGCTGATCCCCTTGAGGGCGTAGTCCAGCCGAGGAACTCCCCGGCGTCGGACCCTCTGACGAGGATTTTCTTCCCCGTTTCAAGGCCATGGTTTCCGGGTCATCAGAGGCGGCTCTCTTCTTCCCCTTAGGAGAGGAATTGTTGGTTCCTCCCTTCGGAGCAGCCTCCTTCGAGGAGGCCATAGCTTCCTTGTCCTCCCCCTCCAAAGGCATTATCTCCAGCATCCTGACCAGCACGGGATCCGGCCTAGTTTCAGGAAGGGGAGCCGGACACCTGATCAGCTTTGCCTTCGCTATCCACTCCTGTTTAAAAGGATGGCTCTTTTAAGGGCAAGCTTATGACAATTATACGGATAGAAGGTCCGGGCACAAGGTTGCTTACTTGAGTATCCGGGCGATTGCAGCTTAGGCCTGCGTCCTCGGTTAAATCCGGACACATCTCTTGTGATCCAAAGAACAGTCTATACATCTCCGCGGGCGTTGCGTCCATAAGTTCTGGAGAGCTCGCGGTCCCTCTGGATTAAACTCCCACAGGCGAAGGGGGTGACGTTTGCCGGGTAATATTCGGCGAATCAGCATTACCTGCGTCACCTTGACCAAGCTGAGGTCTCCTTCCAAGAGATCCTTAATTCGGCCCTGTAACAGGGGCACGTCTTTGGGCACACCCGAATCTAACCCTCTGTTAACCCTTGATGCTAGCCGTGGTGGGGGACCCGAGCGAAAGGCAGGAAGCGCCACCCACTTGGTGCTCCGGGAAGCGATGATATAAAACCACTCTCGTTGCCACAAGCCTAGCTCCTCTTGAAAAGAGCCCTCGGGCCATGGAGCATCAGCATTTTTGCTTATAATAGCAGCTCCGCACTCTGCGTGCCGTCCCTTGATCATCTTCGGCTCCACTTTGAAAGTCTTGAAACATAATCCGAATTGAGGGGTAACACGGAGGAACGCTTCGCATACAACGATAAACAAGGAGATATGGAGGATGGACTCCGGAGCTAAGTCATGGAATTCCAGCCCGTAATAAAACAGCAGTCCCCTCACAAAGGGGTCCATCGGGAAGCCTAACCCCCGAAGGAAGTGAGACACGAACACTACGCTCTCACCGGGCTGGGGACTGGGGATAGCCTGCCTTTGAGCAGGCAACCTGTGCAAAATTTCGGCGGTCAAGAACTTAGCCTCTCTCAACTTTAGTACGTCCTCCTCCGTGACGGAGGAGGGCATGCATCAGCCTTGAAGGTCGGAACCGGACATTGTCGAAGGTCTGAGGCGCCCGGAATCTAGACTAGGGTGTTGGAACTCGAGGCGACGGGCGAACTTGTTTTGGGATTGGAGAAAAGGAGTAAGGCCCTTGTCTCTTTATAAGAGGTTGAATACCAGGAGCCCTCCCCGTAACCGTTTGGGACTCGCCTTTAATTGAGAAAACATGCTAACGGGCACGATTGGGTTACCCACGTCCGTATTGATGAGAATCCCGTAAAAGGGGGGCACACGATCTCTACTTTGACAAGACGTGCCAAGGAAACCGCCTCGCAAAACACGCTGAGGTGGAAAAGTGAAAACGATTCGAGTGAAGGACTTGGTTGTAGTGTGATGACGCACTGCGGAATACGTCAGCAAATTTGATTTGTCTTAATATTATTCTCTCTATGGCAATATGTGGAAGCTTATTTTGCAGAGCCGGACACTACTCTTGGTGTTTACAATCTTCTATGAAGGACTTGGAACAGGAACCCGCCTTGCAATGCCGAAGACAATTTGCGCGCCGAACTCGTCGTCATTGAAGCCTGGTTCAGGGGCTACTGAGGGAGTCCTGGATTAGGGGGTGTTCGGGTAGCCCGACTATACCTTCAGCCGGACTCCTGGACTATGAAGATACATGATTGAAGACTTCGTCCCGTGTCCGGATGGGACTTTCCTTGGCGTGGAAGGCAAGCTTGGCAATGCGGATATTCAAGATCTCCTACCATTGTAACCGACTCTGTGTAACCCTAACCCTCTCCACTGTCTATATAAACCGGAGGGTTGTAGTCCGTAGGCGATCAACTCCATACACAACAATCATACCATAGGCTAGCTTCTAGGGTTTAGCCTCCTTGATCTCGTGGTAGATCTACTCTTGTACTACCCATATCATCAATATTAATCAAGCAGGAGTAGGGTATTACCTCCATCGAGAGGGCCCGAATCTGGGTAAAAAACACCGTGTCCCTTGTCTCCTATTACCATCCGGCCTAGACGCACAGTTCGGGACCCCCTACCCGAGATCCACCGGTTTTGACACCGACAAAGGTCGCCGTGCGTTCGGCCGGGATCGAACCCACAAAACGAGGTATACACTCCCGTGACCACTAGTAGTACTCGTTCGAGTACAACGCAACCTAGAATCGCCTTTTGCCGCTAGTAGTAAATTGTTCCTGACAAGAAACCCCTAATAATGCAAGAAAACACTAATAATGCTAAGAAACTACTACCACTTGCATACGTGGCAGACTTAAGATAAGAATACCTTATCAACCATTGTACATGCTCTTACCAACCAGCCCTACCAAGAAACGACTACTCTACAAAGAGCCGTTATAGGCACATTTCAAACCATGGCCCTGTTTGGATACATTTGTTGTCAATCTAACCCTGCCATCCAAACACCACTTTGGTTAGAGTTAGTTCAGGGTTAGAATCTAACTCTAACCTCTGACTTAGAGTATCCACACAGGGCCCATGTCGCCCATTAAGTCAACGCCTTCTATTCCACCGGGCGTTACGACTTGTGGGACCTACATGTCAGTTTGCACAAAAATCCCCGAGTGACCTCCTACCTCCGGCCCGTCCACCTAGTCATCCTCGGCCATGGGACGCAGTTACCGCCACCGGCAGAAGGCGAGGTCAAAACTGCCAGCGGTCCGAAGCCCATCTTCTGGCAGCCCGTACGCTAGCTCCGTCCGGTGCTCGCGGCCGCTAGCTAGCCAAGATAGGTCCTTCCAGCTGCTTGTCTGCAAGGTTTGCTAGCTACATTGGAACGGCGGCGCGGCGGCTTTCTCGCGCGCGCCACGCTAAGGCCAGCCATCTGGCTCGAGTGAAGGCCAGCGTGGCGGCTTGCTCGCTTGAGATTCACGCTCGGGCCAGCCTGCCAACCCGTGCGGAGGCCAACGCGGCGTCCGGCCCGTCCGGTGATGGAAATATGAGCAAATTACTACGAGATTTAATCCGAATAAGCAAAAGATAAATCATGACTACAGTAGCAGAGATTGAACTAATCATGCGAACTAGCATAGTAGATGAGCAGATCACATCTAGGGCACATACTAGAAACATGAATTCTACCATGATCTCGAACAGGAAGGATACAATCACATACGGTGCAGCGGGAGCAGCACCGCCGGCGTTGACATTGTCGCCCATGTCGTCGAGGATGAGGTTGCCGAGGTCGGGGAAGAAGTCGTCGTTCGCGAAGTCGTCGCTACCAGCAGTCGCGCGAGTGCGCTCCCCAAAAACCTGATCACCCCTCTCCCGTACAGGATCACGAGAGGTGGGGTTCCGGAGGCCTACTATCCCTTCTCCCGGTGCACGCCGAAAGGAGGGATGGAGAAGACTTGCTTGGCGGCGCAATGATCTGGAATAGTGGTGAGAAACCATATGAAGTGGCGGCGGCTAGGGTAGATGTCTGCCTGACTATATAGTACGGGCCGGGTAGGTCGTGGGAGTAAACCCCATGTCCGAGTCACCACGATCCAAAAGAATTGGAAACGGTTCAATAATTAATGCACCCGTTAATTATTAATTAATGACTCATTAATTTTTCCCGGGCAACAAACATATAGACAACGTGCATAGCTCTGTCCTCGGCTCGGCTCAATCCCGCAACCCGCGACGCATCGTGACGAGGCGTGGCGTGACAAGGCGAGCGAGGAGGAGGAGCACACGTGTAGGTCTCCTCTTCTCATGCTCATACAAGTGGTAGAAGAGCTCACCTTATAAAGAGGTGCAACTCTCTCTCAAGTTATGAGATGGGACTAAACTTTAGCCTCACTCACTCCACTCACATGTGTGCATGAATGGGCCAAGATAATTTCAGAATTTTAGTTGGGCTTTGGGGCAAAAGCCCACTAGCAAATTCCAACAATCCCCCACAAAGTCTCATTGGAACATCTCACCATTTGGTTCCAAAACATTGTTTATATACCGGTGCTTAGTGGAGACTTTGAAGTTGAACTTCCACTTAGAGATTTATGCTACACTAGATCACAACTTAAATAGTGGACTATGCCTTGAACTACAAGTTTTCTGCGAGACTAGTTTCACACAAATTCTTGACCGATACTGGGCTGCCGCAAGGCTTCACCCCGGGTGGAGCATATACGTCGTACTCCAGGGCCTTTTCATGAATTTATTAGAGAACACCCAATTCTCACAGACTACGACGTTAACAGTCAAATTCATATAGATGTGTTCCTCAGAAGATGTTCTGCAGGACAACATCTCTGCTTACCCGAATAAGCCACTTGGAACACATTAAGATAAGTATCAACCTGCCATGTAGATCAGGAGAGTATTGCATCTTCATAGAGTGGGATAGTTAATATAGGGATACTCTCCTCCCAGCTGACCAACAGCTTGTCTCCCACTTCTACTTCACGGGATCTCCGATCACATAGAATGGGTTACCACTATGGACAACTCATGCGGTGGGTCTCAGACCCATATCCATCGATGCATTATCTATCACATTACGTGATAGACCCATTGTGAAGGGATCTGCCAATTTTTTTGACGTTTGGATATAATCCAACGTAATAACTCCGGAATTCCTCAATTTTCTGACAGATTTTAGTCTCCTCTTCACATGCCTTGAGGACTTCATATTGTCCTTAGAACTCTTTATCTTGATGATCACAGTTTGATTATCACAGTTTATCAGGATAGGGGGTATTGGTTTTTCAACCATAGGTAAGTCCATCAAGAGCTCACGAAGCCACTCTGCTTCAACAGTGACAGTGTCTAATGCTGTGAGTTCTGCTTCCATAGTTGACCTCGTTAAGATGGTCTGCTTGCAAGACTTCCAGGAAACAACGCCACCACCAAGTGTAAAAACATAACCACTTGTGGCCTCAATCTCATCAGCATCAGATATCCAGTTTGAGTCACTATAACCCTCCAATACCCTTGGATACCCAGCGTAGTGAATCCCATAGCTCGTGGTGCCTTTCAAATAGCGCATAACTCTCTCAAGCGCATGCCAATGATCATCTCCCGGTTTTGACACAAACCGACTCAGCTTGCTCACAGCAAACGAGATGTCAGGCCTCATGGCACTCGCCAAATACATACGCGAGCCAATAATCTGAGAATACCTTAGTTAATCTCTAGCAATCCGTTGATTCTTTCGAAGCAACACACTAGCATCATATGGAGTTGGAGAAGGCGTGCAGTCGCTATGCCCAAAATGACTCAAGACCTTTTCCACATAGTGAGACTGAAGCAGTGTGATCCCACCATTCTCATCTCTCAACAGCTTGATGTTTAAGATAACATCAGCTACTCCTAGATCCTTCATCTCAAAACAGCGAGATAAGAAATCCTTAACCTCCTTGATTAAATCAAGTTTGGTTCCAAAGATCAATATGTCGTCGACATACAGACAAAGAATAACTCCTTCGCCCCCGCTATGGCGATAGTACACACACTTGTCACCATCGTTTACTACAAAGCCGACAGCAGTTAATGTTCTTTCAAACTTCTCATGCAACTCGTTAGGAGCTTGTTTAAGGCCATATAAAGACTTTAATAACTTGCACACCTTTCCTTCCTGACCAGGTACTACAAAACCATCTGGCTGATCCATGTAAATTTCCTCCTTCAACTCTCCATTGAGGAAAGCCGTCTTAACGTTCATTCGATGAACGAGAAGACCATGTGAGGCAGCCAGTGATAGTTGCACCCGAATTGTGGTCAGTCTAGCCATGGATGAGTAAGTATCAAAGAAGTCTTCACCTTCTTTCTGGGTATAACCCTTAGCCACAAGCCGTGCCTTGTACTTTTCAATCGTACCATCAGGTCTAAGCTTCTTCTTGAACACCCACTTACATCCTACAGGTTTGCACCCATAAGGACGGTCAGTGATCTCCCAGGTTCCGTTAGCTAAGATGGAATCCATCTCGCTACGAACAGCTTCCTTCCAGTAGTCAGCATCAGGAGATGCATAGGCTTCTGAAATAGTCCTGGGTGTGTCATCCACAAGGTACACAATGAAATCATCACCAAAGGACTTTGCAGTCCTCTGTCTCTTACTCCTCACAGGAGTTCCATTGTCACCCTCAATAGGATTCTCAACGTGTTCCATCGCAATGGTGGGTTCAGGAATTACAGCGAATTCCTCACTAGATGGAGTAGGTATCTCCTGGTTTGATGAACTCGACATATCCTTCATAGGAAATATGTCCTCAAAGAAAGTCGCATCATTCGACTCCATAATCGTACCAACATGCATGTCGGATACCTCAGATTTTATTATCAAAAATCTATAGCCAATGCTATGAAAAGCATAGCCCAGAAGAACACAATCCACGGTTTTTGGTCCAAGCTTGCGCTTCTTGGGAATTGGTATATTGACTTTCGCCAAACAACCCCAAGTACGTAGGTAAGAGAGTTTCAATCTTTTCCTTTCCCATTCCTCAAATGGAGTCATGGTCTTATGCTTTGTGGGAACTCGGTTTAGGACATGACACGCAGTCATTAGCGCCTCCCCCACCATTCCTTGGAAAGACCCGATGTGTCTAACATGGTGTTAACCATATCAGTTAGAGTTCGGTTCTTTCTTTCGGCTACCCCATTTGACTGAGGTGAGTAGGGAGGCGTCCTCTCATGGATTATACCATGTTCCGCACAAAACAGATCAAATTCATTGGAAAAATACTCTCCACCACGATCGGACCTAAGCCGTTTAATTTTTCGATCAAGTTGGTTCTCTGCCTCAGCTTTATAGTTTTTGAAGAAAGTTAAAGCCTCATCTTTTGATTTCAGAAGATACACATAACAATATCTAGTGGAGTCATCAATCAACGTCATGAAGTATCTCTTTCCACCTTTTGTCAACATGCCATTCAAATCACAAAGATCAGAATGTATAAGCTCTAGTGGCGCCGAGTCTCTTGCCTCTGCAGTCTTATGGGACTTGCGAGGTTGCTTAGCTTGCACACATACTTGGCACTTAGAGCCTTTGACAGTAGAGATTTTCGGAATTAAATTCATATTGGCTAGCCGCGTCATGCAACCAAAGTTAATGTGACAAAGTCGTGAATGCCAAATATCAGACTCATTATTGTGGCAAACATTATTAATAACTTTGTGCAAATATCTGACAAAGACAGACGGAACAAGCCTCCACTCTCATAGCCTTTTCCAACAAATTATCCATACTTAGAAATTACAACTTTATTGGATTCGAAAACCAACTTAAAACCATCTCGACATAAACGGGAACCGCTAACGAGATTTTTATTGATGGACGGCACATGATGAACACTCTTCAGACGCACGGTCTTCCCTGAAGTAAACTTCAGATCGACCATACCAACACCTCGAATGATGGCATGTGACCCGTTCCCCATCAGCATGGGAGAAGTCCCTGTGGCTTGGTAAGAAGAAAACATGGAGGCATTAGCACAAACATGTACATTGGCACCAGTGTCAATTAAGCAATCAGGGGATTGAAATACTGAAAGGATGGTGGGAAAAATACCGTACCCTAATTCCTTCATATCAGTATCACCGATGAAAACATTAGCGGACTTGCCGCTCTTCTCATGTTCACGCTCCTCAAAGCGTTTAGGACACTTCGGAGCCCAGTGATTAGGATCAACGCAGACATGGCAAAGTCCCTCCCCCTTCTTATGAGAATTCTTCTTGAAGTTGGTAGAATGTAATGGCTTGTTCTTTGTATCAAACTTGCCTTTGCCTTGAGTTTTGTTCTTGTTGTTTTTGAACTTGTTGGGCTGGAAGTTCTTCTTCTGTACCATGTGGGCACTAGAAGCTCCCTCAGCAACTCAAGCACGTGTGTCCTTTGCTCTCGCCTTCTCTTCAACATCAAGAGTACCAATGAGATCATCAACGGAAAACTCCTGTCTCTTGTGTTTCAGGAAAGTAGCAAAATTGTTTCACGAAGGTGGAAGCTTGGAAATGATGCCTCCGGCAACAAATTTGTCCAGCAACACACACTTGAAGTACTCAAGTTGTTTTGCGAGCGATTGTATCTCATGAGCCTGCTGTACAACAGAGCGCTCATCAGTCATCTTGTGGTCATAGAATTGCTCCATGAACTACAACTCGCTGCCGGCGTCCAAGGCACCAAACTTGGCCTCAAGCGCAGTCCACATGTCCTTGCCGTTTTCAAATGACATATATGAATCCACAATGGAATCATCCATAAAACTCAGAAGAGCGCCTTTGAAGAGAGTATCGATCTTCTCAAAAGCTTCAAGTTGTGCTGGAGTAAGATCGCCCTCAGGCTTGCCCTTGGTGGCGTCATACCAGCCCATGGTCTGAAACCAGTAGACTGCTCTTGTGTGCCACCTCTTATATTGCGCCCCCTTAAAGGCAGGCGGCTTCAGATGCGCAGCAAAACCACTCTGAGTAAATTGCCTATAATCAGGTTTTTGGATTGTTGGAAATATGAGCAAATTACTACGAGATTTAATCCGAATAAACAAAAGATAAATCATGACTACAGTAGCAGAGATTGAACTAATCATGCGAACTAGCATAGTAGATGAGCAGATCACATCTAGGGCACATACTAGAAACATGAATTCTACCATGATCTCAAACGGGAAGGATAGAATCACATACGATGCAGCGGGAGGAGCACCGCTGGTGTTGACGTTGTCGCCCATGTCATCGAGGATGAGGTTGCCGAGGTCGGGGAAGAAGTCATCGTTCGCGAAGTTGTCGCTGCCAGCAGTCGCGCGAGTGACAGTGTCCTGGACTAGGAGGTACTCACCACATCGTCTCCCGATCAGTCGGATTGGGCCAAGGACCCCCATTGTTGTTTACTCACGGGCCAGTTCGGACGGGCGAAAACATATACGGAGAAGATTCCACAAGACCTGGTGATCAAGACAAGGACTCCTCTCCATCGACGTATTCGACTAGGACTCTTGTTATCCTAGGCCTCTGGTATGTTATATAAGCCGAGGCCAGGCTAGTCAATAGATGATTATGATATTATTCATCACACCCTTAGGTTTTAGACCACAACATATGATCTCGAGGTAGATCAACACTGTACTTCATACTCCATCAATATAAACAAGAGCAGGACATAGAGTTTACCTCCATCAAGAGGGCCCGAACCTGGGTAAACATCGTGTCCCCTGTCTCTTGTTACCCATCGATCCATGATACACAACTTGGGACCCCCTACCCGAGATCTGCCAGTTTTGACACCGACAATGGTGCTTTCATTGAGAGTTCCGCTATGTGATCGGCAAATGATCAATGGCTCGCCCGCAGATCAACTGCGACACCGGCATCTTCGTCGCCGGCTCGACTGGTCACCTTGGCTCGACCGAGGACCATGCTCCATCTCCGATCGTCATGTTCGGACGGGGGCCTTCATCAACATAAACTCCGATCTCTATCAAGATCATGGAGGAATCATCCATGGAGCTCGGGGGCTCAACGTTAACATTGCCCTCGGCTGACCGTGCTGGTTTTCCGAACAGTGAACTTGTATCCGCTGCCACCACCTCCTCGAGCATCGCTTTGACTATTCCTTCAGTGGAATTGTGCGGAATTGAGTCTACAACAACGATGCAAATTTCATCGAGTTTCGATGGAGGAATCTCCGACATTCTACGATAATACCGCAGCCCTGTCAAATCTGAACGGGAATCTGGACGAGTTTAGGGCGTGGTCTCCAGCACCTAGGTCATACGTCTTTTGGAAGATCCAACCGTTCATTGGATGCGGAATTTCTATATCTACCACCCCTCAAAATTTCAGCTCGATCCAACCATCCAAACACCGGGAACCTTCAGATTAGTGCATCACTTTTTGGATCTATTTTCTGTGCGAATACGGATCCGACTAGAATTCATGTTTCTTTATAAACGTGATATTGGACAATCTTTTTAAAGGAATTTTATTCTATGGTATTGTGCATTGTTTTTAACACGTGCCCATAAAATTTTAAGCCTTCCTTGAGACACTTTTCACCATCGCGCTGGTGTCACACCATTTCGGTAATATTGCTCCACGTCTGCCAACCTCCAGTAGACAGATCGTTGCTTCATCGAGTCGAGCCTAACTTTATTGGATTATCAGCTCGGCAAGCCGAACAAGAGTTCGGCATCACGAAGGATCAATCATCACCAACACCATCGCCCCACGGATTGCACAGTTCAGGCACGCCGACATCGCCGCTCGGTCACTTCATCAATCCGGCATTGACCGCGTCACAAGTTATGACCAGCGTCGGCATGGCCGCACTTTTGCTTTTTCAAGCCTATGTCCATCACGCCGAATTGCTTCAACACCTTGGCTGACATGGTAGCTGCACCATCTCCTTACTGACCTGCTCCGTCATCTCGGCTAGACCGGGGACTTTGCTATTTCTTCATCAACATACTCTGGTGACTTCGACGTCACCAGCAGACTAGCTTCATCATGTTAGCTGGACCGGGGGCTTTGCCTCAGCGAGCCCACCTTTGCCAACATCGCCATGCCATTGCTTTATCGCCCATCAGGCAATGGGTGTGCGGACCGAGTCCCAATTTTGGGAGTAACATTTCTTCAGATCGCTACAACAGATAAACCAGGTGCTATTAATCCTAATATTTTCCTTTCTTGCTTGGGTTCATTTTTCCCAAGGCATTATTACTCTGGTTTGTTTCTTCATCTGTACACAGGTCTATCAAATGGTGGCCGCGTGAACAACGGTCGCGTGGTGGTTCGGTCAGTTTCCGTATACAGTTCGGCGAATGCCGCATCCAGAATTCAGACCGGCATGTGAATTGAGGCTTTGCCACGCCTTCACCACGTCACGCCGACGCCCTGCATCGACATTGACTTCGGTGCCATGCCACATCTCTTTCAATAAATTATTTTTGCGAAAAGCAATTATCCTTTTTGGACCGCACTATTTTATGTGTGTAGGTGATCGACTTCAACTACGTCATGCGGTCACTTTGGCAAGCCGACGTCGTTGTCCCAATCGGCATAAATCAACTCGCGTGATCACCTTGTTAGTCGGATCGCCATACCGACATGTTCGGTTTCCTCGGGGACTTCGGCATCGCTGAGAGAGCTGTACCTTATCGAGTGTTTGGCACACGGGCCATATTTATTTTATTACTGACTTTGCGTAAATTATTAATTATGCAACAATTTTTTTATTATTCCTATTATCTCCGGCTTGCACTATTTTCTGTGCACATGTAAAGGATCCGGGTCGGGCAGTGTTGTCACCTCGGCGTACAAACATACCACATCACCTCGGCTGGACTGGGGGCTTCGTCCTCACTTCACTAACCCATGTCGGGTACTTCGGTGTCACACTGTCGGCCTGCATCGGCCGTGCTATGTCGCCACTTCAGAGCGTCGAGCTCTTTGCTTTGCCACCTTGAGACCGTCTTGGGGGCTGGGAGCTCATCCCGCGGTAAGCTCGGACCGCGTCATCAATACTGAGCACATTAACCAGCTAAGTCGCTTTCATGCTCAAAAACTTTCAGTTTTAAATTTTGTTCGGTTCGACCAAGCATTATACTTTTTGGCAATAAGTTGTTTGTGACAAAATTCCTGGTCAAAACTTTGTTTGCGACACACAAATTCAAATACCCCGTTTGTTTAGGGGCTTCCTTTATGAAGCCTTTCCTCTTGCATATGATTATACTTGTACGGCTTCGTTCCTTGTTCGTGTATTACGCCACAATATGCACCATGTTGACTTAAGTGTTTCGCAAGCTGGGTTGCCTGGCTCTTGTGCTTACCCCTACATTCCCGATTGTTCGGCTAGGGAGTAAAGGGAGCACCTCTATTATTGTTACTACCGGGTCATCCAAGTTAGTGCCTCAGACTGGGTGAAGCCGAAAGCTAGCGTTCTTATTGTTTTCAATCATGGTCGGCACACAACGGAACTCATGAGTACAAAAATCTATTGCACAAGTCTCATAGTAACAATGAGCAACCGAAGAAAGGTATCGGTGGAGTTACTATTTTCTTCGAAGATTCTTCTTACACTCCGTCAGTAATATAGCATAAGTTCCCTGGGCGCACTTTGTTTTTTTACTGCCTTATGGCCTGATTGCTTGGTTATCGGAAACACCGTCGATACTTTCGACAGGTGGAGTACATGACACTTTTCGGTCCATGACCGAAGAGGGAGAAGCCGACGGTCGGTTAAGACGCATTTAAAGTTCGGGTGAACACAGATATGATATAAGTGCATCGGTACATACAATCATTTTACATAAAATTCTTTTACCCAAGTCACTTGGGGGATCTTAAAATTTATATGAGTAGTCTTATAGTAAATGTGTTTTTGTTTTGGTCGTTGCAAAGTCTTTTTCTACTACTCCTTTTTCGACTCGAGTGTATGGTCAATAGCCGAATAGCCTGTCTTCTCTCTAAAAAGCCGCTCGAGTTTAGTTCGCTAAACTGGCCTCGAAGAAGTACTCCGCCTTTGGGATAAGGAGCTCGAAGCCGTAGGCTGGCCCACTTGAAGTGTTGAGATCAGGTGTGTCATGTTAAAGCACGGCAGAAGCACAATTTTTTTCTTTTTTCCAATTTTTGGATTGGCACCGAACACTTGATCTTGTTCGGATGTCAAGTTTTTACTAACGTTTTTTGGTTTTCCAAGATTGTGGCACTTTCAAACTATTTGTGTGTTTCCAGCATAAGTCTTGCAGTGCAGCGCCGGACACCTTTAGAGATTCGGCAAAAACATTCTTGTATATTGCTATATATGCATCGGTTACGAATTGTGTCTTCGGTCAATAGTTGGGTTGCCCAGCTCCTGCGCTTGCCTCCTACGTTCCACTTTGTTCGGCTAGTTGTGCAAAGGGAGAACCACTGCAATTGTGCTTCCAGCTCGCATGGTCAAGCACCTCAGTGGAGAAAGCCGAAAAGTGGCAGTCACAATAAGCGTAAACTGGTCAGCAATCCGATGACTGTCTTAAATGACGGGCCGTTCATAACATTGGCCAAAGTGTTTACGGCTTGACCTTGGCTGTTGCCGAATACTAATTGGGGGCTAGTAACTGGCCTCCCGACTTTAAGCTCCTATGACTAAGTGAATGTAATAAAGCCCGCATATCTGATTGCCTCGTTTCCGCTAACACAGCTGCCTTCGGGCATCGAGACGTCGGCTAAGGGTTGTCTTGTTATTGCGGAGACACCCTGCATAGTATCTACAAAGTTGTAGAAGCTGACGATGGGCCACTTTCCACTGATAAACGGTTGCAACGGAGTCAAAATAAACATATCATCGTCATTTGTATTTAATATACAAGGGTTGCTTTCCGTAATCATCGTTATAAAGCCATAAATGTGCATCAATTTGACTTAAGATTTTTTGCCAAGCTGGATTGCCTGACACCTGTGCTTACTCCAACGTTCCCGATTGTTTGGCTAGGCGGTAAAGGGAGCACCTCTGTGATTGTTACTACCGGGTCATCCGAGTTAGTACCTCAGACTAGGTGAATCCAAAAGCTAGCGATCTTAAAGGATCACATTGTCGGCAATGACGGAAGTAAAATTTTTGGTCCATTAATACCACAGAGTTCGGGAACTTTCCCTGAACTAAATCCTCAATATTTTCCTCCCACATTGATCGGAGGTGAGGTTTCATGATCATGATAAGCATGACGACCCAAAGAAAGGAACTGATAGTGGGACTATTTTCCTTGGAAGATGTTTCTTACATTAAGTAATATAACATATCTCTCGACGTACCTTTCTTTACAAAACCGTATGCCCGGATTACCTTGTTTTCCATAAATCTTTGCCCTTATAACGACTTTATAAAGTAGGACTAACACTCCCCGGCTTCTGGCTAAGGAGGTTGAGGCCGATGGTCAGTCAACAAAGTTTTGTACAATGCGGATCCGAGCATTAATGATGTAACGTACTTGGACACGTAGAATAATTACACATAATTTGTGATTTTACTCTGGATATCGATGCTTCATTCGGCCACCCGTGCCCGCATTAAGGCACGGGGGCTACTGGGCTTCGGGCTTATTGTTTACTAATATTAAAGGGGCACATCGATCCCCTGATCTGGTTTTGCCACCCGACCAGTGTCTCGGGGGCTACTGCATTGGCCATCTAGTGCAGGAAATTTATGTGCAATATAGTTTTCGAGGAGATTATGATCCTCAGGTTGGGCGGCCGCACCCAACCCGAGTCTCGAGGACTTTGCACAGCGCCTTTTGTGTCCCGAAGTATTCTACCGAGCTAGGAGTTGATCCTCAGGCCGATTTTGCAAATCAACCCGAGTCTCAGTGGCTAATGAGATCAGCGGTCTTATGTCATCCTTCAGGTGCATCTCGGGTTTTAGACTGATACACACCTTGAGGGCTACTGTGGCGTTGATCATTAGCTGGTGGAGATTCGTCCCATCGTACGACTGGGATGGGACGGCTACCGACCCTTGGCCGGGTTTGGAGAAGACGCCAAGGGCGGTGCTGGCTTGCTGGAGAAGTCTTGAGCTTGGTTGTTGGGGCCGAGTTAAGAAGCCTGGCCGGATTGAGCGACCTTGTCGAGTCAAGCAACTCGGCCAAGGTTGGGCCGGATTGAGGATCGATCCTGGCCCCGTTGTTTTTAAAAAGGATCCGGGTTCCGTTGCCTGCCTGTGGTTCATCCCCCCGACAGTAGTCCCCGAAGCTGTGAAGGTCCGCCGTCTTCGTGTGGTGGGCCTTCATAGTTTCCCCTTGTCCAGAGGCAAACTTGGTGACCGCCGGGTCCGGCAACACCCACTGTGTGCTGGCTTCTGGAATCCGGATCGCGGCGTCTTGGTCGCGACAGGAAACCGAGGAGCTTGATGAATCTTGGGCAATCCTTTGGGCTTCGCGTGGCCGCCATGTGGCGCCTGGGAGCCAGAAGGGCCTGACCGGCCACGCGCGTGATAGGACGGGGCAACGCTTTGGGGCCCGCCGCTGCATGCCCTTAGCCCACGCACGCGGATTTATTGCGGCATCCGCAGGTTGGTTTCTATTCTCCAGGCAGTTACTGCATGCGTACATGCGCACTTATTTTGGGGGAAGTGGGACGGGCGAGCGGAGACGATCACACTTCCCCACATTTCAAATCGTGGCCTATAAATTGGGGGCAAGGGGGCGGCGGAGATCACTCACGCTCGCGCACCCCTGCCTCTTCGTCCTCCCTCTGCTTCCTATGGTCACCGCCAGCTGAGACACCCGCCGTTCCGAGCAGAGCTTTCCTGCCATCTTCCTTTCCCCTTTCTTCTTCTTCTTCGCGCGCGGGACGATGGCGCTGCCGTTAGGGTCGTGGATGGGCTCGAACGTCACCCTTCACGACATAGCCTACCTCCACGACACCAGACGCCTGCCGAGGGCAAAGGAGGTCGAGGCTCGCCTCCTGCAAGGCGAGCGGGAGCCGTGGCCCAGAGGCTCGGAGCAGGTGGTCTTCCTGCTGCACTTCAAGCATGGGTACGGGCTTCCTGCGAGCGGCTTCTTCCGCGAGTTTCTGGAGTTCTTAGGGCTCCAGCCTCATCACCTTGGCGGCGGCGCGATCGTGCAGCTGTCCGGCTTCGTCACCCTCTGTGAGGGGTACCTGGGGGTCGAGCCTTCGATCGACCTCTGGGTGCGCTTCTTCTCTCTGAAGCAGCAGGGGCCGAAGGCCGGGGAGATGTCCGAGTGCGGGGCAGCCGTCATCACCAAGCGGTCGGGCGCCGACTGCCCGAAGATGCCGCTAGAGGATTCCGCCAAGAAATGGCAGAATTCCTTCTTCTACGTCCGCAGCGTCGGCGAGGGCCGCATCAACCTTCCGCCGTTCATCAACTCGCCGCCGTGGGGGAAGCTAAACTGGGGATACTACCCAAGCACCCATCGCAGGAGGTGCTCAACCTGTGCGAGCGGGTGTTGGTAATGAAGGAGCAGGAGGGGCTCACCAGCACTGACCTCATCGCCGCCTTCATCGTCCGGCGGGTGCTGCCGCTGCAGCGGCGCAGCCACCTCATCGGACAGATGGCCGGCCTCCCAGATCCCAACCGCATGGCGAATACGCGGTTGGCGGCGGACTAGATCACGTGCCGGAGTAATGATATCTCCAAGGCCAACTTGGGGGTCGACTGGGCATTCGGGAAGCCCCCGTACAACCGTGCGAACCCGGCACTGTTGGTGAGTCCTTGGTCTCCATACTTCGCCGCTGCTTATCTTCTCGTTCGTCCTGACGCGACGCTAGCGGTGCTTCTGAATGCCACCCAACACCCTTATGACCGGGCGCGGGCGCAGGTGGTGCAGGACGCCTCCGAGGAGCCCGAGGCCCAAGACGGAGGAAAGGCGGCGGCCGCCGATAAGGGCGCAGGGCGTCGAGTAAGTGAGCCTTGTTTATATTCCTTGAGTTGCCGGTCGCCGGACGGCTTCGGAAACGTTGATGCGAGCTGTTGACGCAGCGGCGCCGGGTGGAGGAGGCGGCGGCGTGGCCGGAGCCGGGTCGTCTCGGGGGGCGGGGATGGTGTGGCGCCCACACGGGAAGGATATCGCCCCGCCGCGGGCCCTAGTCGTGAAGCGCGCGGCGGACTTGGCCGGAGGCGCGAAGCCGCCCGCCAAGAGGAGGCACAGTGCTCCGCATGAAAGGGCGGCGAGGCCCGAAGTTCCGATGGTGTCGGGGTAAGTGATTTCTTGTGCCCGAGCCGACTTGCCGAGCGGCCCTGCTCGACCTGGCGTAATCATTTTTGTCTTGTGCTTCAGGTCGCCGATTTCGCTAGCGCTGGCGGCGGCGGATGCCGTGTCCGATGACGGCACCGCGTTCCAGAGGAGCCGATCCGGCGCCGCCGACTGGGACAAGGACAAGGCGCCGGAGGATCCGGACCTCGGCCTGGACCCGGCCAACGTCGAGGGCCTGGCTTGGCAGGATCGCAACCGGGCCGAGGCGGAGCTGGCGGCAGAGTCGACCTAGGCCTGGGTCAGAGCTGCGACGGCGTGGGTGCAAGCCGGCGAGGGGCCGGCATGGCCGGAGATGTCGGCCGGGATGGTGGCGGCGACGACGGTCTTCATGCCGACATCGGCAAGGGAGCACGGCCAAGGCGTCCATGCAGACGCGATGGACATCGACCGGGAGGTCGTGGTTGTCGAGGATGGCACCCCACCACGGACCGACGTGGTCGAGCAGAAGGGGGCCTATGGAGACGGCGGCGATGCCTTCTTGGAGGAGGCGGCGCGGGTGGCGCCGGAGGGGACATCACGGGCATCGGCGGACGAGGTGCCGCTGGTGGTGGAGCCTCAAACCGCTCTGCCCACCGAGCCGGCGTCAGTGCCGGAGAGGGCACCGGAGAAGGCGCCGACTTCAGGGGGTGGCCAGCGGAGGGCACGCCCCAGCGAACAGGGCTAGGGGACGCCGGGCTGCCGAGCAGCGGGCGTCACGGCACGGGACCAGCAAGGTCCCTTTTGGACCTCTGACCCAGGAAGCAATGGCCGCCGTAACCTGTCGCCTATTTGGGCAGGCGGACCGGATCCAAGCCTTCGCCCAGGCCGAGGTTGAGGCGACGCAGGATCTGGATTGCGCCGTCTTCGTAAGTTTTTGTCCGCGCTCTATTTTTTCTTTTTCCGTTGTTTTCCTCTTCATGGGGGCGCGTCAGCGCACCCACTAGGTGTAGCCCCCGAGATCCGGGCTAACTGCATGGCAGTTGGGCCGAATCTTATCTTGCCGGCTTGTGCTAATTTTTTCTTCTTGTAGCAACTTGACTCCTACCGGGTCAATGTCTTCAACCGGCTCCTTGAGACGCATCGGCGTCTCAAGGAGGGGCTCGCCGTCAAGGAGGAGGAGCTCCGCATCGCGACACGTATTTCTTCTTCACGCTCTTCTTTAGTGGGGGCGCGCTAGCGCACCCACTGGGTGTAGCCCCCGTGATTCGGGCCAACAGCGTGGCGGTTGGGTCGAATCTTAATACAGTACTTTGTCATTGAGTTTTTTCTTCTGCAGCCGAGGTGCTGTCTTGGAGGACCCGGCTGATTCGGGCCGGTTTTCGTTATGGCCGGCTTGTCGCGGACGTCGGCCGGCTTGGGGCCGAGGTGGAGGCGGCGAGGACGGAGGCGACGGGAGCCCGGCAGGCGCTTGACGAGGCCAACCGGCTGCGGGAGCAGCTGGCGAGTGACAAGAGCCGGTTGGAGGCCGAGGTGGAGCGGCTCAAGGCGGAGGCCGCCTAGGTCGTGGAGGCGCAGCAGGCCCTTGCCGAGGCAGACCAGCAGCGCGGCAAGCTGGCAGACGATAAGGGGCAGCTCCAGGTCGAGGTGGAGCGCCTGAAAGCGCTGGTGACCACAGCGAAGAAGACCCGGCTCCGGGAGGAGGCCGTGAAGGCGGCCGAGGACAAGGACGCCGAGCTGAAGGCGGCCCTTGCCAAGGTCGCCGACCTAGAGAAGGCGCTGGAGGAGCCCGACCACACCATGCCCGGGAGCGGCGCGGTACGTTGCTCAAAGCACAGGACCTGGAAGAGTCCTTCTCCAGTAAGTGCTTTTCTTTGGTTTTGTTGTTGCTGCCGGGTTGGGACTTCGACCTCTCTTCCTTAGTAGTTTTCTTCTAACTTGCTTTTCTTCTTGACAGGGACCTTCCCGGAGACGCTCCCACTGGCGGAGGAGGCTGTCCACTTTCAGCGAGACCCGCAGGGAGTCGTGAGCTCCAGGACCGACCCGAATGTGGCCTGGACCTTTTCGGAGATCGTGACCGCCGCCCAGACCCACCTGCGGGTCCTATGCGGCCATATGGTGCGGCTTTCTCAGGCCGGCGCGGCGATGATGGTGGCCCTCTGGCCGGGTTCCATTGAGCCGGGCAGCTTCACGCGGCTGGCGTGGTGGTTGGAGGCGGGCCCGGACTGTCTTCACGAGTGGAGGGTCTCCGCTACTCGCGCCGGCACCGAGATGACGCTTCGGTTCGCGTTGTCGTGTCATCCGGACTTGGCGCTGGATGCGTTGATGGGCCAGCGAGCCGGCTCGGAGAGCCAGCTGCAGGCGGAGGCTGGCCGGATCGCCGCCCGGGCCAGCTATATCACCGGGTTCGCCTTCCATGATGAATTCCAGCCGGAGCGGTTGGAGGATGGCGATGTTGTGTCCACTGAGGACTACGACCTTCTTTTGGACGACCCGGAGGGTAGCTCCGAGGAGACGGGCGTCTACGCGGACACCGAGGAGGAGGATACCGGCACCTCTGCGGACCCGGCAGCTGTGCGCTCTGGCGGAGGTGATGCCTGATTTCTTACTTGTAGAAAATTTCTGTTAGGTAGCAGGTCCACCCACCCACTGGCGATTGATTGGGTGTAATGAATTCTGGCCTTGGGCCTGTTTAAACTTATGCTGTATGAGCTGTGTGAATGTTTCTGCCTTTGCTTCTCGTTTTTGGGAGCTATTTTCTTGCAACTTCCTCCCTTTGGGTTTCACCCCCGCAGGTCTGACGGCCAGGGCTCTGGTCCATGAGAAGGGGTTCGGCCTTTGAGAGGGACGCGCAGTAATTGGGCTTTTGAAACATTGGGCGTGAGCAAAACACCCACTGGGCCGGCTGGCAGTAATCCGGCGGGCCGGGTTGGCGAGCAGCCGGTCGTGTGGTAGCTTAAAGTGGTGCGGCCGGGTCGAGCGATCCGGCGACATGCAGAAACTTCGTGGATGCCTTCACTTTCACTTTTCGTTTTTAGGGCCATTTTCTTGTAACTCTCCCTCTTTGGGCCTTCCCCCCACGAGTCTGACGGCCAATGCTTTGGTCCGTGACAAGGTGTTCGGTTTTTGAAATGAGCGTTCAATACTTAGTCTTTCAAAACGTTGAGCACGAGCGAAACACCCACTGGGCCGGCTGGCGGTCATCTGGTGGGCTGGGTTGGCGGGCAACAAGTCATGCGATAACTTAAGGCGGCGGGACCGGGTTGGGCAACCTGGCGGTTCTTGACTTAGTGTTTGTGGCGTGCTGTTGCTTTTGTTCTCATGCGCTTGCCAGCCCGCAGTCGATGCCGGATCTGCAGCTTAGGGCGAAGCGAGAAGCTATTGCTATCCAACGCGTTTGAGAACCACTAAGAAAAAAGAAAACGGCGAGTGGCCAAGCCGGCCAGCCCCCGAGCCCCCGGGTCAATCGAATCGACCCGGCGGCCGGGTTCGGCTTAAATTTTTAAAGTGATGCGTGAAAGTAGAGAAATGATAGCTTGGTCGCAAAAGGGGCAGCCCCCGAGCGTCGTTCGGGGACCCCATAGTTTTGAGATGATTACAAAAAATGGTGGTACATACGTGTTTACAGCTAACTGTAAAACGAGCGGAGTAGCTCCGTGTTCCATGGCCGGGTTGTTTCTTCGCCGGCTGTGTCTCTCTTGCGCCGGTGGAGCTGCGCTTGACGAGCTCGTTGTTGATGATGTTGCAGGCGCTGTACTTGCCGAGCTTCGGTCTCGTCTATGGGGAGGAGCCCGTTCTCCAGGAACTCCGAAATGGGCAGGGTGCAAGATGGTGCCGCGACCCCGATGAGGACAGCCATCACGATGGGTTCCGGGGTGGTAGCCCCTGAGCCGGGTTCCATGGGCCCAGGGCCGGGTTGGAGTGTGGTCGGGATGGTTGGAGCAGTCCCCGGGCCGGGTTGAGGCACGACCGGGTCGGTCGGAGCAGTCCCTGGGCAGGGTTGAGGCGCGGCCGGGTCGTCCGGGACATGGATGGACTCGGAGTCCGGAGACGGCTTGAGGGAGATGCCGGACAAAATGGACTGCCGGGACGTGGAGACGCCGGGCGATCTTGGCGAGCGTGTCGGCCGCCTCATTCTCCGCGCGCGGGACGTGGAGGAACTCGCAGCCCTCGTAAGATCCGGACAACTTCTGGATGAGGAAGCGAATGCTTGCCATGTTGGAGTCATGGGCATCCCACTCGCTGGAGCACTGCTGGACGACCATGTCCGAGTCGCCGAAGCATAGGATTCACCGGATGTCGAGTTCCTTGGCAAGCCGGATGCTGTGCACAAGGGCTTCGTACTCGGCGACGTTGTTGGAGGTAGCGAAGTGGATCTGTAGTGCATACTTGAGCCGGTCGCCCTTGGGGAAGGATAGCACGATGCTGGCCCCCAAGCCGAGTCGCATCTTCGAGCCATCGAAGTGCATGCGCCAATGCGTTGAGTCCGGCGGCGGCGGCAGGTAATGGTCTCGGTCCAGTCGACGAGGAAGTCGGCAAAAGCCTGAGACTTGATCGTGGTGCGGGGATCGTAGAGGATGGTGTGGCCGGCTAGCTTGAGCGCCCACTTGGCAAACCGGCCGGAGGCATCCCGGCACCCGATGATCTCGTCGAGAGGGGCCGTGCTGACCACGGTGACGACATGCTCTTGGAAGTATTGCTTCAGCTTCTTGGCGGTGAAGTATACACCGTAACACATCTTCTGGTAGTGCGGGTAGTTCTGTTTCGAGGCGGAGAGCACCTCGCTCAAGTAATAGATGGGACGCTGGACAACTTGAACCTTGCCCTTCTCTGGTCACTCGACCACCATCACCGTGCTAACCGACTGCGAGGTCACGGTGATGTAGAGCAACAGCGGCTCCTTCTCGGCCGGGGCAGCCAGGACAGGTGCAGTGGAGAGCATGCGCTTGAGATCCCGGAAGGCTTCGTCTGCCCGGTCGTTCCACTCGAACGGTGTCGGCTTCTTCATTAGTTGATACAGGGGCAAGGCCCTCTCGCCCAGCCGGCTGAGAAACCGGCTAACCGAGGCCAAGCAGTCGGTGAATTTCTGGACATCACGCAGCCGAGCCGGCTTGCGCATGCACTCGATGGCCTTGATCTTCTCCGTGTTCGCCTCAATGCCGCGCTCCAAGACGAGGAAGCCGAGTAGCTTTCCGGCCGGGACGCCAAAAATGCATTTCTCCAGGTTGAGCTTGAGCTTGTATTCGCGCAGGTTGGCGAAGGTTTTGTTCAAATTGTCGAGGAGCGTGAGGTGCTGCTTGGTCTTCACCACGATGTCGTCCACGTAGAAGTGGATGTTGCGGCCAAGTTGCGGCAGTAGGCATTTCTGTATGCAGCGCTGGAAGGTGGCGTCGGCGTTCTTCAAACCGAACGACATGGTGATGTAGCAATACGCCCCGAAAGGCGTCATGAAGGATGTCTTCAAGGCATCGGCCGAGTCCATCTTGATCTGATGGTAACGGAGTAAGAATCCAGGAAGGATAGGAGCTCGCACTCGGTGGTGGAGTCGATGACTTGGTCATTCCGCGAGAGGGTGAACGGGTCTTTGGGGCAGGCCTTGTTCAGGCTGGTGTAATCTATACACATGCGCCAGGTCTTGTTGTTCTTCAGGACGAGTACTGAGTTGGCCAGCCACTTGGGGTGAAACACTTCCATCATGAAGCCGGCCGCCAAGAGTTTGGCGACCTCTTCACCGATGGTCCTTTTCTTCTCTTCGGAAAAGCATCATAGGGGTTAACGGACAGGCTTGGCGTCCTTGCGGACGTGGAGTTTGTGCTCGGCTTACTTCCTTGGGATACCCGACATGTCCTTGGGGGTCCATGCAAAAATATCCCGATTCTCACGGAGGAAGTCGACGAGCTCGCCTTCCTATTTGCTGTCGAGGCAGGTGCCTACGACAACGTACTTGCTGCAGCTGGGATCCTCCAGGTTCAGCTTCACCTTCTTGGTCTCTTTGGAGGGCTTGAACGCGGCCTCGTCAGCCGGCTCCTCGGTCAGGATCTGGGTGGCCGACGCCTCCTGGACCAAGGCGATGATTCGGTCGAGTTGGCGCCGCTCCTCGGCTACGACCAGCAACTCGTCTAGCTTGGCGCCATCTCGGGCACAGTCCAGGGACTTGCGGTAGTCGCCGGTGATGGTGATGAGGCCCTTTGGACCCCGCAGCTTCATCTTCAGGTAGGCATAGTGGGGGACCGCCATGAACTTGGCGAGCACGGGCCTACCCAACAACGCGTGGTACACGCTGGACAGGTCCACTACCTCGGACCAGATCGACTCGCGTCGGAAGTGGCTGCTATCGCCGAACAGGACGTCGAGCCGGATCCGTCCGATCGGGGAGCAGGAGAGGCCGGGAACGATGCCGTGGAAGATCGTCCGGGTCAACTCCAGGTCCTTGGCCTCGAGGCCGAGCTTGGTCATGGTGTCGGGGTATAGCATGTTGATGCTGCTGCCGCCGTCGACGAGAACCCAGGCGAACTTGAACGTGCGCCGGTCGTGATGATGGTGGGGTCGAGGACGAGAGCGTAACCACCCGGGTTCGGCATGATGGACAGGTGGTCTTCCCAGGTCCAAGTGACCGGGCGCTCTGACCAATGCATGTACTCCGTCTTGGCCGGGACGACGATGTTCACCTCCTGCCGAAGGAGGCGCTCGCTGCGCTTGTCGTCGCCGAGGCTGGTTGTAACGCCCCGAGACCGATGTGCCAGGTGTCTTCCAGTTATTCGCTGTTGTTGCCTTGTCATTGCTTGCGTGTCATGCATTGCATATCATGTCATCATGTGCATTTCATTTGCATACATGTTCGTCTCATGCATCCGAGCATTTTTCCCGTTGTCCATTTTGCATTCCGGCGCTCCTATGTCACCCGGTGTTCCTTTCTACCTCTTTTCGTGTGTGGGTATTAAACGTTTTCGGATTGGACCGAGACTTGTCATGCGGCCTTGCTTTACTACGGGTAGACCGCCTGTCAAGTTTCGTGCCATTTGGACTTCGTTTGATACTCCAACGGTTAACCGAGGGACCGAAAAGGCCTCATGTGTGTTGCAGCCCAACACCCTTCCAAAGTGGCCCAAAAACCCACCTAAATCTCCTCCATCCTCTCAGTCGTTCGATCACGACCGCGTGACCGAAAACCGCACCTCATTTGGTCTCTCCTAGCTCCCTCTACCTATATATATGTGGCCTCCCCCGAAAAATTCACGGATGAAACCCTAGCCATCTTCCTCCTCCCGCCACCGGACATTGTCCAACGCCCTCACCTCCGCCACGTGGCGCCTTCTGATTCACCGAGACGCTCGTGCCCATTTCCCTGTGCCGCCGCCCGCGTTGGCCTGCCGGGGCCCAGGCGGGGCCCTCCCGGCCCGGGTCGCCACCCGCCGCCGCCTCACGTCCCTGTTCGCCCGCGCCGCCCGAGCCTCACGCCGGCGCCGCCTCTCCGCCACCGAGGCCGCCGGTCGCCTACGCCGCCCCGTCCCACGCCGGCGAGCGCCGCGCTGCCCCGACGCCACTCCGCCGCCCGCTGACGTCGCGCTCCATCGCCGCCGCAAGCTCCGGCCGTCAAGTCCGGCTACCCGGCGACCCCGCGTCCCTCTCCGGCAAGGACCCGGCCCATCTCCGGGGACCTCAACCCCGGCCATCCTCGGCTTCATTCTTGTGAAGTCTCTTCATTCTTTTCTTTCAATGTTCTGCCCGGTGGTTCTCTTGAAGATGCTCTACTAGTTCATTATTCTTCATTCTTTTTCTTCTCCGGTGGTTCCAACTCAAGCTTTGTCGATCGTAACCTTTCCTTGGTTCAAATGTTTTTCTCGTGCCGGTGCAATCCATAATCATCCATTTCTCGCTATTCAATCGTTCCGGAGTGCTCAAAATATATCGAAGATTCGCGCTTCCACTCTGTATTCGTTCAAGCTCTTTCGAGGTTGCTATCTCATTCAAGCCATTAAATTCAACCAGTGCATTCTCTCTTTTAAATCATTTCAACGGTGTTTCTCTTGAGTGGGCCCTAACCCACAGGTCTTTTTCCAGGATCTTACCTGACTCTTCTATTTTTCCCGGAGCTACCATCAAATTCTTCAAAGTTTGACGTAAGAATGAGTTATTTTCATCAGTCAAATGCCTTTTCTCCAAGATCTTTCAAATTCTTTCGTCGTTGGTTCAACCTTTCAATTCGTCATCCCGGAGTATCTCAACAATTCATGGTGGTGTTTCTCGTCGTCTTTCTCTGCATTGGAAGACCGAAGAAGAGTTTCTCTTTAATCTTGCTCCATTCTCTTCAAGATTCATGGTGCTAGCCTTATGCCGTCCTCTCATAATTGTTTTTTTGATTGTGAGAATTATTTTCACCCATCCGGAGTAATTCAGAGTATTTTTAGTTTGTTTCTCCGGAGATCGTCATTTCGGGTTTATTCATTCTCAACTTTCAGCTCTCATTCTCTAAATTTTACCGGTGCATCGTTCAAGTGATCTCTAATCAGTTCGTCATCTCTTCGTTCTCATGTATCTTGTTTGTCTCAAGTATCTTCGTTCATTTTCTAATTCTTACCGGTGTTTCATCTCCTTACTTCGTTCGTTTTCAATTCTTACGGTGGTTCGTTCAAGATTTCTCTTGTTTTGTTATCATATCAGATTTATTCATTGTTTCAATCCTTCCGGTGGTTCGTGAAGACCTTCCCAAGTTTGCGCTATATCTATCTTCATCCTTTCTACGAGAATAAGTAGTGTGCCAAATCCGTTGCTTCTCATCAATTTAATTGGTGAAGGATAAGCATAATGTAATTCTTATTCTTGCTTCATCGAGTGAATTCCATCCCTTATTCCGGATGTTCTACAAATTCTCGGTTTCACTTGGTTCATCTCTCTTTTCCCGGAGTTCCAACCTATTTCAATTATATCACCACGGAGATTCATCTAAATCGGTACAAGTCTTCACCTTGTGTTGTCAACTTCTCTTTCCTTCCGTTTGATCTTCCTTTTGTTACCGGAGTTCTTCATGGAGGTTCTACATGATTGTTCATCAAGGATTTAATTCTTTCAAGAAGTGTTCTTTGAGATTCTTTTCAGAGGAGCTCAAGCATTCTTCATCTTGCTATCCGGAGTGCAATTGTTCTTCCTTATCTTTGAGGTGGTAATATATCACTTTTCATTCACAAGAATGAGATATTTAAACCAATCAATCTCTTCATTGGAGTTATCTTGTGTCATGTTTCACCTAAAGCTTTCCCTAAGGATTGTTGCTAATTATGGTGCTCATAATTGATCCAAGTTCTTCATTTATCCTCCTGGTGAAATAGCTTCTCGTCTCCTTGTTCTTATCAATCCAATTCTTTTTCCCGTGAGTGGCAGGTTGTCACCTCATAATTTGAGATGTATTCCATAAGACCATATCAAGTTTATTCTTTTCGTTGTTGGTGTCCAACAATTCTGTTCGACCCTTCTCCTAAGGATGCTTTTTCAAGATTTCTGTGGCAGAAGCTGACATTTTCTTCTCCATTCTTTTCTTGCAATTATCTATCTTCTATTTCTTTCTTCCGGAGGCCTTGTGATGTTGCTATCTCCAACCCATCTTCTTGTTTTGTCAAGATCATGTTCTTTCCTTGGATTATCATATTATCTGGAGTGTGTGCCCGCTGCTCAAGTTCTTCATTTTATCAAGTCTTGCATCCCTTCTCAACTGGAGTGCTACCCAAATCGGTTCTTTCTTTTCCTCTTTCTGAACGGAGTGTTTTCAACTTCGTTCATCTCCGTTGTATTCTTTTCACGAAATGGCTTAACCTTTTCAAGGTTCTTTGGTCACACTCATTTGTCAAAGAAGCAACTTAGCTTTACCTCTTCTCTTTCTCTTCTGTTTTCCCTCCGGTGCCATTCTAGATCTCGGGACGAGATCCTCTCATAGTGATGGAGTGTTGTAACGCCCCAAGACCGATGTGCCAGGTGTCTTCCAGTTATTCGCTGTTGTTGCCTTTTCATTGCTTGCGTGTCATGCATTTCATATCATGTCATCATGTGCATTTCATTTGCATACATGTTCGTCTCATGCATCTGAGCATTTTTTCCATTGTCCGTTTTCCATTCCGGCGCTCCTATGTCACCCAGTGTTCCCTTCTACCTCTTTTCATGTGCGGGCGTTAAACGTTTTCGAATTGGACCGAGACTTGTCATGCGGCCTTGGTTTACTACCGGTAGACCGCCTATCAAGTTTCGTGCCATTTGGACTTCGTTTGATACTCCAACGGTTAACCGAGGGACCGAAAAGGCCTCGTGTGTGTTGCAGCCCAACACCCTTCCAAAGTTGCCCAAAAACCCACCTAAACCTTCTCCATCCTCTCAGTCGTTCGATCACGATCGCGTGGCCGAAAACCGCACCTCATTTGGACTCTCCTAGCTCCCTCTACCTATATATATGTGGCCTCCCCCGAAAAATTCACGGATGAAACCCTAGCCATCTTCCTCCTCCCGCCATCGGACATTGTCCAGCGCCCTCACCGCCGCCACGTGGCGCCTTCCGATTCACCGAGATGCCCGTGCCCACTTCCCCGCGCCGCCGCCCGCATCGGCCCGCCGGGGCCCAGGCGGGGCCCTCCCGGCCCGTGTCGCCACCCGCCGCCGCCTCGTGTCCCTGTTCGCCTGCGCCGCCCGAGCCTCACGCTGGCGCCGCCTCTCCGCCGCCGAGGCCGCCGGTCGCCTACGCCGCCCCGTCCCGCGCCGGCGAGCGCCGCGCCGCCCCGACGCCACTCCGCCGCCCGCTGACGTCGCGCTCCATCGCCGCCGCAAGCTCCGTCCGTCAAGTCCGGCTACCCGGCGACCCCGCGTCCCTCTCCGGCGAGGACCCGGCCCATCTCTGGGGACCTCAACCCCGGCCATCCTCGGCTTCCGCGCCGCGATCCGGATCTGGATCCGTTGCCGCTACAGTAAACCCTAACTAGGGTTGACTTTCCCCTTTCTCAGTTATTTTGTGCAAACTTTGACATGTCATAACTCTGCATCCGTAGCTCGGGTTTGTGCGTGTAGCATATCAAAATGTTCGTCTCGACGAGTACATCATTTCATCTCATTGCATCATTTCCACTTGAGCTCATCTTGATGCCCGAAATGCTGTTGGAAGAGGGCTATGTGACGAATTTGTCAGATCTGTTTCAGCAAATGGCCTTTTGTCATTTTTGCCATGATTAATGTGTGCATGCTATGATCCTGAGCTCTACATGTGCTTTGTAGAATGCCTTGCCATCTTTACAGAGGTGCTTGCCATGTATTTGTGTGATATTTGTGGTGACTAGCACAATCTTGTAAAGTAGCGTAACCGGTAATGCTGATTTCCGGGACTTAGAATTTCACCTAGTCCTTGTCCTGATTTTGTTGTTATGCCATATGTTCATGTTGTTTCCTAGTTATCCGTGCCTCTTTTGAGGATGATCAGTAAGGATGTTTTGTTAATACTGTTGTGCTCTATCCATCCATGTCTTTGTTTGCATTTCTGGAGCAACCTAGCTTGAGTCAATCGAGCTCTACTTTTGCTATAAAATGTTCCTGGCAGATTGTTAACATGTTTAGCGATTTTGCCAAGGTTGTTGCTATTGATCAGTGCATGCTATGTTGTTGTTCTTGCCATGTCTAGCTTCTATGCCATGTCTATTTGCTGGGTATATGTTTATTTTTTCATGCCATGCTCTGTAGTGAGTGCATCGAGCTCGTAAACATGCCTACTCGTTAACTTATTTGAATGCTCCAGTTTTTCACCAAGTCTGAATCTGTTTATGTTTTTGCTATGTTCACATGCTTGCAATTGTATTTTCCGATCCCTTTTGGCTCAAGGTCACTAAGGGACTTTTGTTATATGCTTTGAGTAGCTTCATGCCATACCTTGCTTTGCCATGATATATTCCTGTAGCATGTAGTTTTCATGCTCTAAAGTATGCTTCCTGATGATAAATTCCTGTTTTGATGTGATTTCTCTTAAGTCTGTAACCTGTTATCGTTTGCACTTTTGCCATACTTGTTTGAACCTGTTAATGAGTGAATTAGCCGTAGCTCAGTGTTCATCTTTTGTCAAGCATGTTGAGTAGATCCCTGCCATGTATTTTGTTGCCATGTTTGAGTGCTGTAGCATATTTATCTTGATGCATTTAGTTGGTCACTTGCTGATTATCGCAGACCGGTGCCATATTTGTTTTGCTTGCCATTTCCAAACCGTGCATCCGATTCCGGTGATCTTTATATCGATTTCAACCGAAATCATCTCCTCTTTCCAGTGGCACTCTTGGTTTTCCAAGATGAGGCCAGGTTCATTCATCCCTTGTCAAATCTTGCATATGCATCACATACCGCATCCCGCATAGCATACCATGTTTTGCATGATGTTGTTTGAGCATTGCACGTGGTTGATTGTGTGCCATTTGCTTGTTGTTCTTGTTTGGGTAGAGCCAGGAGACGAGTTCGTGAACGAGGAGCCCATTGAGTTTGCTTACGAGGATCAAGTCAACTCTGACAACTTTGCAGGCAAGATGACCATACCCTCGAAATCACTTCTATCTTTGCTTGCTAGATGCTCGCTCTTTTGCTATGCCTATGCTACGATACCTACCACTTGCTTACCATGCCTCCCATATTGCCATGTCAAACCTCTAACCCACCATGTCCTAGCAAACCGTTGTTTGGCTATGTTACCGCTTTGCTCAGCCCCTCTTATAGCGTTGCTAGTGGCAGGTGAAGATTGGAGATCGTTCCTTGTTGGAACATTGTTTATTGTTGGGATATCACAATATTATGTTGTTTATCTTAATGCATCTATATACTTGGTAAAGGGTGGAAGGCTCGGCCTTTTGCCTAGTGTTTTGTTCCACTCTTGCCGCCCTAGTTTCCGTCATATCGGTGTTATGTTCCCGGATTTTGTGTTCCTTACACGGTTGGGTTATAATGGGAACCCCTTGACAATTCGCCTTGAATAAAACTCCTCCAGCAATGCCCAACCTTGGTTTTACCATTTGCCACCTAGCCTCTTTTCCCTTGGGTTTCCGGAGACCAAGGGCCATATTTATTTAAACCCCCCTGGGCCAGTGCTCCTCTGAGTGTTGGTCCGACTGAGCTGCCTGCGGGGCCACCTCGGGGAAACTCGAGGGTTGGTTTTACTCGTAGCTAGTCTCATCTGAGTGTGCCCTGAGAACGAGATATGTGCAGCTCATATCGGGATTTGTCGGCACATTCGGGCGGTGTTGCTGGACTTGTTTTACCATTGTCGAGGATGTCTTGTAACCGGGATGCCGAGTCTGATCGAATTGTCTTGGGACAAGGAATATCCTTCGTTGACCGTGAGAGCTTGTGATGGGCTAAGTTGGGACTGCCCTGCAGGGATTTGAACTTTCGAAAGCCGTGCCCGTGGTTATGGGCAGATGGGAATTTGTTAATGTCCGGTTGTAGATAACCTGAAACTTAACTTAATAAAATGAATCAACCGCGTGTGTAACCGTGATGGTCTCTTCTCGGTGGAGTCCGGGAAGTGAACACGGTGTTGGAGTAATGCTTGACGTAGGTTGTTCTAGGATCACTTCTTGATCAATGTTGTTCGACCGTGCTTTTGCCTTCTCTTCTCACTCTCTTTTGTGAATAGGTTAGCCACCATATATGCTAGTCGCTTGCTGCAGCTCCACATCATACCTTGTCTTACCTATTAGCTTAAATAGTCTTGATCGCGAGGGTGTGAGATTGCTGAGTCCCCGTGACTCACAGATACTTCCAAAACCAGCTTGAAGGTGGCGTTGAACCATGCAGATGACGCAACCAAGCTCAAGGAGGAGCTCGATGAAGATCTTGTCCTTTGTGTTGTTTCGTTTTAGTTGATCAGTAGTGGAGCCCAGTTGGGGTCGATCGGGGACCTTGTCGCATTTGGGATTGTTCTTTATTTTGGTTCCGTAGTCGGACCTTGATTGTATTTGGATGTTGTAATGCTTTATTCATGTATTGTGTGAAGTGGCGATTGTAAGCCAACTATGTATCCCTTTCCCTTATGTATTACATGGGTTGTGTGAAGATTACCTCACTTGCGACATTGCTTTCAATGCGGTTATGCCTCTAAGTCATGCTTTGACACGTGGGAGTTATAGCCGCATCGAGGGAATTTCACTGGTGAAGATGACGTAGGTCACGTTCTGGGCCGGGTAGGGGTCGTCGCGCATCGCACCGGCGGCCGGAGGCGGTGGCAGAGGCGGAGGCGGCTGCCCCGCTCCCGGAGCCAGAACCGGAGGAAGCGGGATGTTGCCCCTGGCGATGCGCTTGGTGATGGCGCACTATCAAAGTGTCTGCATAGACGGCCTCGCGCCGCTGTGGTGCTTGTAGGGAGCGCCGAGCATCTCCTCAAAACTCATGGCTGGCTGCCATGCCATTTTGCCGGTGTTCCGGCGTTTGGCAGCCGGGTTGGCCGCGGGCCCCTACTCGGCGGCCGCGACGAGTCAGTTGTCGTAGCACTGAGCCGGTTGATCGACTTTGCGCTTGTTCTGCTGGTTGTGCTCCTGTCGGCTTCCCTCACCGGTTGGCTTTGGAGGCGGCACCGGCTTTGCCTTGCCGGCTTCGTCCAGTGCCACCTCGATTTTCATGGCGGAGTCGGTGTTGGCGTACTTGTGCGCCGTTACCATGACCGCGACCATAGTGGCCGGCTAGGAGCGCAAGAGCTTGTGCTTGAGGAGGGTGCCGTCTCGTGCACCCGTTGACGAAGTACTGGATGGCTTGAACTTCGTGGACGCCCTCGCAACTATTTTGGAGCTCGGTCCAGCGTGCGAGGTACTCGCTGCTGGTTTCCCCCGGCACCTGCACGCACATGGCGAGCTGACTGGGGCGGCCGGGTCGCTTGTAGGTGCCAGTGAAGTTTCGCACGAAAGCTTGCTCGAAGTCGACCCACGTGTTGATGCTGCCAGTCGGTAGACTGTTCAACCAGGTGCGGGCCGACCCCTGGATCATGAGAGGCGCATAGCGCACAGCGAGGCGGTGGTTGCTGGCGGCGATGCCGATGGCGGTGGTGTAGTCGGTGAGCCAGTCCTCCGGCTTCACAGTGCCATTGTAATTGGGGGTGTCACAAGGGAGCGTAAACCCTTTGGTGAAAGGCTCGCCCTGGATGCGTGGCCCGAATCACGCCGGTCTAACGGGTCCGGTCTCCTCCATCTCCTGGGAGAGGGCTAGTCGGTCGAGACAGTGACGAGCGTCAGTGTTGTCGATGTGGCGTGGACCCAGCTGGTCGGTGACTGTGCCGCGGGGGCTGGCTCGCCTGCCGCCGGACGTCGGCCGAGTTGGAGCAGGGGATCGAGGTGGCGCTGGGCCTCGGAGGCCGGCTCGTCCCCCAAGCCGCTAGCTGCCGTCAGGGCATGATTGCGCCGGGTCCAGGTGCGGACGGAGTGCGCCTCGCCGGGTGGCGAAGACACCATGTGCTGGAAATCGCCGGGTCCTGCGACACGAGCAAAGCCGGATCCGGCCGGCTTGGCGAGTTGGTTGAGGCGGTCCTGCTGTGCATTAGCCGCAGCGAGGAGGTCGTTCACCCTCTTGAGGCGATCCTGCAGCTCTTCGCCCGCAAGCTGATCCATGCCGGCCGCAGCCGCCTAGGCGGGAGTCTCGTAGACGGGAGGGAGGGCGCCGAAAGCGCGCCAGATCGCACCACCCCGGGCTCGCAAGTCGGCGACCCGACTTGGCTCGGGGGTGGCAGGCGTGAAGCTGTAGCCGGCCTTACGCTCCAGCTGGGCGGATTCGAGGCGACGTTGCATGGCGGCGAGTGTCTCGGTGAGGTCTAGCAGGCGCTGGCGATCATCGTTGAGGCGAGTCTAGACCTCGGCGATGTTGGAGGCATCGTTATCGGTGCCGATGGGAACGCGGAGGCTCTGTATCGTGGCACACAGCGGGTTGGGCGAGCCGGACCTATGCGCCGCGGCCTTAGCTTCAGTGGCCTTCCTTGCCGCGCTTGATGATGAGGAGGCATTGATGTCGGTGATGAAAACCTGCACGCAGAGGTCCATCACGCCGGTGGGAGCGCTGTCGCTGATGGAGAGCGGGGAGTCGGAAAAGCTAAGTACCTCGCGGGGGTACTTTTCGTACGTAGGCGCGTCGGAGATGCGCAGTGTGGTGAAGGAGGTAGCGAGCGTGTCGATGATGCCGTCCGCCAGCATGACGGGCTCGTCGGAGTCGGAGAGGATCCCCGTCTGAAGCATGCTCCCGGCCAGGACCTCGAGCTGCCCCATGGTGGGTGCCAACTGTCATGGTGGGCGCACGGCAGATGCCATGGGATGGCTAAAGAGAGGAGGAGGCTCGAGGGCACTGGTGGGCTCCAGAGGCGAGGTCGGCATTAGCGAGAGCGGGACGCAAGACATACCCAGGTTCGGGGCTCTCCGGAGAGATAACATCCCTAGTCCTGCTGAGTGTGGTTTATATGTAACAGTACAAAGTTGCTCCTAGAGCTGCATGGAGGGAGAAGGAGGCTTGGCGAAGGCTTAGGCTGCTCCCTCTCCTCGGGTGTTGCTTTGTGTGTGATCGATTGTGTGAATGAAGTGGGTTCTACCTGTATGCAAGGGGGCTCCTGGGGGGTTTTATAGGTCAACCCCCCAGGGGTACAAGGGTAATATTACAAGGCCGTAGAGCCGGGTTGTCAGTGTCCAGGAACCCGCTGCTGGGACCCGCCGGGTACCAGGGCTCACCGGGTTCTCCAAGCGTGGGCCCCATGCGCCTAGGGGGCACTGTGTGCCGTCTTGTCGATCGTCAGGGCATGGCCGGGTTGAGTCGGCTACAGTGGTGCTCCGTCAAGTTGCCGCTTGTGGGCGTCATTGGTCATGCCGGGACACTGTTTCCATGCCAAGCCTAGCCAGTGGGTAGGCATAGGGCACTGTAGCCACGCCGGCCCTAGTCAGTGGGTAGGTGGAGGGCACTGTTGCCTCGTCCAGCTGAACAGAGGCATGGGCGGGGTACTGTGGCATTGATCATTAGCTGGCAGAGATTCGTCCCATCGTATGTCTGGGATGGGACGGCCGCTCACCCTTGGCCGGGTTTGGAGAACACGCCAAGGGTGGTGCTGGCTTGCTGGAGAAGTCTTGAGCTTTGTTGTTGGGGCCGAGTCGAGGAGCCTGGCCGGGTCAGCCTTCTTGGCCGGATCGAGCGACTTGGCCGAGTCGAGCAACTCGGCCAAGGTCGGGCCGGATTGAGGGGCGATGCTAGCCCCATTGTTTTTGAAAAGGATTCGGGTTCTGTTGCCTGCCTGGGGTTCATCCTCCCGACACTGCCTCATCAGCACGGATGTGTGGGCCAACCCTGTCATAAATGGGTTTAAACTGACCTAATCGGTACTCCCTCTGTCCCATAATATATGATGTTTTTGCAAGCTAAACTATCTTGCAAAAACTCTTACATTGTGGGACGGAGGGAGTACTAGGTAGTAGTTTTTGGTGTGGATTAAGAAATTTTGGGTATGTTTTTGCTATTTTTTGTACAATATATTCTTCCTAGGGCTGGTTGAAAGTGGTAGTTTTTTGTTAAATACTCTACATATTGTAAGTAGGGCTGAAAGATAAGCTTTGGAACCCAATAAGCAAGGCTAGTTACATAGTGCATATGTGTACATGATTGATAGTAAATATCAACCACGAGTGACTAATATCTTGATGGAAAACTCGAAACTATGGAATACTAGAAATTTTTTTGCATGGTTGGAAATACTAGCAATGTTCATGTGCATGATGTCTACTACACAACCTTCTTCTTGTAGACGTTGTTGGGCCTCCAAGTGCAGAGGTTTGTAGGACAGTAGCAAATTTCCCTCAAGTGGATGACCTAAGGTTTATCAATCCATAGGAGGCGTAGGATGAAGATGGTCTCTCTCAAGCAACCCTGCAACCAAATAACAAAGAGTCTCTTGTGTCCCCAACACACCCAATACAATGGTAAATTGTATAGGTGCACTAGTTCGGCGAAGAGATGGTGACACAAGTGGTATATGGATGGTAGATAAAGGTTTTTGTAATCTGAAGATATAAAAACAGCAAGGTAACTAATGATAAAAGTGAGCACAAACGGTATTGCAATGCGTTGAAACAAGGCCTAGGGTTCATACTTTCACTAGTGCAAGTTCCCTCAACAATAATAACATAATTGGATCACATAACTATCCCTCAACATGCAACAAAGAGTCACTCCAAAGTCACTAATAGCGGAGAACAAACGAAGAGATTATAGTAGGGTAAGAAACCACCTCAAAGTTATCCATTCTGATCGATCTATTCTAGAGTCCGTAGTAAAATAACACGAAGCTATTCTTTCCGTTCAATCTATCATAGAGTTCATACTAAAATAACACCTTAAGACACAAATCAACCAAAACCCTAATGTCACCTAGATACTACAATGTCACCTCAAGTATCCGTGGGTATGATTATACGATATGCATCACACAATCTCAGATTCATCTATTCAACCAACACAAAGAACTTCAAAGAATGCCCCAAAGTTTCTACCGGAGAGTCAAGACGAAAACGTGTGCCAACCCCTATGCATAGGTTCAATGGCCAAACCCGCAAGTTGATCACCAAAACATACATCAAGTGGATCAATAGAATACCCCATTTTCACCACATGTATCCCACGCAAGACATACATCAAGTGTTCTCATATCCTTAAAGACTCAATCCAATAAGATAACCTCAAAGGGAAAACTCAATCCATTACAAGAGAGTAGAGGGGGGAAACATCATAAGATCCAACTATAATAGCAAAGCTCGCGATACATCAAGATCGTACCACCTCAAGAACATGAGAGAGAGAGAGATCAAACACATAGCTACTGGTACATACCCTCAGCCCCGAGGCAGAACTACTCCCTCCTCGTCATGGAGAGTGTCGGGATGATGAAGATGGCCACCGGAGAGGGATTCCCCATCCAGCAGGGTGCCGGAACGGGTCTAGATTGGTTTTCGGTGGCTACAGAGGCTTCTGGCGACAGAACTCCTGATCTTTTGTGCTCCTCGATATTTTTAGGGTATATGGGTATATATGGGAGGAAGAAGTATGTCGGTGGATCTCCGGGCTGTCCACGAGGCAGGGGGGCGCGCCCAGGGGGGTGGGCGCGCCCCCACCCTCATGGGCAGCCCGGGACTCTCTTGGTCCAACTCCGATACTCCGTGGGCTTCTTCTGGTCCAAAAATAAGTTCCGTGAAGTTTCAGGTCAATTGGACTCCGTTTGATTTTCCTTTTCTGCGATACTCTAAAACAAGGAAAAAACTGAAACTGGCACTGGGCTCTAGGTTAATTGGTTAGTCCCAAAAATCATATAAAATAGCATATAAATGCATATAAAACATCCAATGTTGATAATATAATAGCATGGAACAATCAAAAATTATAGATACGTTGGAGACGTATCAGCATCCCCAAGCTTAATTCCTGCTCGTCTTCGAGTAGGTAAATGACAAAAACAGAATTTTTGAAGTGGAATGCTACCTAACATATTTATCCATGTAATTCTCTTTATTGTGGCAAGAATATTCAGATCCATAAGATTCAAGACAAAAGTTCAATATTGACATAAAAATAATAACACTTCAAGCATACTAACAAAGCAATTATGTCTTCTCAAAATAACATGGCCAAAGAAAGCTATCCCTACAAAATCATATAGTCTGGCTATGCTCCATCTTCACCACACAAAATATTTAAATCATACACAACCCCGATGACAAGCCAAGCAATTGTTTCGTACTTTTGATGTTCTCAAACTTTTTCAATCTTCACGCAATACATGAGCGTGAGCCATGGATATAGCACTATATGTGGAATAGAAGGGTGGTTGTGAAGAAGACAAAAAGGGAGAAGATAGTCTCACATCAACTAGGCATATCAACGGGCTATGGAGATGCCCATCAATAGATATCAATGTGAGTGAGTAGGGAATGCCATGCAACGGATGCACTAGAGCTATAAGTGTATGAAAGCTCAACAAAAGAAACTAGTGGGTGTGCATACAACTTGCTTGCTCACAAAGACCTAGGGAATTTTGAGGAAGCCCATCATTGGAATATACAAGCCAAGTTCTATAATGAAATATTCCCACTAGTATATGAAAGTGACAACATAGAAGAGTCTTTATCATGAAGATCATGGTGCTACTTTGAAGCACAAGTGTGGTAAAAGGATAATAGCATTGCCCCTTCTCTCTTTTTCTCTCATTTTTTTGTTTTTGTTTTTTGGGCCTTCTATTTTTTTGCCTTTTTTAGTCCGGAGTCTCATCCCGACTTATGGGGAAATCATAGTCTCCATCATCCTTTCCTCACATGGGACAATGCTCTAATAATGATGATCATCACACTTTTATTTACTTACAACTCAACAATTACAACTCAATACTTAGAACAAAATATGACTCTATATGAATGCCTCCGGCGGTGTACCGGGATGTGCAATGACTCATGAGTGACATGTATGAAAGAATTATGAACGATGGCTTTGCCACAAATACAATGTCAACTACATGATCATGCATAGCAATATGACAATGATGAAGCATGTCATAATAACGGAACGGTGGAAAGTTGCATGGCAATATATCTCAGAATGGCTATGGAAATGCCATAATAGGTAGGTATGGTGGCTGTTTTGAGGAAGGTGTATGGTGGGTTTAAGGTACCAGCGAAAGTTACGCGGTACTAGATGTTGGAAATATGCCCTAGAGGCAACAATATAATGGTTATTATTATATTTCCTTGTTTATGATAATTGTCTATTGTTCATGCTATAATTGTGTTATCCGGAAATCATAATACATGTGTGAATACATAGACCACAACACGTCCCTAGTGAGCCTCTAGTTGACTAGCTCGTTGATCAAAAGATAGTCATGGTTTCCTGACTATGGACATTAGATTTTATTGATAACAGGATCACATCATTAGGAGAATGATGTGATGGAAAAGACCCAATCCTAAGCATAGTTTAAAGATCATGTAGTTCGTTTGCTAGAGCTTTTCCAAATGTCAAGTATCATTTCCTTAGACCATGAGATTGTGCAACTCCCGGATACCGTCGGAGTGCTTTGGGTGTGCCAAACGTCACAACGTAACTGGGTGACTATAAAGGTGCACTACGGGTATCTCCTAAAGTGTCTATTGGGTTGGCACGAATCGAGACTAGGATTTGTCACTCTGTATGACGAAGAGGTATCTCTGGGCCCACTCGATAATGCGTCATCATAATGAGCTCAATGTGACCAAGTGGTTGATCACGGGATCATGCATTGCGGTACGAGTAAAGTGACTTGCCGGTAACGAGATTGAACGATGTATTGGGATACCGACGATCGAGTCTCGGGTAAGTAACGTACCGATTGACAAAGGGAATTGTATACGGGATTGATTGAATCCTCGACATCGTGGTTCATCCGATGAGATCATCGAGGAGCATGTGGGAGCCAACATGGGTATCCAGATCCCGTTGTTGGTTATTGACCGGAGAGTCGTCTCGGTCATGTCTGCGTGTCTCCCGAACCCGTAGGGTCTACACACTTAAGGTTCGGTGAAGCTAGGGTTGTTGAGATATTAGTATACGATAACCCGAAAGTTGTTCGGAGTCCCGAATGAGATCCCGGACGTCACAAGGAGTTCTGGAATGGTCCAGAGGTGAAGAGTTATATATAGGAAGTCAAGTTTCGGCCATCGGGAAAGTTTCAGGGGTAATCGGTATTGTACCGGGACCACCGGAAGGGTCCCGGGGGTCCACCAGGTGGGGCCACCTATCCCGGAGGGCCCCATGGGCTGAAGTGGGAGAGGAGCCAGCCCCTAGTGGTCTGGTGCGCCCCCCTTGGGCCTCCCCCTGCGCCTAGGGTTGGAAACCCTAGGGGTGGGGGCTCCCAACTTGGCTTGGGGGGCAAGCCACCCCCCTTGGCTGCCCCCCCTTGGAGATCCCATTTCCTAGGGTCGGCGCCCCCCTAGGGGTCCTATATATAGTTGGGGGGAGGGAGGGCAGCCGCACCCTAGCCCCCGACGCCTCCCTCTCCATCCCGTGACACCTCTCCCTCTCGCTAAGCTTGGCGAAGCCCTGCCGAGATCGCCGTTGCTTCCACCACCACTCCGTCGTGCTGCTGGATCTCCATCAACCTCTCCTTCCCCCTTGCTGGATCAAGTTGGAGGAGATGTCTTCCCAACTGTACATGTGTTGAACGCGGAAGTGCCGTCCGTTCGGTGCTAGGTCATCGGTGATTTGGATCACGACGAGTATGACTCCATCAACCCCGTTCTCTTGAACGCTTCCGATCGCGATCTACAAGGGTATGTAGATGCACTCCCCTCTCCTTCGTTGCTAGATGACTACATAGATTGATCTTGGTGATGCGTAGAAAATTTTAAAATTCTGCTACGTTCCCCAACAGTGGCATCATGAGCTAGGTCTATGCGTAGTTTCTATGCACGAGTAGAACACAAAGCAGTTGTGGGCATCGATATTGTCAATTTACTTTCCGTTACTAGTCTTATTTTGATTCGGCAGCATCGTGGGATGAAGCGTCCTGGACCGACCTTACACGTACGCTTACGTGAGACTGGTTCCACCGACTGACATGCACTAGTTGCATAAGGTGGCTAGCGGGTGTTTGTCTCTCCCACTTTAGTCGGATCGGATTCGATGAAAAGGGTCCCTATGAAGGGTAAATAGAAATTCGCATATCACGTTGTGGTTTTGGCGTATGTAAGAAACGTTCTTGCTAGAAACCTATAGCAGCCACGTAAAAACTTGCAACAACAATTAGAGGACGTCTAACTTGTTTTTGCAGCATGTGCCATGTGATGTGATATGGCCAAAAGGATGTGATGAATGATATATGTGATGTATGAGATTGATCATGTTCTGAATCACGACTTGCATGTCGATGAGTATGACAACCGGCAGGAGCCATAGGAGTTGTCTTAATTTATTTATGACATGCGTGTCAACATAAACGTCATGTAATTACTTTACTTTATTGCTAAACCGTTAGCCATAGTAGTAGAAGTAATAGATGACGAGACAACTTCAAGAAGACACAATGATGGAGATCATGGTGTCATGCCGGTGACAACGATGATCATGGAGCCCCGAAGATGGAGATCAAAAGGAGCAAATGATATTGGCCATATCATGTCACTATTTGATTGCATGTGATGTTTATCATGTTTTACATCTTATTTGCTTAGAACGAAGATAGCTTAAATAAGATGATCCCTCATAATAATTTCAAGAAAGTGTTCCCCCTAACTGTGCACCGTTGCGAAGGTTCATTGTTTCGAAGCACCACATGATGATCGGGTGTGATAGATTCTAACGTTTGAATACAACGGGTGTAAGCCAGATTTACACACGCAATACACTTAGGTTGACTTGACGAGCCTAGCATGTACAGACATGGCCTCGGAACACGGAAGACCGAAAGGTCGAGCATGAGTCGTATAGAAGATACGATCAACATGAAGATGTTCACCGATGTTGACTAGTCCATCTCACATGATGATCGGACACGGCCTAGTTGACTCGGATCATGTTTCACTTAGATGACTAGAGGGATGTCTATCTGAGTGGGAGTTCATTGAATAATTTGATTAGATGAACTTAATTATCATGAACTTAGTCTAAAATCTTTACATTATCTCTTGTAGATCAAATGGCCCACGCTAATGTTGCCCTCAACTTCAACGCGTTCCTAGAGAAAACCAAGCTGAAAGATGATGGCAGCAACTATACGGACTGGGTCCGGAACCTGAGGATCATCCTCATAGCTGCCAAGAAAGATTATGTCCTAGAAGCACCGCTAGGTGACGCACCCATCCCAGAGAACCAAGACGTTATGAACGCTTGGCAGTCACGTGCTGATGATTACTCCCTCGTTCAGTGCGGCATGCTTTACAGCTTAGAACCGTGGCTCCAAAAGCGTTTTGAGCAACACGGATCATATGAGATGTTCGAAGAGCTGAAAATGGTTTTCCAAGCTCATGCCCGGGTCGAGAGATATGAAGTCTCCGACAAGTTCTTCAGTTGTAAGATGGAGGAAAATAGTTCTGTCGGTGAGCACATACTCAAAATGTCTGGGTTGCATAACCGCTTGACTCAGCTGGGAGTTAATCTCCCGAATGACGCGGTCATTGACAGAATCCTTCAGTCGCTTCCACCGAGCTACAAGAGCTTTGTGATGAACTTCAATATGCAGGGGATGGAGAAGACCATTCCTGAGGTATATTCAATGCTGAAATCAGCGGAGGTTAATAAAACCACTAAGTTTAAGAAAGGCAAGGGTAAGAAGAACTTCAAGAAGGACGGCAAGGGGGTTGCCGCGCCCGGTAAGCAAGCTGCCAGGAAGAAGCCAAAGAATGGACCCAAGCCCGAGACTGAGTGTTTTTATTGCAAGGGAAGTGGTCACTGGAAGCGGAACTACCCCAAATATTTAGCGGACAAGAAGGCCGGCAACACTAAAGGTATATGTGATACATGTAATTGATGTGTACCTTACCAGTACTCGTAGTAGCTCTTGGGTATTTGATACCGGTGCAGTTGCTCACATTTGTAACTCAAAGCAGGAGCTGCGGAATAAGCGGAGACTGGTGAAGGACGAGGTGACGATGCGCGTTGGGAATGGTTCCAAGGTCGATGTGATCGCCGTTGGGACGCTACCTCTACATTTACCTACAGGATTAGCTTTAAACCTCAATAATTGTTATTTAGTGCCAGCTTTGAGCATGAACATTGTATCAGGATCTCGTTTAATTTGAGATGGCTACTCATTTAAATCCGAGAATAATGATTGTTCTATTCATATGAGAGATATGTTTTATGGTCATGCTCCGCTGGTGAATGGTTTATTCTTAATGAATCTCGAGCGTAATGTTACACATATTCATAGTGTGAATACCAAAAGTTGTAAGGTTGATAATGATAGTCCCACATACTTGTGGCACTGCCGCCTTGGTCACATAGGTGTCAAACGCATGAAGAAGCTCCATGTAGATGGACTTTTGGAGTCTCTTGATTACGAGTCATTTGACACGTGCGAACCATGCCTCATGGGTAAAATGACCAAGACTCCGTTCTCAGGAACAATGGAGCGAGCAACCAACTTATTGGAAATCATACGTACTGATGTGTGCGGTCCAATGAGTGTTGAGGCTCGCGGTGGCTATCGTTATGTTCTCACCCTCACTGATGACTTGAGTAGATATGGGTATGTCTACTTAATGAAACACAAGTCTGAGACCTTTGAAAAGTTCAAGGAATTTCAAAGTGAGGTTGAGAATCAACGTGACAGGAAAATCAAGTTCTTGCGATCAGATCGTGGGGGAGAATACTTGAGTCATGAATTTGGCATGCACTTAAGGAAATGTGGAATAGTTTCACAACTCACGCCGCCTGGAACACCTCAGCGTAATGGTGTGTCCGAACATCGTAATCGCACTCTATTGGATATGGTGCGATCTATGATGTCTCTTACCGATCTACCGCTGTCATTTTGGGGCTATGCTTTAGAGACTGTCGCATTCACTTTAAATAGGGCTCCGTCGAAATCCGTTGAGACGACAACGTATGAATTATGGTTTGGGAAGAAACCTAAGCTGTCGTTTCTAAAAGTTTGGGGATGCGATGCTTGTGTCAAGAAACTTCAACCTGAAAAGCTCGAACCCAAATCGGAAAAATGCGTCTTCATAGGATACCCTAAAGAAACTATTGGGTATACCTTCTACCTCAGATCCGAAGGCAAGATCTTTGTTGCCAAGAATGGATCCTTTCTAGAGAAAGAGTTTCTCTCAAAAGAAGTAAGTGGGAGGAAAGTAGAACTAGATGAAGTATTGCCTCTTGAACCGGAGAGTAGCGCAGCTCAAGAAAATGTTCCTGAGGTGCCTGCACCGACTAGAGAGGAAGTTAATGATGATGATCATGAAACTTCAGATCAAGTTGCTACTGAACTTCGTAGGTCCACAAGGACACGTTCCGCACCAGAGTGGTACGACAACCCTGTCCTGGAAATCATGTTGTTAGACAATAGTGAACCTTCAAACTATGAAGAAGCGATGGTGGGCCCGGATTTCGACAAATGGCTGGAAGCCATGAAATCTGAGATAGGATCCATGTATGAAAACGAAGTATGGACTTTGACTGACTTGCCCGATGATCGGCGAGCCATAAAAAATAAATGGATCTTTAAGAAGAAGACATACGCGGATGGTAATGTAACCATCTATAAAGCTCGGCTTGTCGCTAAGGGTTATTGACAAGTTCAAGGGGTTGACTACGATGAGACTTTCTCACCCGTAGCGAAGCTGAAGTCCGTCCGAATCATGTTAGCAATTGCCGCATTCTATGATTATGAGATATGGCAAATGGACGTCAAAACGGCATTCCTTAATGGTTTCCTTAAGGAAGAATTGTATATGATTGAGCCGGAAGGTTTTGTCGATCCTAAGAATGCTGACAAGGTGTGCAAGCTCCAACACTCGATCTATGGGTTGGTGCAAGCCTCTCGGAGTTGGAACATTCATTTTGATGAGATGATGAAAGCATTTGGGTTTACGCAGACTTATGGAGAAGCCTGCATTTACAAGAAAGTGAGTGGGAGCTCTGTAGCATTTCAAATATTGTATGTGGATGACATATTGTTGATGGGAAATGATATAGAATTCTTGGAAAGCATAAAGGCCTACTTGAACAAGTGCTTTTTAGTGAAGGATCTTGGAGAAGCTGCTTACATATTAGGCATCAAGATCTATAGAGATAGATCGAGATGCCTCATTGGTCTTTCACAGAGTACGTACCTTGACAAGATATTGAAGAAGTTCAATATGGATTAGTCAAAGAAGGGGTTCTTGCCTGTATTGCAAGGTACGAGATTGAGCACGGCTCAATGCCCGACCACGGCAGAAGATAGATAAAAGATGAGTGTCGTCCCCTATGCCTCAGCCATAGGGTCTATCATGTATGCTATGCTGTGTACCAGACCTGATGTAAACCTTGCCGTAAGTTTGGTAGGAAGGTACCAAAGTAATCCCGGCATGGAACATTGGACAGCGGTCAAGAATATCCCGAAGTACCTGAAGAGGACTAAGGATATGTTTCTCGTTTATGGAGGTGACGAAGAGCTCGTCGTAAAGGGTTATGTTGATGATAGCTTCGACACAGATCTGGATGACTCTAAGTCACAAACCGGATACGTGTATATTTTGAATGGTGGGGCAGTAAGCTGGTGCAGTTGCAAGCAAAGCGTTGTGGCGGGATCTACATGTGAAGCGGAGTACATGGCAGCCTCGGAGGCAGCACAAGAAGCAATCTAGGTGAAGGAGTTCATTACCGACCTAGGAGTCATACCCAATGCATCGGGCCCGATGACTCTCTTCTGTGACAACACTGGAGCTATTGCCCTTGCCAAGGAGCCCAGGTTTCATAGGAAGACCAGGCATATCAAGTGTCGCTTCAACTCCATTCGTGAAAGTGTTCAAAATGGAGACATAGATATTTGTAAAGTACATATGGACCTGAATGTGGCAGATCCGTTGACTATACCTCTCCCTAGAGCAAAACAAGATCAACACCAGAACTGTATGGGTGTTCGATTCATCACAATGTAACTAGATTATTGACTCTAGTGCAAGTGGGAGACAGTTGGAAATATGCCCTAGAGGCAATAATAAAATGGTTATTATTGTATGTCCTTGTTCATGATAATTGTCTATTGTTCATGCTATAATTGTGTTATCCGGAAATCGTAATACATGTGTGAATACATAGACCACAACAAGTCCCTAGTGAGCCTCTAGTTGACTAGCTCGTTGATCAAAAGATAGTCATGGTTTCCTGACTATGGACATTAGATGCCATTGATAACGGGATCACATCATTAGGAGAATGATGTGATGGACAAGACCCAATCCTAAGCATAGCTTAAAGATCGTGTAGTTCGTTTGCTAGAGCTTGTCCAAATGTCAAGTATCATTTCCTTAGACCATGAGATTGTGCAACTCCCGGATACCGTAGGAGTGCTTTGGGTGTGCCAAACGTTACAACATAACTGGGTGACTATAAAGGTGCACTACGGGTATCTCCGAAAGTGTCTGTTGGGTTGGCACGAATCGAGACTGGGATTTGTCACTCCGTATGACAGAGAGGTATCTTTGGGCCCACTCGGTAATGCATCATCATAATGAGCTCAATGTGACCAAGTGGTTAATCACGGGATCATGCATTGCGGTACGAGTAAAGTGACTTGCCGGTAACAAGATTGAACGAGGTATTGGGATACCGACGATCGAGTCTCGGGCAAGTAACATACCGATTGACAAAGGGAATTGTATACGGGATTGATTGAATCCTCGACATCGTGGTTCATTCGATGAGATCATCGAGGAGCATGTGGGAGCCAACCTGGGTATCCAGATCCCGCTATTGGTTATTTACCGGAGAGTCATCTCGGTCATGTCTGCATGTCTCCCGAACCCGTAGGGTCTACACACTTAAGGTTCGGTGACGCTAGGGTTGTTGAGATATTAGTATACGGTAACCCGAAAGTTGTTTGGAGTCCCGGATGAGATCCTGGACGTCACGAGGAGTTCCGGAATGGTCCGGATGTGAAGATTTATATATAGGAAGTCAAGTTTCAGCCATCGGGAAAGTTTCGAGGGTAATCGATATTGTACCGGGACCACCGGAAGGGTCCCGGTGGTCCACCAGGTCGGTCCACCTATCCCGGAGGGCCCCATGGGCTGAAGTGGGAGGGGAACCAGCCCCTAGTGGGCTGGTGCGCCCCCCTTGGGCCTCCCCCTGCGCCTAGGGTTGGAAACCCTAGGGGTGGGGGCGCCCCACTTGGTTTGGGGGGCAAGCCACCCCCTTGGTCCCGCCCCCCTTGGAGATGCCATTTCCTAGGGCCGGAGCCCCCTAGGGTTCCTATATATAGTGGGGGGAGGGAGGGCAGCCGCACCCTAGCCCCTGGAGCCTCCCTCTCCCTCCCGTGACACCTCTCCCTCTCGCTAAGCTTGACGAAGCCCTGCCGAGATCGCCGTTGCTTCCACCACCATGCCGTCGTGCTGCTGGATCTCCATCAACCTCTCCTTCCCCCTTGCTGGATCAAGTTGGAGGAGACGTCTTCCCAACCGTACATGTGTTGAACACGGAGGTGTCGTCCGTTCGGCGCTAGGTCATCGGTGATTTGGATCACGACGAGTACGACTCCATCAACCCCGTTCTCTTGAACGCTTCCGCTCGCGATCTACAAGGGTATGTAGATGCACTGCCCTCTCCCTCGTTGCTAGATGACTCCATAGATTGATCTTGGTGATGCGTAGAAAATTTTAAAATTCTACTACGTTCCCCAACACTAGAGAGGCTAGCAATGGTGGAAGGGTGAGAGTGCGTATAATCCATGGACTCGACATTAGTCATAAAGAACTCACATACTTATTGCAAGAATCTATTAGTTATCGAAACAAAGTACTACTCGCATGCTCCTAGGACAATAGATTGGTAGGAAAAGACCATTGTTCGTCCCCGACCGTCACTCATAAGGAAAACAATCAATAAATAAATCATGCTCCGACTTCATCACATAACGGTTCACCATACGTGCATGCTATGGGAATCACAAACTTTAACACAAGTATCTCACAAATTCACAACTACTCACTAGCATGACTCTAATATTACCATCCTCATATCTCAAAACAATTATCAACTATCAAATTTCTCTTTGTATTCAATGCACTCTATATGAAAGTTTTTCTTATATCCCTCTTGGATGCCCATCATATTAGGACTAGTTTCATAACCAAAGCAAACTACCATGATGTTCTAAGGACTCTCAAAATAATATAAGTGAAGCATGAGAGTTCATCTATTTCTACAAAATAAAACCACCACCGTGCTCTAAAAAGATATAAGTGAAGCACTAGAGCAACAACAAACTACTCCGAAGGATATAAGTGAAGATCAATGAGTAGTCAAATAATTATGCAACTATGTGAAGACTCTCTGACATTTAATAATTTTAGATCTTGGTATTTTATTAAAACAGCAAGCAAAACAAAATATAATGAAATGATGCTCCAAGCAAAACACATATCATGTGGTGAATAAAAATATAGCTCCAAGTAAAGTTACTGATGAATGAAGACGAAAGAGGGGATGCCTTCCGGGGCATCCCCAAGCTTAGGCTTTTGGTTGTCCTTGAATATTACCTTGGGGTGCCTTGGGCATCCCCAAGCTTAGGCTCTTGCCAATCCTTATTCCATAGTCCATCGAATCTTTACCCAAAACTTGAAAACTTCACAACACAAAACTTAACAGAAAACTCGTAACCTCCGTTAGCAAAAGAAAACAAAACACCACTTCAAGGTACTGTAGTGAACATATTATTTATTTGTATTGGTGTTAAACCTACTGTATTCCAACTTCTCTATGGTTTATAAACTCTTTTACTAGCCATAGATTCATCAAAATAAGTAAACAACACATAGAAAACAGAATCTGTCAAAAACAGAATAGTCTGTAATAATCTGTAACTAACGCAAACTTCTGGAACCCCAAAAATTCTAAAATAAATTTCTGGACGTGAGAAATTTATCTATTAATCATCTTCAAAAAGAATTAACTAAATAGCACTCTCCAATAAAAAATGGCAGCAATTCTCGTGAGCGCTAAAGTTTCTGTTTTTTACAGCAAGATCAACAAGACTTTCCCCAAGTCTTCCCAACGGTTCTACTTGGCACAAACACTAACTAAAACATAAAAACTCAATCATAACAGACTAGATAAATTATTTATTGCTAAACAGGAGAAAAAAGCAACGAAAAAAAAATAAAAATTGGGTTGCCTCCCAACAAGCGCTAACGTTTAACGCCCCTAGCCAGGCATGATGATTTCAATGATGCTCACATAAAAGATAAGAATTGTAACATAAAGAGAGCATCATGAAGAATATGACTAGAAAATTTAAGTCTAACCCACTTACAATGCGTAGGGATTTTGTGAGCAAACAATTTATGGGGACGATAATCAACTAGCATAGGAAGGCAAAACAAGCATAACTTTGAGACTTTAAGCACATAGGGAGGAAACTTGATATTATCACAATTCCTACAAGTATATATTACTCCCTCATAATAATTTTCAGCTGCATCATGAATGAATTCAACAATATAACCAGCACCTAAAGCATTCTTTTCATGATCTACAAGCATAGAAATTTTATTACTCTCCACACAAGCAAAATTCTTCTCATGAATAATAGTGGGAGCAAACTCAACAAAATAATTATCATGTGAGGCATAATCCAATTGAAAACTAAAATCATGATGACAAGTTTAATGGATATCATTATTCTTTATAGCATACAAGTCATCACAATAATCGTCATAGATAGCAACTTTGTTATAAAAATCTTGGAAATGAGAGTAACATATAGCAATCATGATGTTATGATCATAATTTCCATTCTAACAATCATTAGATGCCAATTGTTCTCATATCAACTCTAACAATAACATGCATGGTCATAAAAATCTAGGAAATGAGAGGAACATATAGCAATGATGTGGTTATAGACATACTATCTATTCAAAATTTGTAATAATGAACAGGCAGTCGTATTCATAAGGTAAAGATGAGATAAAACAATTACACGACGATAGATTCCACTAGTATAGGCAGCCAATATGTGCGTCGACCACGTAAACGATGTCATCATGCACTATAGCATCAGACAGAAATGTTGCCTCAACAGGATTGACGATGAGCCATAACCATGTATGGTGACCGGATTCCAGATAGACTAATCCCATGTTGAACAAGGCAATGAGCTTGTAATCCATGTAGTCTTCTAATGGTGTGGGCACTTCGTAGATTACAACTTTCAGCAAACAGATGTCGATCCAAAAGCTTGATGCGTCTCGTGCGTAGTAGGCAGGAGTTTCTGGCGGGCCGTGAGGCTCAATGGGGGCGGTATCCAACGATGGAAGGGTGATCTCTCGCTGGGTGTAGATATCCATGAGACGCCACGGACTACCGGATGGGTGGATGAGGATGATCCAGTTGTCCTTCATGCCCACCCAGTAGTGGCCGCGCATGAAGGACAGGTGGACGGGTAGTGGTAGCATGTCGAGGGGCACCACGACAACCTCTATAGGATCATCAAGTCGGTGTCTGGGCCACCTGCGAGGATCGGGCATCAGCAAGCAGGGTATCTTGAAAAGAGCCGGCTGGTTGCAGACGAGTAGAGGTACAAAGACACCGAACATGCAGCCAGACGGACGGTGTTGAGTAGGTCCATACGATTACAGATCGGCTCCAAGACAACATCGGGGAGGGAATTCCAATCGCTGCTCTGTGTGTCAGTCGGTTCTGCCATTGGGGTTTTCGGTGCCTGCGAGCCAACGGGGAAGTGGATTTGGGCGGGTGAGCGAAGAAGCTTCTCCTCGTGTAGCCGAGCAGTGAGCGGGGGGATATGGTACGCACGAGCTACCAAGGAAGATAGTGCGGGCGGGCGAGCAGTGAGCGGGGGGGAATGGTGTGCGGCCGACGATGGGGAAGAGAGGCGGAAGAAGAAGAGAGGAGGAAGAAGAGTGGGAGACGGGGAAGAAAGTGCATTAAATCTCAATTCTACTACTACCAGGATATACCGTCCTTCGAAGTGTAAATAGTTACATAGATGACATGTGGGTCTACCACAAGAGGGCCCATATGTCAGTTAATGGAGGACAGAAGCATGCTCTACTGGCAAACATGATGGCAATACTGGGTAAGGCTGATTTAGTAACACCAACACGCTGGTTCAGCTTATTAATTAAGTGTCCCATCTGCTGCAGCGTGTATTGTCACTTCACTGCGAAGACTAGTTGAATAGTTCTCTCTGACCAAGATGGGGAATAATGGATCGCGAAGACTTCCTTTCTACATTATCCCTATGCCTCTACGCTCACTTCACTCATTTTGCTCTGTACGTAGTCACTTGTTGAAATCTCTAGAAAGACAAATACTCCGTATTTGGGAACAGAGGGAGGATTTTACTCCGTATTTGGGAACGGAGGGAGTATCACCATATGGAGGGAACAGATGTCAGGACCCCGACTCGATGTCACATCGATCTAGCCGGTAACACCTCATATCACTTTGCGGCCTCACGCACGGTATCCCCACGGGTGTCGCCTTACCTTTGCCCGGGACCGTTTGCGCCTTTTGGCTCACGTATATGATAGTGTTGCTAGCATCCATATGATAAGGAGCCCGGGCTGACATGACTAGTCGTAAACCCAAAGTGGCACAGACTTACAGGGACAGGCATCCATGACCCAGCTTCGAACGTGTCGGTCATCAGCAAGTGGGTCCGGGCTGTAGCACTGGGCTAGCAGGACTCCGGTAAACCGGGCTGTAGCGGGCTAACAGGACTCCGGTACTCAAAGCGTGACATTTCCCCGAAGGGACAGACACAGGAACGAAGAAGGACACATGCCGGCCAGCCTAAGTGTTCCGGAGCAGTAGCAAGCTACCATGGCTCAGTGGAAACACTAGGAGACATTTCCCGGTAAGAGAGGCTACTAAAGATAAACAACTAGATGGTCAGATCCCACACATACCAAGCATTTCAATAACATACACACAATATGCTCGATATGTGCAATACAACATGGCATCACAAAATGACTCTACTACTCAAGTAGTTTATTCAATAGGCTCCGAGGAGCGAGATATTACAAACATGGGTCTCGTGACCCAACACTCAGAGCATACAAGTCAAAGCACAAGCGGAAGCTATCATGTCTGAGTACAGACAACTATAAATGAAAAGGCTGAGAAGCCTGACTATCTACCAGATCCTGCCGAGGGCACAAGATCGTAGCTGAGGTATCAAGCTAAACGTCGAAGTCCACGTGAAACTACTAGCGAGACCGAAGTCTCTCTGCAAAAACATAAAATAGGCAAACGTGAGTACAAATGTACCCAGCAAGACTTACATCAGAACTATCTACATATGCATCATTATCAACAAAGGGGATGGTAGGGTTTGACTGCAGCAAGCCAGCTTTGACTCGGTGGCTATCCTAAACTACGACTGCAAGCGACTCTTTTGAGGTGGCGCACACGAGTCCACATATTCACCATATCAATACACCACTATGGATCCGCTCCCGTCTCCCTACGAGAACGCCATCCATAGCACTCACGCTTATCTTGCGCATTTTAAAGTATCCACTTTCACTTGTCTATGAACTGATATAAGTAATCCAGAAGTCCTTTTCCGCGGACACGGCTATTCGAATAGATGATGTTAACCCTGCAGGGGTGTACTTCTTCATACATGTTTCCACCACTTAGCGTCTGCACACGACATGTGCTCGGCAGACTTCAAGCGAAAGCCGACGTGGGTGTAGACCACGACCTACCTAAACACTCAAGTCTCTAGTCCAGGTTTATCGCCTATTCGGGTTCCATCCATGAGGAGATCCGGCCGGAGTTTCGCTCACAGCCCCAAACGATGTGAACAGGGTTCCGTGACACCAAACGGGCGCCCGGTTTACCCGGCCACGTGCCTACCGCATCACAGCCCACCCCTACGGTCAGCGCTGTCCACGGCCTCCAGCATACTACAAACACCAGAAACTACTTGCAACTCCTGGACAGAGGACGAGGGTGAATGAGAAGTCGAGCGGGGTCATATTTCAGGGCCCAATGTATGGTAGTAACTGAATCATGGATCACAAACACAGAACTCAGTTCCTGAGGACGGCTACAATGAGACAACCCACCATGTACTCCTACATGGCCTCTCACCGCTACCTTTACCAAATCGTGTTCACACACTTAGCTCACACACAGTAGGACATGTTCACACGCCTCTGATTCATCCCCGATGAATCAGACCTGACTCAACTCTAAGCAGTAGCAGGCATGACAAACAAGCATGAATGAGTAGGCACAACAGGGCTCAAACAACTCCTACTCATGCTAGTGGGTTTCATCTATTTACTGTGGCAATGACAGGTCATGCAAAGGATAAAGGGGTTCAGCTACCGCAGCAAGTAACAGATAAATCGGTGTTGTCCTAATGCATTAAAAGAGAGCAGGGGCGAGAGAGTAGGATTGTATCGGAATGAACAAGGGGGTTTTGCTTGCCTGGCACTTCTGAAGATAACATTGAGTCTTCATCAGTGTCAACGATCACATCATCGGTATCACGTCTATCGAGAGGGGACAAATACCGGCAACAAAGAAGAAATACAATCAATGCAATGCACAATATGATGCATGCTATGACATGGCAATATGAATGTGTTTTGGGCTAATGCGACTAGCAACAGATTAAATGAAGTTGGTTTGAATACAAGATTCAAATTCAAACTCCATATGTGATTATTTAAATGTCATTCACTTCATTTGCTCTAAACAGTAGTGATAAGTTGTTCTAACATGCATGAAAATGGTACAGATGGATTCCTTGAATTTTTCTGATAATTTTTCATATATAAATTATTTAATTTGGAGTTACGGTTAATTTTCTATGAATTATTGAAGTTTAGGGCATTTTCTGATATTTATAAATCATTTAGGATTTATTTAAATTCCAGAACAAATACTGCGTCAGCATGACGTAATAGTGACGTCAGCAGGGTCAACCGAGCGCCCCAGGTCAAACCTGACGTGTGGGGTCCACACGTCAGTGTCTCAGTCAACTAACCAGGTTAGTTAGCCCTAACTAACTTAGTTAGCCGGGCGGGGCCCGCATGTCAGTGGCCTACCTAATTAACTAAGTTAGTTAACACTAACTAACTTAGCACTAACTAAGCAGGCGCCTGGGCCCACACGTCAGGGGGTCAAACCCCGGGTCAAACCCGCCGGAGTTGACCCGCGGCTTGTCGCCGGCGACGCCAGCAACGGCGGAGGGCGTCGGAAACGCTCCTTCGGCGACCAAATCGGCGACTGAGGGGCTCTACGCGTAGCGGGGAGTCGCCCGCATCCATCTGTGCAACCGGCAGGGGCTGGGGTGGCTCGAGCTCACCGGAACGGGGCCCGCGGCGGCGACCGGAGTTCGGGCCAGCACGGGCACGGGGCTACGCTTGGCGAGCGAGCGAGCTGAGAGGCTGGGCGGGCTCCTGGGAGATCCACGAGCTCGAGGTCGTGCTCGGACGCGAGTTCGGTGACCTGCAACGACGGCGGCGACATCGCCGGCGGAGCCGAGCTCGCGGCTCCGGTGGAATCGAGGCTACAGGGCGCAATCGAAGGGGAAAAGAGGGAGGGGAGGCGTGGGAGCTCACAGCGGTGCCGTAGGGGTGGTTAGCCGGCTCGGGGACGCGACGATGGTGGTGAATTGACGATGAAGATCCTCGGCGGCCGGCGATGGAAACGGCGATGCCGGCGACGTTGTGGCGCGTCCGTAGTTCCATGGCTTGGTGGGGAGGTCGAAGATGTCGTGACGGAGCTCTCAAGCACGCTGGATGGGCGAGGGAGGGCTGGTGGCCATGGTTACGGCGACGAAGACGGCGAGCTCCGCTCGGTGGTGTGCGCGGGAGGGAAGCAGAGGAGGGAACGGGGTCCAGGGGAAGAGAGGGAGGGCTGGACGGCTCCGGGCGGCTGCGTGGCGTCTCCACGCATGGATAGGCTCGAAGGGGGAGGCCTCCAGCGCGAAGCAGGAGGTGGCCGGCGTCGACGCGCGCCACGCCTCGCCTCTGCTCGTCCTCCTGGCAGAGGAGGAAGAGGACAAAGGAGGAGGAGGTGGGCTGGGCCGGCTGGGGGAACTGGGCCGGCTCTGGTGGCTGCGCGGGTAAGGCCAGGTAAGTGGCCCAGGTGGCCTCTCCCTTTTTATTTTGCTCTGTTTTATTTTTTAATCATTGTTTTCTATTTGTTTCAATCTGTTTTGATTTAGTTCAAACACTAAATCATTTTTGTTTCTTCCAATAATTTTTGCAGGGACTGAAAGTAATATTCTAGAGCCCCTCACAAAATATCAGAATTATTGAAGCATTAAAAATATATATAACATATATTTGCTCCAACTCAAATACAATATATATTAGTTCAAAGATCCAAAATGACATGGAAAAATGTGCATCATCTCTGGTTACTGTTTCCAGCATTTTTCCAAAGATGATGAACATTTTTGAAAGCCACTTGGATTGACTGAAAATATTTTAGGTGAACCTGGTGAATTCTTAAAATGCTAGGGTTTGGACAATCCCCATTTCAACTTTCTGTAAAAGTAAACATGATGCATCACCAAAGGCTAGTACTAGTGCAATGCCAGAAGCTAGGGATGTGACAACTCACCCCCACTAAACAAGAATCTCGTCTCGAGATTCAAGCGTAGGGTAAGGTGAAAGGTAAACGCAACTAGTATAATCTTCACGATCCAGGTTGCACTTCATAGAAACGTTGATTCGATCACCATCTTTGTCTTGTCGTCTTGCTCTGAGAAATCCTGCCAACATGACCTGGAGGGAAAGAGACTCTAGAAGGGTCGATCTTCTCGAAGATCGAACAACTCACGGAATGAGACATAGCAACATCTCTTGAGCTGGGAGACGAAGCACAGATTTGAAGAAATGGAGTGGAGCAGATGACGAAGGTTCACTAGGTAGACAACGATTCCACGCTTAAGAAGGTGGTAAACGATTGCCAACGTAGCGAAGAGTTGAGTTGCCATGATACCACGACGAAACATCCTGGAGGAAGGTGATCGTAGAGTATTACCTTAAGTGGCAAAAAGAATTACTTTTGATTCAGAGATCATTGAAACTCTTCATACCAGCATAAGGCAATTCACAACGATCGTTTGGAGGGGGTCTGTAGAATGGCATACTCGGACTTGGATGATGTGGATTACCTTGTTGAAGACAACGTAATGGATGAATTTGCTTATCACCGGAGGTGGAAGAGACCCATGGTAGGATGGCACATTGGCGGTGCAAGCTGGGAACAAAATGCAAATGCTGGGAATGATTCTGGTAACTGGGGAAGAACCCAACAATAAGGAGTGAATTCACTGTTGGAGTGGTTATAGCATAACCGAAGGGACTAGGAGCAATCCCGGTTAGTGCCGGCGATAACACCTAACGCTTGTGCGTGCTCTCAAGAACTTGAGCAATTCCATAATCATCAAGGTTTTACCAACATCCGTGTCAAGGGTCCGATAACACAACTTACTACCATGATGAATGGTGATGGAGGATGCAGATGCAAAGGAAGATAACACCTTCTCAGATTTCACCCTTGGCGGGGCCAAGGAAATAAAATCTGGATGATCGACCGAGAGACATTTAGCACTCCGCTTCTAATGTTCTCCTTGATGTGCTAGTGTAACCCATTCATAGATATGGTTTGATATCTAGAACATCAAGTAAAAGGTCGGACTTCGGGAACACAAGAATCCATAAGGAACAACTAGGGAGGTAAACCCTACGAAATCCTTATAGGGAGGTGGCCAACTTCTTTAATCAAGATACTACAATAATAGGTCTCTCGGCTGGGTGGTGCTGGCCTCGACATCCACTTTACCGGTTATCGAGGGACCAATATTATAGTTCTTGGGAAATGTTCCAAACCATCATATCTGCCTGAGATTCAGATCTGGTTGGTGTCAGGATATCCCAGACTCATCAAGTCTAGAAAGAAAAATGAAAGTTTGCAACGCAAATCGACGAGATAATGTTGCGGGATTCTCGGGGAGTGAGCTACGATAGTAAGCTCCAAAACATGAGCTGGTTCTGCTACAACATGTGAACACGCTGTCCCAGACAAACATGACCACGTGGTAGTCTTATAATAAAACACTACCGAGTTCAGGAGGGGAAACCATCATTAAGGACATCGAAGTCTCCACGCGTGGAAATCCAAAGAGTTCACCTTGGACAGACTCCTTTATCTTTGAACAACTCAATCAGTGGCTTGGTGTGCTAGGATATACATATAGAATGGAGGTTGCAAATCTCCAGACCACAGAATACTTCGCACGTATGCATGACTGACTTGGGATGATTCCAAAGGAAACAACATTGACTTTCTCGAATCCACGGCGGCAACTTGCATCAAATGCACATGGACTGGAGGAAGTCACTTCTTACATCCGAACATTTGCTCCATGAACTAGCATGAAGAAATGCTTTCAAAAGTTTCCAACACTAACTTAATGTTCAACAAAATCATGGAGGGAATAAGGATGTTGTCAATGGGCTCAACAACAATTCATCCGGGTTTCCTTTTAAAAGGAATTCCATAGTTAAGTGAACAAGTGATAGCATTGGTCAGACCAAAGATGTAGGGGTGTATGCTCGAGGGATCAACCACGAGTAAGACAACATTACGAGCATCGTTGGTACTGATTTGATTTGACGATAGCCCACACTCAAATCAAAGGATTGATAAGACAATAGGTCCAGCAACTGATCACAGGGACCAATCGATGAAGATATCATCTTTCTTCAACACACACTACACAAGAATATCCCTTTGGAACGAACTAAGTCAGACAAGCTTTTATCTTCCAACCCTCCAAGTTATTGTTTAGCTTAACCAACTAGCTCAGGGATATCTAACACCGATTCTTGGAGAGAAGGTGGTTCACAAGAAACCAACTTGATCACGAGCTCAACATAGCGGTCAGGTGACAACCTGGTAATACTTCTGAGAAGATATTCAGAAAATCACGAGCCACCGGTATGTTACTAAGCTCGAGAACAATCTTGCTTTTCAGGGCAAGACGATATGATCAATAGAGCAAGAATTTGAAATAATCCTAACCCATCGATCGAGGAGGGCACTGAGAACAAGGACTAGGTAGCATGATCAACCTTAGAATGATGATTCGAAAACCAACATACTAAGAATGAAATTATTATCCTTTAACTACCAAGCAACAGAGTTGCTAGCAGTATTGATTTCACACATCACAATTCATTTGTCGGTATTCCGGTTGCATCAACACGAGGGCCGAGGAATGAACAGTGATGGCAAGAAGTATCACTGTACCAAGAGTTCATGGGATGGTGTGCAATTCCTATAATAATCTCGATATAAAATATGTAATACTCCAAGGTAGAGCAGAACCAAAAGCTGGATTGGCATTTGATCTGCGGAATACAACTACTTTGACCCAATCCTAGATATGGAAGAAGTACTGGAGTTTGTTTCTCCTAGTCATTCTGCAATAGAATGGCTTGACGGATCACAAGAGTAATAGGCATCGATAAACGAATGCATGCATACTCTTGATATCAATTGATAGACGAGGGTCAGAATGCAACTAAAGAGAACAACTCAAAGGAACATATAACTTTCTGAGTTGTGGATGCATAGATTAGTATGTCGAACCAAGTTCAACATATTTCTTCCGGATAACCCATGCAGAAAGGTAGAACTGGCAGAGTCACGATTTATGAATGGAGAACTCCTCAAGAGTACTCTAATTGTGATTTTTTTGATCCAATAAACATCTGCCATAAGCGGTTCATAGTATTTGGAAGAAGGAAATACCACGGATCTCGAGGACTATCGTAAAGGTTATTAATAGCCTAAGGAACTAGCAAACACTATCAACATGAAGTAAGTGGAGTGAACCTCGGGTTCAAAGCCCAAGGAGTAGAATACCTACTACTAAGTGGCATCACGGGATGCTTTCGAGAATAAAAGCCAGAATCATCACACTGGGACACAAAACATGGCTAGACTACTAGATGATCCCCTGAGACACCTAGGGTCATAGTAATAACTCTAACATAAAGGTTGAGGCGGTAGAGTACCTCAACTCAACAATTTGTGTGATTAATCTGACCAAAGGCACATCGGAAACAGGAGGAAGGGATTTGCAAATGCATCAGACTGTTTGGAAACCTGGGATGACTCGGACAGCATAACGGCTGTAAATGCTCAGAAAAGATTTGAGACATTCACAAAAATGGTGGCATAACCACTCAGAAGCACAATATCAAGGTTTCTAGATCAACAGTTAACATACGGAAGTAGTAGGAGCTGAACTGAGGCTTGAATCAACAATCTTATAAGTCTACGGATTAGTAACACGTGATCCTGATAGAAAGAAGAGATATCCTAGTTCTTAATCCCCGTAGAAGATAAGATGATGACTCAGATCAGAAGGGCATAAGGTATAAGGAGTAAAAAGAGCCTTACGTTCCATCCCACAATCAATTCCCTTATATAACTAAAGAATTTCTAAACTCAACTTCGACCAGTTTGGCTTGGTAATCCTACAGGCAGTCAAGCTCTGATACCAACGCTGTCAGGACCCCGACTCGATGTCACATCGATCTAGCCGGTAACACCTCATATCACTTTGCGGCCTCACGCACGGTATCCCCACGGGTGTCGCCTTACCTTTGCCCGGGACCGTTTGCGCCTTTTGGCTCACGTATATGATAGTGTCGCTAGCATCCATATGATAAGGAGCCCGGGCTCACATGACTAGTCGTAAACCCAAAGTGGCACAGACTTACAGGGACAGGCATCCATGACCCAGCTTCGAACGTGTCGGTCATCAGCAAGTGGGTCCGGGCTGTAGCACTGGGCTAGCAGGACTCCGGTAAACCGGGCTGTAGTGGGCTAACAGGACTCTGGTACTCAAAGCGTGACATTTCCCCGAAGGGACAGACACAGGAACGAAGAAGGACACATGCCGGCCAGCCTAAGTGTTCCGGAGCAGTAGCAAGCTACCATGGCTCAGTGGAAACACTAGGAGACATTTCCCGGTAAGAGAGGCTACTAAAGATAAACAACTAGATGGTCAGATCCCACACATACCAAGCATTTCAATAACATACACACAATATGCTCGATATGTGCAATACAACATGGCATCACAAAATGACTCTACTACTCAAGTAGTTTATTCAATAGGCTCCGAGGAGCGAGATATTACAAACATGGGTCTCGTGACCCAACACTCAGAGCATACAAGTCAAAGCACAAGCGGAAGCTATCATGTCTGAGTACAGACAACTATAAATGAAAAGGCTGAGAAGCCTGACTATCTACCAGATCCTGCCGAGGGCACAAGATCGTAGCTGAGGTATCAAGCTAAACGTCGAAGTCCACGTGAAACTACTAGCGAGACTGAAGTCTCTCTGCAAAAACATAAAATAGGCAAACGTGAGTACAAATGTACCCAGCAAGACTTACATCAGAACTATCTACATATGCATCATTATCAACAAAGGGGATGGTAGGGTTTGACTGCAGCAAGCCAGCTTTGACTCGGTGGCTATCCTAAACTACGACTGCAAGCGACTCTTTTGAGGTGGCACACACGAGTCCACATATTCACCATATCAATACACCACTATGGATCCGCTCCCGTCTCCCTACGAGAACGCCATCCATAGCACTCACGCTTATCTTGCGCATTTTAAAGTATCCACTTTCACTTGTCTATGAACTGATATAAGTAATCCAGAAGTCCTTTTCCGCGGACACGGCTATTCGAATAGATGATGTTAACCCTGCAGGGGTGTACTTCTTCATACATGTTTCCACCACTTAGCGTCTGCACACAACATGTGCTCGGCAGACTTCAAGCGAAAGCCGGCGTGGGTGTAGACCACGACCTACCTAAACACTCAAGTCTCTAGTCCAGGTTTATCGCCTATTCGGGTTCCATCCATGAGGAGATCCGGCCGGAGTTTCGCTCACAGCCCCAAACGATGTGAACAGGGTTCCGTGACACCAAACGGGCGCCCGGTTTACCTGGCCACGTGCCTACCGCATCACAGCCCACCCCTACGGTCAGCGCTGTCCACGGCCTCCAGCATACTACAAACACCAGAAACTACTTGCAACTCCTGGACAGAGGACGAGGGTGAATGAGAAGTCGAGCGGGGTCATATTTCAGGGCCCAATGTATGGTAGTAACTGAATCATGGATCACAAACACAGAACTCAGTTCCTGAGGACGGCTACAATGAGACAGCCCACCATGTACTCCTACATGGCCTCTCACCGCTACCTTTACCAAATCGTGTTCACACACTTAGCTCACACACAGTAGGACATGTTCACACGCCTCTGATTCATCCCCGATGAATCATACCTGACTCAACTCTAAGCAGTAGCAGGCATGACAAACAAGCATGAATGAGTAGGCACAACAGGGCTCAAACAACTCCTACTCATGCTAGTGGGTTTCATCTATTTACTGTGGCAATGACAGGTCATGCAAAGGATAAAGGGGTTCAGCTACCGCAGCAAGTAACAGATAAATCGGTGTTGTCCTAATGCATTAAAAGAGAGCAGGGGCGAGAGAGTAGGATTGTATCGGAATGAACAAGGGGGTTTTGCTTGCCTGGCACTTCTGAAGATAACATTGAGTCTTCATCAGTGTCAACGATCACATCATCGGTATCACGTCTATCGAGAGGGGACAAATACCGGCAACAAAGAAGAAATACAATCAATGCAATGCACAATATGATGCATGCTATGACATGGCAATATGAATGTGTTTTGGGCTAATGCGACTAGCAACAGATTAAATGAAGTTGGTTTGAATACAAGATTCAAATTCAAACTCCATATGTGATTATTTAAATGTCATTCACTTCATTTGCTCTAAACAGTAGTGATAAGTTGTTCTAACATGCATGAAAATGGTACAGATGGATTCCTTGAATTTTTCTGATAATTTTTCATATATAAATTATTTAATTTGGAGTTACGGTTAATTTTCTATGAATTATTGAAGTTTAGGGCATTTTCTGATATTTATAAATCATTTAGGATTTATTTAAATTCCAGAACAAATACCGCGTCAGCATCACGTAATAGTGACGTCAGCAGGGTCAACCGAGCGCCCCAGGTCAAACCTGACGTGTGGGGTCCACACGTCAGTGTCTCAGTCAACTAACCAGGTTAGTTAGCCCTAACTAACTTAGTTAGCCGGGCGGGGCCCGCATGTCAGTGGCCTACCTAATTAACTAAGTTAGTTAACACTAACTAACTTAGCACTAACTAAGCAGGCGCCTGGGCCCACACGTCAGGGGGTCAAACCCCGGGTCAAACCCGCCGGAGTTGACCCGCGGCTTGTCACCGGCGACGCCAGCAACGGCGGAGGGTGTCGGAAACGCTCCTTCGGTGACCAAATCGGCGACTGAGGGGCTCTACGCGTAGCGGGGAGTCGCCCGCATCCATCTGTGCAACCGGCAGGGGCTGGGGTGGCTCGAGCTCACCGGAACGGGGCCCGCGGCGGCGACCGGAGTTCGGGCCAGCACGGGCACGGGGCTACGCTTGGCGAGCGAGCGAGCTGAGAGGCTGGGCGGGCTCCTGGGAGATCCACGAGCTCGAGGTCGTGCTCGGACGCGAGCTCGTGACCTGCAACGACGGCGGCGACATCGCCGGCGGAGCCGAGCTCGCGGCTCCGGTGGAATCGAGGCTACAGGGCGCAATCGAAGGGGAAAAGAGGGAGGAGAGGCGTGGGAGCTCACAGCGGTGCCGTAGGGGTGGTTAGCCGGCTCGGGGACGCGACGATGGTGGTGAATTGACGATGAAGATCCTCGGCGGCCGGTGATGGAAACGGCGATGCCGGCGACGTTGTGGCGCGTCCGTAGTTCCATGGCTTGGTGGGGAGGTCGAAGATGTCGTGACGGAGCTCTCAAGCACGCTGGATGGGCGAGGGAGGGCTGGTGGCCATGGTTACGGCGACGAAGACGGCGAGCTCCGCTCGGTGGTGTGCGCGGGAGGGAAGCAGAGGAGGGAACGGGGTCCAGGGGAAGAGAGGGAGGGCTGGACGGCTCCGGGCGGATGCGTGGCGTCTCCACGCATGGATAGGCTCGAAGGGGGAGGCCTCCAGCGCGAAGCAGGAGGTGGCCGGCGTCGACGCGCGCCACGCCTCGCCTCTGCTCGTCCTCCTGGCAGAGGAGGAAGAGGACAAAGGAGGAGGAGGTGGGCTGGGCCGGCTGGGGGAACTGGGCCGGCTCTGGTGGCTGCGCGGGTAAGGCCAGGTAAGTGGCCCAGGTGGCCTCTCCCTTTTTATTTTGCTCTGTTTTATTTTTTAATCATTGTTTTCTATTTGTTTCAATCTGTTTTGATTTAGTTCAAACACTAAATCATTTTTGTTTCTTCCAATAATTTTTGCAGGGACTGAAAGTAATATTCTAGAGCCCCTCACAAAATATCAGAATTATTGAAGCATTAAAAATATATATAACATATATTTGCTCCAACTCAAATACAATATATATTAGTTCAAAGATCCAAAATGACATGGAAAAATGTGCATCATCTCTGGTTACTGTTTCCAACATTTTTCCAAAGATGATGAACATTTTTGAAAGCCACTTGGATTGACTGAAAATATTTTAGGTGAACCTGGTGAATTCTTAAAATGCTAGGGTTTGGACAATCCCCATTTCAACTTTCTGTAAAAGTAAACATGATGCATCACCAAAGGCTAGTACTAGTGCAATGCCGGAAGCTAGGGATGTGACAACAGAGGAAGCTTGGAATATGAACATGTCAATGGGAGGGAGTAAGCCCCATGCATGCATGCATGCAACATGCAACACTCACACGTACACATGGACGCATGCAACACTCACGCACACACGCGTCACACAGCACACGACGCAACACACACGTTCACGCTCAAGTGCTCAACCTACTCCCTACGTCCGTGAAAGACTGTACATTTAGAGATTTACACATTGACTAGGGCATAATTAATGCCCAAAAGTAGCAGACTTATGTGTGCATGCGACCAATGAGAGAAGAAGATTAAATGAAGGTCGTTGCATGCTGTAATTAAGGATATACATGTACTACACTCTTTGTTTTTTAGCCGATGTACACTCTTTGTTGGAAGACCGAGGAGTACACATGCATGCACTCACATACACAGCCAGGGTGGTTCGCGCGCAAGGGTTGGACTCGTGTCGCACCTGCGTAAAGTTTTGTTTAACTGATTTATTTGCTCTGCCAACTGACAAGTGGGACCCAGAAACCAGGTGACAAATTAACCAGTCAACAAAGGGCCACATCGACTATGTGGCTGGTCAGTAGGGTGCAATACGGTGCTCTACGATGAACTAGTGATCATATAATCACCGCAAAACTATATATAGTGACCATAAAGAGCGTATTGTTACATACGTTGACCATCAGTGTATTTTCTCGTTTCAAATTAAGCCATATTAACCGGAAAGGACGCAGTATGGACTAGTACTAGTACTGCTTTGATGTGTCCCATCAACTCGCTGAACAAGGAGAAGCTTGCTTACTATTCCTCTCCCTCGCCCACGCGCGGTGGTTCACAAGACGAGGAGGCGGTTTTGACTATAGCGCCCTCTCCCTCTCCCTCTCCCTCTCCCTCGCCCTCGCCCTCGCGGTGGACGTGTAGTAGTTTAATCGGTGTTAAATTTCCAGAAGCATATTGTACTGTAGTATCATCATTTTTGGACCTTCCGAAGAGGCGAAGAGCCAAGTGCAAGGTTCACACGAGTACGAACTGTTGAACCTCCCAAAGAGGCAAAGAGCCAAGCGCAAGGTTTTATAGGAGTTGTCATCCTAGTAGGAGTGTACTACAACTATAGCGAACGATGCTACTGTATGATGCCGCCACGTCACATATATCCAAAGCTGTGCCACCTTTTTTCTCAAAGAGCATGTTGGAGCCCGTGCAACAACCACACAAGTTGCACGTACACATAACATGTTTACCTGTAATAAATTCTAAAGGACAAATGTCAGTGTGCCACACAAGTTCATCTCCAATTCATGTGATAAATTTTTGCATGACTAGTCTACATATATTCACAGTGCTACCATTCACAATTTACCGTACTCCACTTACACGTTATAGATGGGCTACATGTCCTCCTCCAGGTTCCAGTCCCAGGTGTTCTTCATGGATGGCATGATCCATAGTGGTGGGCAACGGAAATCATTGTCACAGCTTTCGAGTCCGGTTCCACACGATGGAGACTCATCCAAGCTGAAGCGGCATAAATCAGGGATAGCGTGTCCCAGCATATATATCATTCATTCGATGGTGCGCACTGAAGACACAACTATGCTTCATGAACGGCATGCCTTCCGTGTCATGCACGGAAGGTGTCATCCGCTTCACAATGGGGTAGCTGTCCCCAATGAAAAGCGAGTACTCTCCAAGAGTGTTCCTCAGCACCCATGTAGCATCACGGGGGTCAAACTCGATGCCGTTCATCTGGTACACGCGGCATCTCAGATCTGGACACATGGTGACGTACATAGTCAAGGTCCATGCATAATAATATTGTGCTCAAATATGGCGGTCAGTAATACTGTGCAGCAAATAGTACTACTCCGGTATAGTGGATGTAAAATAACCGGATTATTATATATAGCCACTCTTGGCTACATGGATGAGATAGTAAGACATGGAAAAACAAAAATGGTGGCAGCTAGTGGGTTCAAGTCTTCAAGGGCCTAGCTAGCTATATGCGTACTCCAAGGTAAAAATTACTCCTACTAGTACGTAAGTACTACCTCCGTCCGGGATTATAGGTCCGGGCGACCGAATCCGTAGGACCAAGGCAGAGCAAAGACGCACACAAATTCGTTGATTCTTGATGGTATTAACTGCCGCATGCACTGTTGCCTTTTGAGCTGATCGCTTGCATTGGCTGGATTTTGCGCATGCAAAGAAGGGAGCACTAGTCCCGGAACAAATGCTGGCATGCAGCTAGACTCCTTCACATGCAGTGGCTGGAAATTAATCACTGGAACAACAATCGAGGGGCAGCAGCCTAATAAAAACATACGCGACTATGCTTACTAAACGGCCTAATATACCCGGACGGGGGTAGTAGAGTACTACTCCTAGTACAACAATGAAAGAGAAGGCGAGAGAGTTAAAAAATGGAATACCTGGGTAGATGGTGACGGTCCGATCGTGGTAGATTGTGTGACCATGTTGCACATCAGTGGTACCATGGGTAACGACTGCAAAGATAGTTGATCCCAATATGCCAAAGTCAGCTACATGGTTCCAAGTTAGACCGGATCGCGGATGCAAATGCACATCCAGGATCGGCAATCTTATTTTGATCGCGGGATGACCGGTCCCTGCAAAATAATGGAGTACCGTTAGGGATGCAAATGATGGTTTGTGCATTCCGTTTGTAATCTCCCATACCGTAGGATGGCAACCAGATGAAACAAGTCCCTTGGCTTGTCACCGCAAAGATGCGGCCTAGATGGCGCACGGCGTCTTCGAACGTGTAGGGGTACAAATCTTCCACCTCCAACATGCGCCAGCCTCGGCCGTTACTGCCTCTTGCATCGATGGCAATCCTTATGTCGAACACCGCGATGAGATAGTAGTCGTCGTAGCTGCGTGGCTTTGTCGGTGGGTCCGCAATTGCTATCTTCTTCAATCTCATGTAGGCATCATCATACGTATTCAAGACCAGCAGTCCGGAAGGCCGATCCCAATGGTGGAGTAGGGGTCTACCGGAACAGTCACACTTGTTGTGGATGTTGTGCAAAATGATGGTGGTATCCGGCCGGAGGTATGCAAGCCAATCTTTGTTGGAACCGATCCAAACCTATATATAATACGGTGGGTTGCGGAGAAATTATGGGATGGAAATGGAATAACTAAGTACTACATGATCAAAGTCCATTACTGGCCTGCTCATCGGACAAAATCCGACTACCCCTCAACGTCGGCAACTCTAGCGGAGTCAACGTGCAACCATGGCCAGGGAGCGGTGGACTATTCGAAGGATTGTCCCATAGAAGAACCTTCTCCTCGAGGACGCATGGAAGACCAACAAGCATGGCCATTTCCCAAGCCTTTTTAAGCACCGTCTTGAAAAAGTTGGTGCGGGAAGCACCGAGTCTTGCGGCGGTGAGGACGTCGGAGCGGCGTGCGATTTCTCCCAGAGGATCGTCGTCCAAGGTCTCCCAACCCCGACAAGGAGGAGAACCGCCTGGCGAATCCATGGGAGCAACGAGGAACTGCCTTCTCTTCGGGGGGTGGGGAACTTGCGAGGAGGAGATAAGAGCGTAGTAACCGCTGGGCCTCGTCCCTTCCAACTGTAGATCGTTCCTTAGCGAAGGGGTGAGGCTATTATTTACTACTAGTACTAGCATTATGGGACGTTATGGGATTGCATTATACTGTAAATAATAGCACTAGTAAGAAATTTTTGGCACTAGCTAGTAGTTTTTGGCGTGGATTAAGAAATTTTGTGTATGTTTTTGCTATTTTTTGTACACACCAACTAGTGTCAAAAACGTCTTACGTTATGTGACGGAGGAGTACGTACTTGTACTGTAGCAGTACTAGTACTACTTTCTCAACTAGTAGTGCGATGTACTGTACTTCTAGTATAGTGCACCAGTTTTGAACTCTTGAATCTTAGGGCCAAGGAGCTATAGTTGGAAGTGGAGGGTACTACTGTTCTCTAGAACCATCGCTGTACTATCAATGCAGGGAAAGTAGACCTGCGTAGTGGCCTAGTGGGTACTCTCGGTGCTCTATTCAGCCACTCCTCTCACGTAGCTGGCCTACTTAGCCGCTCCTCTCACGCACACACTAGCAGCCTGTTTATCAGCGACGGTTACTGCGGGGGCAGAACATTTGAGTTATTTGATACAGCGAGACTAGGCTTTTCGCTTCCATTTGAGGAGGTGTAATGGATCTCGTCGAACTTAGTTAGTAGTTCCTTCTTTATGAATGAGATGAAGCAAAACTTTTGCCTCCGTTTAAAAAAACACATCAAGAGGAATTTCTTTTATAGTAGTGCCGATAATGGAGTGAAGTCCATGTGTGCAACGCCACAATCTACAGAGTAGTAGTAGTAGTAGTAGTAGTAGTAGTAGTAGTAGTAGTAGTAGTAGTAGTAGAGCACTTTACGTACAGAGCCATATTGCATAGTTCCCAATGCCCTGCCAGGATTTCGGGCTCCTTGGGCTTAATTGGGAGGCGCTAGTTTGAATATGCTACTAGCTGATGAGGAAGCTGCAAGCGAGGTGCAGCTAGGGCGAGCACGCGAGCCACGAGATGTTGGGAAGGAAAACACGTTCACGTGGCTAGGCTATCCAGTGCACCCAGATTGTGGTGCTGCACGCCCTTTGACTTCAAAACTCAAACTACCCGTGTAAAATATTGGCTCGCAGCAAAGTTACGATTTAAAAAAAAGCCGCCGTGCGTTCGGCCGGGATCGAACCCACAAAACGAGGTATACACTCCCGCGACCACTAGTAGTACTCGTTGGAGTACAACGCAACCTAGAATCGCCTTTTGTCGCTAGTAGTAAATTGTTCCATACAAGAAACCCCTAATAATGCAAGAAATCACTAATAATGCTAAGAAACTACTACCACTAGCATACATGGCAGACTTAAGATAAGACTACCTTATCAACCATTGTACATGCTCTTACCAACCAGCCCTACCAAGAAACGACTACTCTACAAAGTGTCGTTATAGGCATGTTTCAACCCATGGCCCTGTTTGGATACATTTGTTGTCAATCTAACCCTATCATCCAAACACCACTTTGGTTAGAGTTAGTTCAGGGTTAGAATCTAACTCTAACCTCTGACTTAGAGTATCCAACAGGGCCCATGTCGCCCATTAAGTCAACGCCTTCTATTCGACCGGGCGTATGACCTATGGGACCTACATGTCAGTCTGCACAAAAATCCCCGAGTGACCTCCTACCTCTGGCCCGTTGATACGTCTCCGCCGTATCTACTTTTCCAAACACTTTTGCCCTTGTTTTGGACTCTAACTTGTATGATTTGAATGGAACTAACCCAGACTGAGGCTGTTTTCAGCAGAATTGCCATGGTGTTGTTTTATGTGCAGAAAACAAATATTCTCGGAATGACCTGAAACTCCACGAAACATCTTAGAAAAAACAATAAAAAATCCTCGCCAAAGATGAAGACCAAGGGGCCCACACCCTTCTCATGAGGGTGGGGGCGCCCCCCCTAGGGCGCGCCCCCTTACCTCGTGGGCCCCCTGGATGCCCTCCGACGCCAACTCCAACTCTATATATTTGCTTTCGGAGAGAAAAAATAAGGGAGAAGAATCATCGCGTTTTACGATACGGAGCCGCCGCCAAGCCCTAAAACCTCTCGGGAGGGCTGATCTGGAGTCCGTTCGGGGCTCCGGAGAGGGGGATTTGTCGTCGTCGTCATCATCAACCATCCTCCATCACCAATTTCATGATCCTCAACGCCGTGCGTGAGTAATTCCATCGTAGGCTTGCTGGACGGTGATGGGTTGGATGAGATTTATCATGTAATCGAGTTAGTTTTGTTAGGGTTTGATCCCTAGTATCCATTATGTTCTGAGATTGATGTTGCTATGACTTTGCTATGCTTAATGCTTGTCACTAGGGCCCGAGTGCCATGATTTCAGATCTGAACCTATTATGTTTTCATGAATATATGTGAGTTCTTGATCCTATCTTGCAAGTCTATAGTCACCTACTATGTGTTATGATCCGGCAACCCCGAAGTGACAATAATCGGGACCACTCCCGGTGATGACCATAGTTTGAGGAGTTCATGTATTCACTATGTGCTAATGCTTTGTTCCGGTTCTCTATTAAAAGGAGGCCTTAATATCCCTTAGTTTCCAATAGGACCCCGCTGCCACGGGAGGGTAGGACAAAAGATGTCATGCAAGTTCTTTTCCATAAGCACGTATGACTATATACGGAATACATGCCTACATTACATTGATGAATTGGAGCTAGTTCTGTGTCACCCTATGTTATGACTGTTACATGATGAACCGCATCCGGCATAATTATCCATCACTGATCCGGTGCCTACGAGTTTTCCATATACTGGTTCTCGCTTATTTACTTTCCCGCTGCTACTGTTACAATCACTACAAAATACCAAAAACATTACTTTTGCTGTCTTTACTTTTGTTGCCGCTACCACCACTATCATATTACTTTGCTACTAAACACTTTGCTGCAGATACTAAGTTTCCAGGTGTGGTTGAATTGACAACTCAGCTGCTAATACTTGAGAATATTCTTTGGCTCCCCTTGTGTCGAATCAATAAATTTGGGTTGAATACTCTACCCTCGAAAGCTGTTGCGATCCCCTATACTTGTGGGTTATCAAGACTAATTTCTGGCGCCGTTGCCGGGGAGCATAGCTCTATTCTTTGAGTCACTTGGGATTTATATCTGCTGGACACTATGAAGAACTTGAGAGATCCAAAAACCAAGATCTATCCCTCAACTACGAGGGGAGGTAAGGAACTGCCATCTAGCTCTGCACTTGATTCACCTTCTGTTATGAGTAAGTTTGCGACACCTACACCTGCTTCTGCTATTCGTTCTGATATGTCGCATGTTATTGATGATGCCACTTCTGCTATGCATGATACTTATGATGAAACTGCTTCTATGCCTGATACTACTGTGCCCCTTGGTGAATTTCTTGATGAACAAATTGCTAGGGCTAGAGAAAAAGAAATTATTGAATCTGAATACGATGATGATGATGAAAATATGCCTGTTATTCCTGAGGGCTATCTTTTTGATATGGAATCTTCTGCCGCTATTTTAGCTTGCAAGATAGATATGAGCTTAAGAGGTTATTAATTAAATGGAACAAAGAATCACTTAGAGATAAAATGAAACCCGACCCTGCTTTTGCTACTTCACCTATTTGTGTTCCTGATAAGGATTATGAATTCTCTGTTGATCCTGATATAATTACTTTGGTTGAATCTGATCCGTTTTATGGCTATGAATCTGAAACTGTTGTGGCACATCTTACTAAGTTAAATGATATAGCTGCCCTGTTCACTAATGATGAGAGATCGCGTTACTTTTATATACTCAAAATATTTCCGTTCTCATTAAAGGGTGATGCTAAGATATGGTTTAATTCTCTTGATCCTGGTTGTGTGCGTAGTCCCCAGGATATGATTTATTACTTCTCTGCTAAATATTTCCCTGCTCATAAGAAACAAGCTGCTTTGAGGGAAATATACAACTTCGTGCAAATTAAAGAAGAGAGTCTCCCACAAGCTTGGGGGAGGCTTCTCAAGTTACTTAATGCTTTGCCTGATCATCCTCTTAAGAAACCTGAAATACTTGATATCTTTTATAATGGACTAACCGATGCTTCCAGAGATTACCTGGATAGTTGTGCTGGTTCTCTTTTCAGGGAAAGAACACCGGATGAAGCTGAAATTCTATTGAATAATATGTTGACAAATGAAAATAATTGGGCACCTCCTGAGCCAGCTCCTGAGCCAACTCCTGCTCCAATTACTGAGCCTATTCCTAAACCAACTCCGAAGAAGAGAGGTGTTCTATTTCTCAGTCCCGAAGATATGCAAGAGGCAAAGAAATCTATGAAAGAAAAAGGTATTAAAGCTGAAGACGTTAAGAATTTACCTCCTATTGAAGAAATACATGGTCTTAATATACCGCCTGTTGAAGAAACATATGATCTCAATTCTTTATTTACTGAAGAACCTCCTGATCCCGATATCCCGACACAGGTAGTAAAGGTAAATTCTCTCTATAGATATGATAAAGCTGAAGTCCCTCCTACTAAAATTGCTAGTCAGTGCTTGGATGAGTTTGATAACTTTATGTTTAAGCAAGACGACTTCAATGCTTATTTTGGTAGACAATTAAAAGAAAATGCTTATATGATTAGACGCTTGGGTGATTATATGGCTGATATTAAAGGTGAACTTAAACTTGTTAGCAAACATGCTTCTATGGTTACCACTCAAGTAGAACAAGTACTTAAGGCTCAAAAAGAAGTGCTTGATGAAATGAATAGTAAGAAAAATGATTATGCTGTTAGAGTGGCTACTAGAACTGGTAGAATGACTCAGGAACCTTTGTATCCTGAAGGCCACCCTAAGAGAATCGAGCAAGATTCTCAAAGAAATAATATTGATGTTCCTAGTTCTTCTAAAAAGAAGAAGAAGAAAAATGATAGAACTGTGCAAACTTCTAGTGAACCTATTGCTGAACCACCTGATAATCCAAATGATATTTCTATGTCTGATGCTGAAACACAATCTGGTAATGAACATGAACCTAGTAAAAATATTAATGATGATGTTCATGATGATGCTCAACCTAGTAATGATAATGATGTAGAAATTGAACCTGCTGTTGATCTTGATAACCCACAATCAAAGAATCAACGTTATGATAAAAGAGACTTTGTTGCTAGGAAACATGGTAAAGAAAGGGAACCTTGGGTTCAGAAACCCATGCCTTTTCCTCCGAAACCATCCAAGAAAAAGGATGATGAGGATTTTGAGCGCTTTGCTGAAATGATTAGGCCTATCTTTTTGCGTATGAGATTAACTGATGTGCTCAAAACAAATCCTTATGCTAAATATATGAAGGATATCATTACTAATAAAAGAAAGATACCGGAAGCTGAAATTTCCACCATGCTTGCTAATTATACTTTTAAGGGTGGAATACCAAAGAAACTTGGAGACCCCGGAGTACCTACTATACCTTGCTCCATTAAAAGAAATTATATTAAAACTGCTTTATGTGATCTTGGAGCCGGTGTTAGTGTTATGCCTCTCTCTTTATATCGTAGACTTGACTTGAATAAGCTGACACCTACTGAAATATCTTTGCAAATGGCTGATAAATCAACTGCTATACCTGTCGGTATTTGTGAGGATGTGCCTGTTGTGGTTGCAAACGTTACTATTTTAACGGACTTTGTTATACTTGATATTCCCGAGGATGATAGTATGTCTATTATTCTTGGAAGACCTTTTCTTAATACTGCAGGGGCTGTTATTGATTGCAACAAAGGCAATGTCACTTTTCATGTTAATGGTAATGAGCATACGGTACACTTTCCGAGGAAACAACCTCAAGTTCATAGTATCAACTCTATTGGAAAAATTCCATCGATTATATTTGGAGGTTTTGAATTTCCTCTTCCTACTGTCAAGAAGAAATATGATATTCTTATTATTGGGGATGTGCATATCCCCGTTGAGGTAACTTAGTGTTATTCGAAATTTCTCCGGTTTCATGATTATCGGAATGAGTTTGTTAACAAGACTTGATCAACCTTGTTAGTGGATTCTTTTTGATGAGCATGAGATGGATGAAACTAGAAGCACAAACTTCTGTACCCCTCTTATACTTTCTGTTATTTATATTAAATAAAGTAAAAATAGTATTTTTCTGTCTGTTTCCTGACTTATCCGTGCAATATAAAAATATCCCGAAAATAAAAGTCCTCAGAATGACATGCCAATTTAATATGATTTTTTCGGGAATATTTGAGGATTTACTGTGCAAAAATTACCGCGGGAGGAGCTGCCACCTGGCCACGAGGGTGGTGGGCGCCCCCCCTCTAGGGCGCGCCCCCTGCCTCGTGGGCCCACGGTGGCCCTCCTCCACTTATCCCAGCACCCATCTTCTTCCTCTATCTCACACAAACCCGAAAAACCAACTCAAGCACGAGTTCCAGCCACTTTTGCTGTGATTTTCGATCTCCTTGCTCAAAGCACCTCTCGCAAAACTGCTTGGGGAGATTGTTCCTTGGTATGTGACTCCTCCATTGGTCCAATTAGTTTTTGTTCTAGTGCTTTATTCTTTGCAAATTTGTGCTGCATAGGTGACCATGTTCTTGAGCTTGCATGTCAAATTTATATGGTTCCAAGTAGTTCTAATGCTTGATATAGGCTCTAGGCACTTGTAGGAGTAGTTGCTATCAGTTTTATTGAAGTTGGTTTACTTTTATTTTGAAGTTACTAAAAATTTCAGAATTTTTCAGAGAAAAACAATATGCTTAGGAAGATGTTCCAAGGTGGTTCCTCTAAGAAGCAAGGACCCAGGATTGCTATGCGCGATGCTGACGAGGATCCACCAAGAGACGCTCCAGTACGGCCTTGCGAATGGCCGTCGGAAAATTTTATGGACCGTGCGGGAATTAAAGAAGAATTCAAAGCATATTTGCGCAATGCCGGTCTTGAGGATTTTGAGGCTAACAAATGCCCCCAGTATCATGATCTCACAACATGATCTCACAAGTTCATTTGTGAGGAGGTTTGAGTATTCATCTTCGCGTAATTCTCCTTCAGTCATGTTTGATCTTTATGACAAATCTTATACCATGGACTTAGAGGATTTCACTTCTGCTTGCAAACTTCCATCATGGGGTAGTGTTAGGGATCCCCCTAAATCTGAATTTAGAAACTTTCTTGCTAGTATAACTGTGGGGGAATCTAGAGATATAACGCAGGCTACCATAGGGAGCATTCACTTTCCTGCTATACATTATTTTGCTCTCTTCATCGGTAGATGCATAAATGCTAAGGATGAAGCATGTCACATGTGTGTCCCTGATCTTAGCATTCTTAGGAGTGCTGTGTTAGGAGACCAATCTTATCATATGGGAGCCATTGTAGCTCGTAGGTTGCATCATAATAGACATAATGGAGATTTCTTTGGAGGAATTTATGCAACCCGCTTAGCTCATTTTCTTGAGATAGACATTCATGAGGGTGATATGGAGTTGCCTCCTGCATATTTAGATTATGACTCTATGGCTTCGCACCAGTTTGTCGAGAGGCCTGAATCACCTCTCTTATATCGTTTAATTTTTGATAAACGACGTGTTTTCCGTATTACTCTCCCTGCTCCTGCCTTCTTTGATTCACAGACAAAAGGAAGATATGTTATTACCAGAGAGGAGGCAGAAGAGTACGAGAGGAGAGCGGAGGCAGCTCGACTCCACGCTGCAGCTCAGCAGGCGATAACCGCTGCACATCAGTATGATCCCAACTATTCCTCCTCATCACAGTATGACCCCAACAACTATTCTTATGGATATCCGCTAGGCCAGCCGTGGCCATAGACCAACTTAGGCCAAAAGCCTAAGCTTGGGGGAGTACGTATTTCTCACCGACATTACATTTATGTCACACACACTCATTGCTAGATGTCGGTGCTCATACTTTTCCACTGTAATATCCATGTTAGTTTATTTTCTTTTTCCTGCTTTCTTCTTGTGGGTTTGTTAAACCTTAAGAAAAAAATGAGTAGTAGTTTATTTATCTGCTGTAGTAGTAATAATTAAAAAGAAAACCCAAAAATATTTCCCGTTCTTCTTTTGCTTGTTGGGAGCTCTCCCGTGTAAATAGTTTTATTTCTTTTCTTTTCTTTGGGGGTCAGTAGGAGAAGACCATAATTAAATTGTTGAAGTGGCTCTTATATGCATTATTGTTGATTTAACCCAGAGCCCATATTGCCTTGTCTTCTCCTGTTTATTGAATGCTCGCAGATTCCAGCTTAGTCCAAGGCACGTGCACCCTTATTATTATTCACACCGTTCGGTCGTGCAAGTGAAAGGCAATTATGATGATATATGATGGACTGACTGAGATGAGAAAAGCTGGTATGAACTCGACCTCTTTTGTTTTTGTAAATATGATGAGTCCCTCGTTCTTGATTCAGCTTATTATGAATAAACATGTTTGCAATGACAATTAGAGATCATAGTTGCTTGTGCCATGCTTGATTAGCTATGAGTTATAATGATTTACCTTGTGTGCCAACATGCTATTGAGATGATTATGATGTGGTATGATGGGGTGGTATCCTCCTTTGAATGATTTAAGTGACTTGACTTGGCACATGTTCACGCATGTAGTTGAAACAAATCAACATAGCCTTCACGATATTTATGTTCATGGTGGATTATATCCTACTCATGCTTGCATCCAATGTTTATTAATTTTAATGCATGTACATGGCTGTTGTCGCTCTCTAGTTGGTCGCTTCCCAGTCTTTTGCTAGCCTTCACTTGTACTAAGCGGGAATACTGCTTGTGCATCCAATCCCTTAAACCCCAAAGTTATTCCAGATGAGTCCACCATACCTTCCTATATGCGGTATCTACCTGCCGTTCCAAGTAAATTTGTATGTGCCAAACTCTAAACCTTCAAATAAACATTCTGTTTTGTATGCTCGAATAGCTCATGTATCAACCAAGGTTGTCCTTATCTTCCGTGTTAGGCGGGTTATTCTCAAGAGGAGTGGACTCCGCTCCTCACTCACGAGAAAATGGCTGGTCACCGGGATGCCCAGTCCCATGCTTTATGCAAACTAAATCAAAATTAATTGCAAACAAAACTCCCCCTGGGACCTGATGTATGTTGGAGGCACTCGTTGTTTCGAGCAAGCCATGGATTGATGCTTGTTGGTGGAGGGGGAGTATAAACTTTACCATTCTGTTTGGGAACCGCCTATAATGTGTTTAGCATGGAAGATATCGCCATCTCTTAGTTGTTACGTTGACAATGAAAGTATACCGCTCAAAATACAATTTATCTCTATTTCAAAACCGAGCTCTGGCACCTCTACAAATCCCTGCTTCCCTCTGCGAAGGGCCTATCCATTTACTTTTATGTTGAGTCATCACCCTCTTATTAAAAAGCACTAGCTGGAGAGCACATCCGTCATTTGCATTCATCACTGTTAATTTATATTGGGTATGACTATGATTGGATCTCTTTTACCATGAATTACAATGTCTAGTCAGTCCTTGATCTTTAAAGGTGCTCTGCATTTATGTTTTGCGGTCTCAGAAAGGGCTAGCGAGATACCATCTTGTTATATCATATTATGATTGTTTTGAGAAAGTGTTGTCATCCGAGATTTATTATTATGACTTGCTAGTTGATTATGCTATTGATATGAGTAATTATGAGACCTGAGAATTATTGCAAATGTGGTTAGTTATGATCTATGCTGAAAACTTGAATGCTGGCTTGACATAGTTACAACAACAAGAGCAAACAGAGTTTGTAAAAGTTTTTCTTTTTTCAGTTTGTCAACTGAATTGCTTGAGGACAAGCAAGGGTTTAAGCTTGGGGGAGTTGATACGTCTCCGTCGTATCTACTTTTCCAAACACTTTTGCCCTTGTTTTGGACTCTAACTTGTATGATTTGAATGGAACTAACCCGGACTGACGCTGTTTTCAGCAGAATTGCCATGGTGTTGTTTTATGTGCAGAAAACAAATATTCTCGGAATGACCTGAAACTCCACGGAACATCTTAGAAAAAACAATAAAAAATCCTCGCCAAAGATGAAGACCAGTGGGCCCACACCCTTCTCACGAGGGTGGGGGGCCGCCCACCTAGGGCGCGCCCCCTACCTCGTGGGCCCCCTGGATGCCCTCCGACGCCAACTCCAACTCTATATATTTGCTTTCGGAGAGAAAAAAATAAGAGAGAAGAAATCATCGCGTTTTACGATACGGAGCCGCCGCCAAGCCCTAAAACCTCTCGGGAGGGCTGATCTGGAGTCCGTTCGGGGCTCCGGAGAGGGGGATTCGTCGCCGTCGTCATCATCAACCATCCTCCATCACCAATTTCATGATGCTCACCGCTGTGCGTGAGTAATTCCATCATAGGCTTGCTGGACGGTGATGGGTTGGATGAGATTTATCATGTAATCGAGTTAGTTTTGTTAGGGTTTGATCCCTAGTATCCATTATGTTCTGAGATTGATGTTGCTATGACTTTGCTATGCTTAATGCTTGTCACTAGGGCCCGAGTGCCATGATTTCAGATCTGAACCTATTATGTTTTAATGAATATATGTGAGTTCTTGATCCTATCTTGCAAGTCTATAGTCACCTACTATGTGTTATGATCCGGCAACCCCGAAGTGACAATAATCGGGACCACTCCCGGTGATGACCATAGTTTGAGGAGTTCATGTATTCACTATGTGCTAATGCTTTGTTCCGGTTCTCTATTAAAAGGAGGCCTTAATATCCCTTAGTTTCCAATAGGACCCCGCTGCCACGGGAGGGTAGGACAAAAGATGTCATGCAAGTTCTTTTCCATAAGCACGTATGACTATATACGGAATACATGCCTACATTACATTGATGAATTGGAGCTAGTTCTGTGTCACCCTATGTTATGACTGTTACATGATGAACCGCATCCGGCATAATTATCCATCACTGATCCGGTGCCTACGAGTTTTCCATATACTGGTTCTCGCTTATTTACTTTCCCGCTGCTACTGTTACAATCACTACAAAATACCAAAAACATTACTTTTGTTGTCTTTACTTTTGTTGCCGCTACCACCACTATCATATTACTTTGCTACTAAACACTTTGCTGCAGATACTAAGTTTCCAGGTGTGGTTGAATTGACAACTCAGCTGCTAATACTTGAGAATATTCTTTGGCTCCCCTTGTGTCGAATCAATAAATTTGGGTTGAATACTCTACCCTCGAAAGCTGTTGCGATCCCCTATACTTGTAGGTTATCACCCGTCCACCTAGTCATCCTCGACCATGGGACGCAGCTACCACCGCCGACAGAAGGCGAGGTCAAAACTGCCGGCGGTGCGAAGCCCATCTTCCGGCAGCCCGTATGCTAGCTCCGTCCGGCGCTCGCGGCCGCTAGCTAGCCAATATAGGTCCTTCCAACTGCGTGTCTGCAAGGTTTGCTAGCTACATTGGCACGGCGGCGTGGCAGCTTGCTCGCGCGCGCCGCGCTAAGGCCAGCCATCTGGCTCGAGCGAAGGCCAGCGCGGCGGCTTGCTCGCTCGTGAGTCACGCTCGGGCCAGCCTGCCAACCCATGCGGAGGCCTGCGCGGCATCCGGCCCGTCCGGTGTTGGAAATATGAGCAAATTACTAAGAGATTTAATCCGAATAAACAAAAGATAAATCATGACTACAGTAGCAGAGATTGAACTAATCATGCGAACTAGCATAGTAGATGAGCAGATCACATCTAGGGCACATACTGGAAACATGAATTCTACCACGATCTCGAACAGGAAGGATAGAATCACATACGGTGCAGCGGCAGCAGCACCGCCGGTGTTGACGTTGTCGCCCATGTCATCGAGGATGAGGTTGCCAAGGTCGGGGAAGAAGTCGTCGCTGCCCGCAGTCGCGCGAGTGATGGTGTCCTGGACTAGGGGGTACTCACCACATCGTCTCCCGATCAGTTGGATTGGGCCGAGGACCCCCATGGCCGTTTACTCATGGGCCAGTTCGGACGGACAAAAACATATACGAGGAAGATTCCACAAGACTTGGTGATCAAGACAAGGACTGCTCTCCACCGACGTATTCGACTAGGACTCTTGTTATCCTAGGCCTCTGGTATGTTATATAAGCCGAGGCCAGGCTAGTCAATAGATGACTATGATATTATTCATCATACCCTCAGGTTTTAGACCACAACATATGATTTCGAGGTAGATCAACTCTGTACTTGATACTCCATCAATATAAAAAAGATCAGGACGTAGGGTTTTACCTCCATCAAGAGGGCCCAAACCTAGGTAAACATCGTGTCCCCTGTCTCCTGTTACCCATCGATCCATGATACACAACTTGGGACCCCCTACCCGAGATCTGCCAGTTTTGACACCGACAATGGTGCTTTCATTGAGAGTTCCGCTATGTGATTGGCAAATGATCAATGGCTCACCCGCAGATCAACTGTGACGCCGGCAACTTCGTCGCTGGCTCGACTGGTCACCTTGGCTCGACCGAGGACCGCTCTCCATATCCGATCGTCATGCTCAGACGGGGGCCTTCATCAACATCAACTCCGATCTCTATCAAGATCATGGAGGAATCATCCATGGAGCTCGAGGGCTCAACGTCAACATTGCCCTCGGGTGACCGTGCTATTTTTTCGAACAGCGAACTTGTATCCACTGCCACCACCTCCTCGAGCATCTCTTTGACTATTCCTTCGGTGGAATTGTGCGGAATTGAGTCTACAACAACCATGCAAAATTTCATCCAGTTTCGATGGAGGAATCTCCGGCAATCTACGATATACCGGAGCCCTGTAAAATCTGGACGTAAATCTGGACGAGTTTAGGGCGTGGTCTCCAGCACCTAGGTCATACGTCCTTTGGAAGATCCAACCGTTGATTGGCTGCGGAATTCCTATATCTACCACTCCTCAAAATTTCAGCTCAATCCGACAGTCCAAACACTGGGAACCTTCAGATTAGTGCATCACTTTTCGGATCTGTTTTCTGTGCGAATACGGATCCGACCAGAATTCATGTTTCTTTATGAACGTGATATTGGACAACCTTTTTAAAGGAATTTTATTCTATGGTATTGTGCGTTGTTTTTAACACGTGCCCATAAAATTTTAAGCCTTCTTTGAGACACTCTTCACCATCGCGCTGGTGTCACACCATTCCGGTAATATTGCTCCACGTCTGCCGACCTGCACTAGACAGATTGTCGCTTCATCGAGCCGAGCCTAACTTTATTGGATTATCAGCTCGGCAAGCTGAACAAGAGTTCTACATCGCGAAGGATCAATCATCACCAACACCATCGCCCCACAATTGCACGGGTCAGGCGCGCCGACATCGCCGCTCGGTCACTTCATCAATCCGGCATTGACCGCGTCACAAGTTATGACCAGCGTCGGTATGGCCACACTTTTGCTTTTTCAAGCCGATGTCCATCACGCTGAACTGTTTCAACACCTCGGCTGACATGGCGGCTGCAATGTCTCCTTACTGACCCGCTCCGCCATCTCGGCTAGACTGGGGACTTTGCTATTTCTTCATCAACATACTCCGGTGACTTCGACGTCACCAGCAGACCAGCTTCGTCACGTTAGCTGGACCGGGGGCTTTACCTCAGCGAGCCCACCTTTGCCAGTATTGCCATGCCGTCGCTTTATCGCCCATCAGGCAATGGGTGCGCGGATCGAGTCCCAATTTTGGGAGTAACATTTCTTCAGATCACTACAACAAATAAACCAGGTGCTATTAATCCTAGTATTTTTCTTTCTTGCTTGGGTTCATTTTTCCCAAGGCATTATTACTCTGGTTTGTTTCTTCATCTGTACACAGGTCTATCAAATGGTGGCCGGATTAACAACAGTCGCGTGGTGGTTCGGTCAGTTTCCGTATACAGTTCGGCGAATGCCGCATACGGAACTCAGACCGGCCTGTGAATTCAGGCTTCCCACGCCTTCACTGTGTCACGCCGACGCCCTGCATCGACATTGGCTTCGGCGCCAGGCCACAGCTCTTTCAATAAATTATTTTTGCGAAAAGCAATTATCCTTTTTGGACCGCACTATTTTATGTGTGTAGGTGATCGACTTCGACTGTGTCACGCGGTCACTTTGGCAAGCGTGATCACCTTGTTGGTCGAATCGCCATACCGACATGTTCGGTTGCCTCGGGGACTTCGGCATCACTGAGAGAGCTCTACCTCATCGAGTGTTCGGCACACGGGCCATATTTCTTTTATTACTGACTTTGCGTAAATTACTAATTATGCAACAATTTTTATATTATTCCTATTATCTCCGGCTTGCACTATTTTCTGTGCAGAGGTAAAGGATCCGGGTCAGGCAATGTTGTCACCTTGGCGTACAGACATACCACATCACCTCGGCTAGACTGGGGGCTTCGTCCTCACTTCACTAACCCACGCTGGGTACTTTGGCGTCACACTCCTAGCCTGCATCGACCGTGCTATGTCGCCACTTCGGAGCGTCGAGCTCTTTGCTTTGCCACCTTGAGACCGGCTTGGGGGCTGGGAACTCATCCTGCGGTAAGCTCGGACCACGTCATCAATACTAAGCACATTAACAAGCTAAGTCACTTTCATGCTCAATAACTTTCAGTTTTAAATGTTGTTTGTTCGACCAAGCACTATACTTTTTGGCAATAAGTTGTTTGTGACAAAATTCCTTGTCAAACCTTTGTTTGTGACACACAAATTCAAATACCCCGTTTGTTTAGGGGCTTCCTTTATGAAGCCTTTCCTCTTGCATATGATTATACTTGTACGACTTTGTTCCATGTTCGTGTATTACGTCACAATATGCACCACATTGACTTAAGTGTTTCGCAAGCTGGGTTGCCTGGCTCCTGTGCTTACCCCTACATTCCCGATTGTTTGGCTAGGGAGTAAAGGGAGCACCTCTGTGATTGTTACTACCGGGTCATTCGAGTTAGTGTCTCAGACTGGGTGAAGCCGAAAGCTAGTGTTCTTATTGTTTACAATCATGGTCGGCACACAACAGAACTCATGAGTACAAAAAATCTATTGCACAAGTCTCATAGTAATAATGAGCAACCGAAGAAAGGTATTGGTGGAGTTACTATTTTCTTCGAAGATCCTTCTTACACTCCGTCAGTAATATAGCATAAGTTCCCTGAGGGTGCTTTGTCTGTTACAGCCTTATGGCCTGATTGCCTGGTTATCGGAAACATCGTCGATACTTTTGACTGGTGTAGTACATGACACTTTTTGGTCCTTGACCGAAGAGGGAGACGCCGACAGTCGGTTAAGACACACTTAAAGTTCGGGTGAACACAGATATGATATAACTACATCGGTACATACAATCATTTTACACAAAATTCTTTTAACCAAGTCACTTGGGGGATCTTAAAATTTGTACGAGCAGTTTTATAGTAAATGTGTTTTCATTTTGGTCGTTGTAAAGTCTTTTTCTATTGCTCCTTTTTTGACTCGAGTGTATGGTTAATAGCCGGAGAGCCTGTCTTCTCTCTAAAAAGCCGCTTGAGTTTAGTTCGCTAAACTGGCCTCGAAGAAGTACTCCGCCTTTGGGATAAGGAGCTCGAAGCCGTAGGCTGGCCCGCTTGAAGTGTTGAGATCGGGTGTGTCATGTTAAAGCACGGCAGAAGCACAATTTTTTCTTTTTTCCAATTTTCGGATTGGCACCGAACACTTGATCTTGTTCGGATGTTAAGTTTTTACTGATGTTTTTTGGTTTTCCAAGATTGTGGCACTTCCAAACTATTTGTGTGTTTCCAGCATAAGTCTTGCAGTGCAGCGCCGAACACCTTTAGAGATTCGGCAAAAACATTCTCGTATATTGCTATATATGCATCGGTTACAAATTGTGTCTTCGGTCAATAGTTGGGTTGCCCGGCTCCGGCGCTTGCCTCCTACATTCCGCTTTGTTCGGCTAACTGTGCAAAGGGAGAACCACTGCGATTGTGCTTCCAGCTCGCATGGTTAAGCACCTCAGTGGAGAAAGCCGAAAACTGACAGTCATAATAAGCGTAAATTGGTCAGCGATCCGATGACTGTGTTAAATGATGGGTCGTTCATAACATTGGCCAAAGTGTTTACGGCTTGACCTTGGCTGTCGCCGAACACTAATTGGGGGTTAGTAACTGCCCTCCCAACTTTAAGCTCCTATGACTAAGTGAAAGTTATAAAGCCCGCATATCTGATTGCCTCGTTTCCGCTAACACAACCGCCTTCGGGCACCGAGACATCGACTAAGGGTTGTCTTGTTATTGTGGAGACACCCTGCGTAGTATCTACAAAGGGGTAGAAGCCGACGATGGGCCACTTTCCATTGATAAACGGTCGCAATGGAGTCAAAATAAACATATCATCGTCATTTGTATTTAATATACAAGGGTTGCCTTCCATAATCATCATTATAAAGCCATAAATATGCATCAATTTGACTTAAGTTTTTTGCCAAGCTGGGTTGCCTGGCACCTGTGCTTACCCCAACGTCCCCGATTGTTCGGCTAGGCGGTAAAGGGAGCACCTATGTGATTGTTACTACTGGGTCATCCGGGTTAGTACATCAGACTGGGTGAAGCCGAAAGCTAGCGATCTTAAAGGATCACATTGTCGGCAACGACGGAAGTAATTTTTTTGGTTCATTAATACCACAGAGTTAGGGAAGTTTCCCCGAACTAAATCTTCAATATTTTCCTCCCACATTGATCGGAGGTGAGGTTTCATGATCATGATAAGCATGACGACCCAAAGAAAGGAACCGATAGAGGGACTATTTTCCTTGGAAGATGTTTCTTACATTAAGTAATATAACATATCTCTCGGCGTACCTTTATTTACAAAACTGTATGCCCGGATTGCCTTGTTTTCCATAAATCTTTGCCCTTATAACGACTTTATAAAGTAGGACAAACTCTCCCCGGCTTCTGGCCGAGGAGGTTGAAGCCGATGGTCGGTCAACAAAGTTTTGTACAATGCGGATCCGAGCATTAATGATGTAAAGTACTTGGATATGTAGAATCATTACACATAATTTGTGATTTTACTCTGGACATCGATCCTTAATTCGGCCACCCATGCCCGCATTAAGGCTCGGGGGCTACTGGGCTTCAGGCTTATCATTTACTAATATTAAAGGGGCACATCGATCCCTTGATCTGGTTTTGCCACCCGACCAGTGTCTCGGGGGCTACTGCATTGGCCATCCAGTGCAGAAAATTTAAGTGCAATATAGTTTTCGAGGAGATTATGATCCTCAGGTTGGGCGGCCGCACCCAACCTGAGTTTCGAGGACTTTGTACAGCCCTTTTTGTGTTCCGAAGTATTCTGCCGAGCTAGGAGTTGATCCTCAGGCCGATTTTGCAAATCAACCCGAGTCTCAGCGGCTAATGGGATCAGCGGTCTTATGTCATCCTTCAGGTGCATCTCGGGTTTTAGACCGATACACACCTTGAGGGCTACTGGCTATATATCTCGGCAGAGAATAAGTTGCACCTATCAAAAATATTGACAAAAATGGGCCCACTGTCGGGGTGGTGCACCACCTCAGAAGCAGTCCGGCATAAAGCTCGAGCGCCTGTGACTGGCTCCATAGAGGGCATTTCCGGCATTAAGCTCGGCTAAACTCCTTCAACTTTTTTGAACCAAGGTGATCTATGACACCTCGGATATAGTCTGGCGTCGGAGCTTGGACATAGACCGGCGTTGGAGTTTGGAGATAGTCCGGCGTTGGAGCTCGGATACATTCCGGCGTTGGAGCTCGGAAGCGGTCCGATGTTGGTGCTCGTCTGCAAAAGATACCTCGAATATAGTCCGACGTTGGAGCTCAGACGCAAGAGGACACTGCCGCCGGTAACAACTTCAAATCCGAGGTGTGGCATAAAATAAACGAGGCATTGATAAAGGCCGAAGACTTAAAGGGCTCCTCGGATACCCAACGTGTGAGATCTTCAGATTTAGCTCGGCAATCCTCAAGATAGAAGATGGGAAGATTTGTTGAACCAGTTTTCAAGACCGACGACCAAAGACGAAGAACAATTCGGAAGAATCGACGACCGAAGACGAAGACCGGTTCAGGGGGCTACTGACGGTGTCCTGGACTAGGGGGTACTCAGCACATCGTCTCGCGATCAGTTGGATTGGGTCAAGGACCCCCATGGCCGTTTACTCATCGGCCAGTTCGGTCGGCCGAAGACATATATGAGGAAGATTCCACAAGACTTGGTGATCAAGACAAGGACTCCTCGCCACCGCCGTATTTGACTAGGACTCTTCTTATCCTAGGCCTCTGGTATGTTATATAAGCCGAGGCCAGGCTAGTCAATAGATGATTATGATATTATTCATCATACCCTTAGGTTTTAGACCACAACATATGATCTCAAGGTAGATCAACTCTATACTTGATACTCCATCAATATAAACAAGAGCAGGACGTATGGTTTTACCTCCATCAAGAGGGCCCGAACCTGGGTAAACATCGTGTCCCCTGTCTCCTGTTACCCATCGATCCATGATACACAACTTGGGACCCCCTACCCGAGATCTGCCAGTTTTGACACCGACAGCGAGTGCGCTCCCCAAAAACCTGATCGCCCCTCTCCCGTACAGGATCACGAGAGGCAGGGTTCCAGAGGCTTGCTGTCCCTTCTCCCGGTGCATGCCAAAAGGAGGGATGGAGAAGACTTGCTTGGTGGCGCAATGATCTGGAACAGTGGTGAGAAACCATACGAAGCGGTGGCGGCTAGGGTAGACGTCTGCCTAACTATATAGTGTCGGCCGGGTAGGTCTTGGGAGTAAACCCCACGTCCGAGTTGTCATGATCCAAAAGAATCGAAAATGGTTCAGTAATTAATGCGTCCGTTAATTATTAATTAATGACTCATTAATTTTTCCCGGGCAGCAAAAATATAAACAATGTGCATAACTCTTTCCTCGACTCGGCTCAATCCCGCAACCCGTGGCGCGTCGTGACGAGGCGTGGCGTGGCGTGGCGAGGCGAGCGAGGAGGAGGAGCGCGCGTGTACGTCTCCTCTTCTCATGCTCATACAAGTGGTAGAAGAGCTCACCTTATAAAGAGGTGCAACTCTCTCTCAACTTATGAGGTGGGAATAAACTTTAGCCTCACTCACTCCACTCACATATGTGCATGAATGGGCCAAGAGAATTTCAGAATCTTAGTTGGGCTTTGGTCCAAAAGCCCACTAGCAAATTCCAACATCCGGCCGAGCGGCGGCCAACTCGCTCATCACCGGCGCCACCGACGAACACGCATTAGTACTGTTTGAAGTAATGTTCAGGAAAAATAATGGTTTGAGGGGGAATAATAGGATAGAAGGTCAGATGTGGTCCCTCGTGTCAACGGTCAAACAAAATGTGTTGGTTTAAGCTGCCTGTTGTGGTGGGCGCACGGCAGATGCCATGCATGGCTAAAGAGAGGAGGAGGCTCGAGGGCACTGGTGGGCTCCAGAGGCAAGGTTGGCATGAGCGAGCGCGGGACGCAAGACATACCCAGATTCGGGGCTCTCCGGAGAGATAACACCCCTAGTCCTGTCGAGTGTGTATTATATGTAACATTACAAAGTTGCTCCTAGAGCTGCATGGAGGGAGAAGGAGGTCTGGCCAAGGCTTAGGGTTCTCCCTCTCCTCGGGTGTTGCTTTGTGTGTGATCGATTGTGTGAATGAAGTGGGTTCTGCCCGTATGCAAGAGGGCTCCTGGGGGGTTTTATAGGTCAAGCCCCCAGGGGTACAAGGGTAATATTAAAAGGTCGTAGGGCCGGGTTGTCACTGTCCAGGAACCTGGTGCTGGGACCCGTCAGGTTCTTCGGGCGCGGGCCCCATGCGCCTAGGGGGCACTATGTGCCATCTTGTCGATCATCAGGACATGGCCGGGTTGGGTCGGCTACAGTGGCGCTCCGTCAGGTTGCCGCTTGTGGGCGTCATTGGTCATGCCGGGACACTGTTGCCACGCCAGGCCTAGCCAATGGGTAGGTGTAGGGCACTCTAGCCATGCCGGCCCTAGTCAGCGGGTAGGTGGAGGGCACTGTTGCCTCGTCCGGCTGACTAGAGGCATGGGCGGGATACTGTGGTGTTGATCATTAGCTGGCGGAGATTCGTCCCATCGTACGGCTGGGATGGGATGGCTGTTGACCCTTGGCCGGGTTTGGAGAACACGCCAAGGGCGGTGCTGGCTTGCTAGAGAAGTCTTGTGCTTGGTTGTTGGGGCCGAGTTGAGGAGCCTGGCCGGATCGAGCGACCTGGCCGAGTCAAGCAACTCGACCAAGGTCGGGCCAGATTGAGGGGCGATCCTGGCCCTGTTGTTTTTGAAAAGGATCCGGGTTCCGTTGCCTGCCTAGGGTTCATCCCCCCGACAGTAGTCCCCGAAGCTGTGAAGGTCCGCCGTCTTCGGGTGGTGGGCCTTCGTAGTTTCTCCCTTGTGCAGAGGCAAACTTGGTGACCGCTGGGTCGGGCAACACCCACTATGTGCCGGCTTCTAGAAGCCGGATCGCGGCGTCTTGGTCGCGGCAGGAAACCGAGGAGCTCGAGATGATGGTGCTGCCGTTAGGGTCATGGATGGGCTCGACCGACACTCTCGACGACATCGCCTACCTCCGCGACACCAGGCGCCTGCCGAGGGCGGAGCAGGTCGAGGCTCGCCTCCTGCAAGGCGAGCGGGAGCCGCGGCCGAGAGGCTCGGAGCGGGTGGTCTTCCTGCCGCACTTCAAGCACGGCTCCGGGCTTCCCGCGAGCGGCTTCTTCCACGAGTTTCTGGAGTTCTTCGGGCTCCAGCCTCATCACCTGGGCGCCGGCGCGATCGTGCAGCTGTCTGGCTTCGTCACCATCTGCGAGGGGTACCTGGGGTTCGAGCCTTCGATCGACCTCTGGGTGCGCTTCTTCTCTCTGAAGCAGCAGGGACCGAAGGCCGGGGAGATGTCCGAGTGCGGGGCAGCCGTCATCACCAAGCGGTCGGGCGCCGACTGCCCGAAGATGCCGCTGGAGGATTCCGCCAAGAAATTACAGAATTCCTTCTTCTATGTCCGCAGCGTCGGCGAGGACCGCATCAACCTTCGCCGTTCATCAACTCACCGCCGTGGGGGAAGTTGAACTGGGGGTACTACCCCAAGCACCTGTCACAGGAGGTGCTCAACCTGTGCGAGCGGGTGTCGGTGATGAAGAAGCAGGAGGGGCTCACCGGCACCGACCTCATCACTGCCTTCATCGTCCGGCGGGTGCTGCCGCTGCAGCGGCGCAGCCACCTCATCGGACAGATGGCCGGCCTCCAAGATCCCAACCGCATGGCGAATATGCGGTTGGCGGGGGACCAGATCGCGTGCTGGGTTAATGATATCTCCAAGGCCAACTTGGGAGTCGACTGGGTGTTCAGGAAGGCCCCGTACAACCGTGCGAACCCGGCACCGTTGGTGAGTCCCTCGTCTCCATACTTCGCCGCTGCTTATCTTCTCATTCATCCTGACGTGACGCGAGAGGTGCTTCTGAATGCCATCCGGCACAATTATGACCGGCACGGGCGCAAGTGGTGCGGGACGCCTCGGAGGAGCCCGAGGCCCAAGACGGAGGGGAGGCGGCGGCCGCCGATACGGGCGCACGGCGCCGAGCAGGTGAGCCTTGTTTATATTCCTTGAGTTGCCTGTCGCGGGGTGACTTCGGAAACGTTGATGCGAGCTATTGACGCAGCGACGCCGGGTGGAGGAGGCGGCGGCGCGACCGGAGCCGGGTCGTCTCAGGGGGTGGGGACGGCGCGGCGCCCACACGGGAAGGATATCGCCCCGTCGCGGGCCCCAGCCGTGAAGCGCGCGGCGGACCTGGCCGGAGGCGCGAAGCCGCCCGCCAAGAGGAGGCACGGCGCTCCGCGGGAAAGGGCAGCGAGGCCCGAAGTTCTGGTGGTGCCAGGGTAAGTGATTTCTTATGCCCGAGACGAGTTATCGAGCGGCCCTGCTCGACCCGGCGTAATCATTTTTGTCTTGTGCTTCAGGTCACCGATTTCGCTGGCGCTGGCGGCGGCGGATGCCACGTCCATCGAGGGCGCCGCGTTCCGGAGGAGCTGATCCGGCGCCGCCGACTGGGACGAGGCGCCGGAGGATCCGGACCTCGTCCTGGACCCGGCAGATGCCGAGGGCCTGGCCTGGCGGGATCGGAACCGGGACAAGGCGGAGCTGGCGGCAGAGTCGACCCAGGTCTGGGTTAGAGCCGCGACGGCATGGGTGCAAGCTGGCGAGGGCCGGCATGGCCGGAGATGTCGTCCGGGACGGTGGCGGCGACGACGTTCTTCGTGCTGGCATCGGCATGGGAGCACGGCCAAGGCGGCCGTGCGGACGCGATGGACATCGACAGGGAGGTCGTGGTTGTCGAGGACGGCACCCCACCGCGGACCGACGTGGTCGAGCGAGAGGGGGCCGATGGAGACGCCGGCGATGCCGTCTTGGAGGAGGCGGTGCGGGTGGCGCCGGAGGGGGCATCACGGTCGTCGGCAGAGGAGGCATCGTTGGTGGTGGAGCCTCAAACCGCCCCGCCCATCGAGCCGGCGTTGGTGCCGGGGAGGGCGCTGGAGAAGGCGCCGTCTTCAGGGGGCGGCCAGCGGAGGGCACACCCTGGCGAACAGGGCCGGGGGACGCCGGGCTGCCGAGCCGCGAGCGTCGCGGGGCGGGACCAGCGAGGTTCCTTTCAGACCTCTGACCCAGGAGGAGCCGACAATGTCCACCGTAACCCGTTGCCTGCGAGGGCGGACGGACCGGATCCAGGCCTTCGCCCAGGCCGAGGTTGAGGCGACGTAGGATCTGGAGCGCGCCGTCTTCGTAAGTTTCTGTCCGCGCTCTGTTTTTTCTTTTTCCATTGTTTTTCTCTTCATGGGGGCGTGTCAGCGCACCCACTAGGTGTAGCCCCCGAGATCCGGGCCAATTGTGTGGCAGTTGGGCCGAATCTTATCTTGCCGGCTTGTGCTGATTTTTTCTTCTTGTAGCAACTTGACTCCTATCGGGTCAATGTCTTCAACCGGCTCCTTGAGACGCATCGGGGTCTCAAGGAGGGGCTCGCCATCAAGGAGGAGGAGCTCCATGTCGCGACATGTATTTCTTCTTCACGCTCTTCTTTAGAGGGGCGCGCTAGCGCACCCACTGGGTGTAGCCCCCATGATTTGGACCAACAACGTGGCAGTTGGGTCGAATCTTAATACAGTACTTTGTCTCTCAGCTTTTTCTTCTACAGCCGAGGTGCTGTCTTGGAGGACCCGACTAATTCGGGCCGGTTTTCGTTATGACCGGCTTGTCGTGGGCGTCGGTCGGCTTGGGGCCGAGGTGGAGGCGGCGAGGGCGGAGGCGACGGGAGCCCGGCAGGCGCTTGACGAGGCCAACCGGCTGCGGGAGCAGCTGGCGAGTGACAAGAGCCGGTTGGAGGCCAAGGTGGAGCGGCTAAAGGTGGAGGCAGCCAAGGTCGTGGAGGTGCGGCAGGCCCTTGCCGAGGAGGACCAGCAGCGCGGCAAGCTGGTCGACGATAAGGGGCAGCTCCAGGCCGAGGTGGAGCGCCTGAAAGTGCTGGTGGCCACGGCGGAGGAGACTCGGCTCCGTGAGGAGGCCGTGAAGGCGGTCGAGGACAACGACGCCAAGCTGAAGGCGGCCCTTGCCAAGGTCGCCGACCTGGAGAAGGTGCTGGAGGAGCCCGACCACACCATCGCCCGGGAACGGCGCGGTACGTTGCTCGAAGCGCGGCACCTGGAAGAGTCCTTCTCCAGTAAGTGCTTTTCTTTAGTTTTGTTGTTGCTGCCCGGTTGGGACTCCGGCCTCTCTTCCTTAGTGGTTTTCTTCTGACTTGCTTTCTTCTTGACAGGGACCTTCCCGGAGATGCTCCCACTGGCGGAGGAGGTCGTCCACTTTTAGCGAGACCCGCAGGGTGTCATGGGCTCCGGGGCCGAGCCGAATGTGGCCTCGACCTTCTCGGAGATCGTGACCTCCGCCCAGACCCGCCTGCGGGTTCGGAGTGGCCAGATGGGGCGGCTTTCTCAGGCCGGCATGGCGATGACGGCGGCCCTTTGGCCGGGTTCCATTGAGCAGGGCAGCTTCACGTGGCTGGCGCGGTGGTTGGAGGCGGGCCCGGACCGTCTTCACGAGTGGTGGGTCTCCGCTGCTCGCGCCGGCGCCGAGATGGCGCTTCAGTTTGCGTTATCGTGGTATCTGGACTTGGCGCTGGATGCGTTGATTGGCCAGCGAGCCGGCTCGGAGAGCCAGCTGCAGGCGGAGGCTGGTCGGATCGCCTCCCGGGCCAGCTATATCGCCGGGTTCGCCTTCCACGATGAATTCCAGCCGGAGCAGTTGGAGGATGGCGGCATTGTGCTTGCTGAGGACTACGGCCTTCTTCTGGATGACCCGGAGGGTAGCTCCGAGGAGACGGGCGTCTACGCGGACGCCGAGGAGGAGGATACCGGCACCTCTACGGACCCGGCAGCTGCGCGCTCTGGCGGAGGTGATGCCTGATTTCTTACTTGTAGAAAATTTCTGATAGGTAGCAGATCAACCCACCCACTGGCGATTGATTGGTGTAATGAATTCTGGCTTTGGGCATGTTTAAACTTATGTTGTATGAGCTGTGTGAATGTTTTTGCCTTTGCTTCTCGTTTTTGGAGCTGTTTCCTTGCGACTTCCTCCCTTTGGGTTTCACCTCCACGAGTCTGACGGCCAGGGCTCTGGTCCGTGACAAGGGGTTTGGCCTTTGAGAGGGACGCACAGTACTTGGGCTTTTGAAACATTGGGCGTGAGCGAAACACCCACTGGGCCGGTGGCAGTAATCCGGCGGGCCTTGTTGGCGAGCAGCCGGTCGTGTGGTAGCTTAAAGTGCTGCGGACGGGTCGAGCGATCCGGCGACATGCAGAAACTTCATGGATGCCTTCGCTTTCGCTTTTCGTTTTTAGGGCCATTTTCTTGTAACTCTCCCTCTTTGGGCCTCCCCCCCCCGCGAGTCTGACAGCCAATGCTTTGGTCCATGGCAAGGGGTTCGGTTTTTGAAAGGATCATTCAATACTTCGTCTTTCAAAATGTTGAGCGCGAGCAAAACACCCACTGGGCCGGCTGGCGGCCGGCTGGCGGGTCGGGTTGGCGGGCAGCCAGTCGTGCGGTAACTAAAGGCGGCGGGACCGGGTTGGGCGACCCGGCGGTTCTTGACTTAGTGTCCGTGGCGTGCTGTTGCTTTTGTTCTCATGCGCTTGCCAGCCCGCAGTCGATGCCGGATCTGCAGCTTAGGGCGAAGCGAGAAGCTATGGCGATCCAACATGTTTGAGAACCACTAAGAAAAAAGAAAACGGCAAGTGGCCAAGCCGGCCAGCCCCCGAGCCCCCGGGTCGAGCGAATCGACCCGGCGGCCGGGTTCGGCTTAAAATTTTAAAGTGATGTGTGAAAGTAGAGACACGATAGCTTGGTCGCAAAAGGGGCAGCCCCCGAGCGTCGTTCAGGGACCCCATAGTTTTGAGATGATTACGAAAGACGGTGGTACATACGTGTTTACAGCTAACTGTAAAATGGGCGGAGTAGCTCCGTGTTCCATGGTCGGGTTGTTTCTTCGCCGGCTGTGTCTCTCTTGCGCCGGTGGAGCTGCGCTTGACGAGCTCGTTGTTGATGATGTTGTAGGCGTTGTACTTGCCGAGCTTTGATCTCGTCTATGGGGAGGACCCCGTTCTCCAGGAACTCCGAAATGGGCAGGGCCCAAGATGGTGCCGCGACCCCGGTGAGTACGGCCATCACGACGGGTTCCGGGGTGGTAGACCCCGAGATGGGTTCAGTGGGCCCAAGGCCGGCTTGGGGTGTGGTCGGGATGGCTGGAGCAGTCCCCGGGCCGGGTTGAGGCATGGCCGGGTCGGTCGGAGCAGTCCCCAGGCCGGGTTGAGGCATGGCCTGGTCATCTTGGACATGGACGGACTCAGAGTCTGGAGACGGCTTGACAGACGGCTTGTGCAGGTGCTCGAGGGAGACGCCGGACGGAATGGACTGCCGGGACGAGGCGATCTTGGCGAGCGTGTCGGCCGCCTCATTCTCCGTGCGCGGGACATCGATGAACTCGCAGCCCTCGAAAAATCCGGACAACTTCTGGATGAGGAAGCGATAGCTTGCCATGTTGGAGTCGTGGGCATCGCACTTGTTGGAGCACTGCTGGACGACCAGGTCCGAGTCGCCGACGCATAGGATTCGCCGGATGCTGAGTTCCTTGGCAAGACGGAGGCCATCCACAAGGGCTTCATACTCGGCGACGTTGTTGGAGGCGGCAAAGTGGATCTGTAGTGCATACTTGAGCCGGTCTCCCTTGGGGAAGGATAGCACGATGCCGGCCCCCAGGCCGAGTCACATCTTCGAGTCGTCGAAGTGCATGCGCCAATGTGTCGAGTCCGGCAGCGGCGGCAGGTACTGGTCTTGGTCCAGTCGACGAGGAAGTCGGCCAAAGCCTGGGACTTGATCATGGTGCGGGGCTCGTAGAGGATGGTGTGGCCAGCTAGCTCGAGCGCCCACTTGGCGAACCGGCCGGAGGCATCCCGGCACCCAATGATCTCGCGAAGAGGGGCCGTGCTGACCACGGTGACGACATGCTCTTGGAAGTATTGCTTTAGCTTCTTGGCGGTGAAGTATACGCCGTAACACATCTTCTGGTAGTGCGGGTAGTTCTGTTTTGAGGCGAAGAGCACCTCTCTCAAGTAATAGATGGGACGCTGGACGACTTGAGCCTTGCCCTTCTCTGGTCGCTCGACCACCATCGCCGTGCTGACCGACTGCGAGGTCGCGGTGATGAAGAGCAACAGCGGCTCCTTCTTGGCCGGGGCGGCCAGGACAGGTGCGGTGGTGAGCATGCGCTTGAGATCCCGGAAGACTTCGTCCGCCCGGTCGTTCCACTTGAACGGCGTCGTCTTCTTCTTTAGTTGATACAGGGGCAAGGCCCTCTCGCCCAGCCGGCCGAGAAGCCGGCTAACCGAGGCCAAGCAACCGGTGAACTTCTGGACATCGCGCGGCCGAGCCGGCTTGCGCATGCGCTCGATGGCCTTGATCTTCTCCGTGTTCGCCTCAATGTCGCGCTCTGAGACGAGGAAGCCGAGTAGCTTTCCGGCCGGGACACCAAAAACACATTTCTTTGGGTTGAGCTAGATCTTGTATTCGCGCAGGTTGGCGAAGGTTTCCTTGAAGTTGTCGAGGAGCGTGAGGTGCTGCTTGGTCTTCACCACGATGTCGTCCACGTAGATGTGGATGTTGCGGCCGAGTTGCGGCAGCAGGCATTTCTGTATGCAGCGCTGGAAGGTGGCGTCGGCGTTCTTCACACTGAACCAGATGGTGATGTGGCAATACGCCCCGAAAGGCGTGATGAAGGATGTCTTCAAGGCGTCGGCCGGGTCCAGCTTGATCTGATGATAGCGGAGTAAGCATCCAGGAAGAACAGGAGCTCGCACCCGGCGGTGGAGTCGATGACTTGGTTGATCCGCAGGAGGGCGAGCGGGTCTTTGGGGCAGGCCTTGTATAGGCTGGTGTAATCGATACACATGCGTCAGGTCTTGTTCTTCTTCAGGATGAGGATTGGGTTGGCCAGCCACTCGGGGTGAAACACTTCCATGATGAAGCCAATCGCCAAGAGTTTGGCGACCTCTTCACCGATGGTCCTTTTCTTCTCTTCGGAAAAGCGTCATAGGGGTTGACGGACAGGCTTGGCATCCTTGCGGACATGGAGTTTGTGCTCGGCGTACTTCCTCGGGATACCCGACATGTCCTTGGGGGTCCATGCAAAAATATCCCGATTCTCACGGAGGAAGTCGACGAGCTCGCCTTCCTATTTGCTGTCGAGGCAAGTGCCTACGACAACATACTTGCTGCAGCTGGGATCCTCAGGGTTCAGCTTCACCTTCTTGGTCTCTTTGGAGGGCTTGAACGCGGCCTCGTCGGCCGGCTCCTCGGTCGGGATGTGGGTGGCCGACGCCTCCTCGGCCAATGTGACGATCCGGTCGAGTTGGCGCCGCTCCTCGGCTACGACCAGCGACTCGACTAGCTTGGCACCGTCTCGGGCACAGTCCAGGGACTTGCGGTAGTCGCCGGTGATGGTGATGAGGCCCTTTGGACCCGGCAGCTTCATCTTTAGGTAGGCATAGTGGGGGACCTCCATGAACTTGGCGAGCGCGGGCCTACCCAACATCGTGTGGTACGCGCTGGATAGGTCCACTACCTCAGACCAGATCGGCTCGCGTCGAAAGTGGCTGCTATCGCCGAACAGGACGCCGAGCCGGATCCGGCCGATCGGGGAGCAGGAGAGGCCGGGAACGATGTCGTGGAAGATCATCCCGGTCGACTCCAGGTCCTTCGCCTCGAGGCCGAGCTTGGTCATGGTGTCGGGGTAGAGAATGTTGATGTTGCTGCCGCCGTCGACGAGAACCCGGGAGAACTTGCACGTACGCCGGGCGTGACGATGGTGGGATCGAGGATGAGAGCGTAACCACCCGGGTTCGGCATGATGGCCAGGTGGTCTTCTCGGGTCTAGGTGACCGGGCGCTCTGACTAATGCATGTACTCCGTCTTGGCTGGGACGACGGTGTTCACCTCCTGCCGAAGGAGGCGCTCGCTGCGCTTGTCGTCGCTGAGGCTGCTAAAGACAACATAGGTCGCGTTTTGGGCCGGGTAGGACTCGTCGCGCATCGCATTGGCGGCCGGAGGCGGAGGCAGCAGCCCCGCTCCCGGAGCCAGAGCCGGAGGCGGCGGGATGTCGCCCCTGGCGATGCGCTTGGTGATGGTGCACTATCGAAGTGTGTGCGTAGACGGCCTCGCGCCGCTGTGCTGCTTGCAGGGAGCGCCGAGCATCTCCTCGAAACTCATGGCTGGCTGCCATGCCATTTTGCCGGTGTTCCGGCGTTTGGCGGCCGGGTCGGCCGCGGACGCCTGCTTGGCGGCCGCGATGAGTCAGTGGTCGTAGCACTGAGCCGGTTGATCGGCTTTGCGCTTGTTCTACTGGTTGTTCTCCTGCCGGCTTCCCTCACCGCTCGGCTTCGGAGGCGGCACCGACTTTGCCTTGCCGGCTTCGTCCAGTGCCACCTGGATTTTCATGGCGGAGTCGACGTTGGCATACTTGTGCACCGTTACCATGAGTGAGGCCATAGTGGCCGGCTAGGAGCGCAAGAGCTTGTGCTTGAGGAGGGTGCCGTCTCGGCACCCGTTAACGAAGTACTGGATGGCTTGAACTTCGTGGACGCCCTCGCAGCTGTTCCGGAGCTCGGTCCAGCGTGCGAGGTACTCGCGGCTAGTTTCCGCCAGCCCCTGCACACACATGGCGAGCTGACTGGGGCGGCCGGGTCGCTTGTAGGTGCCGGTGAAGTTGCGCACGAAAGCTTGCTCGAAGTCTACCCACGTGTTGATGCTGCCGGCCGGCAGACTGTTCAACTAAGTGCGGGCCGACCCCTGGATCATGAGAGGTGCGTAGCGCACGGCGAGGCGGTGGTTGCCGGCGGCGATGCCGATGGCGGTGGTGTAGTCGGTGAGCCAGTCCTCCGGCTTCACAGTGCCGCTGTAATTGGGGGTGTCGCGGGGGAGCGTAAACCCTTTGGTGAAAGGCTCGCCCCGGATGCATGGCCCGAAGCACGCCGGTCTGACGGGGCCGGTCTCCTCCAGCTCCTGAGAGAGGGCGAGTCGGTCGAGACGGTGACGAGCGTTGGTGTTGTCGATGTGGCGTGGACCCAGCCGGTCGGTGACTGCGCCGTGGGGGGCCGGGTCGCCTGCAGCTGGACGTCAGCCGGGTTGGAGCAGGGGATCGAGGTGGCGCCGGACCTCAGAGGACGGCTCGTCCGCTAAGCCGCCAGCGGCCATCAGGGCATGATTGCGCCGGGTTCAGGTGCGGACGGAGTGCGCCTCGCCGGGTGGCAAAGACGCCGTGTGCTGGAAATCGCCGGGTCTTGCGACACGAGCAGAGCCGGATCCGGACGGGTTGGCGAGTTGGTTGAGGTAGTCTTGCTATGCGTTAGCCGCAGCAAGGAGGTCATTCACCCTCTTGAGGTGATCCTGCAGCTCTTCGCACGCGAGCTGATCCATGCCGGCCGCAGCCACCTGGGCGGCGCGCATGTTCTTCGCGGGAGTCTCGTAGATGGGAGGGAGGGCGCCGAGAGCGCGCCCGATCGCACCACCCCGGGCTCGCACGTCGGCGACCCGGCTTGGCTCGGGGGCGGCAGGCGTGAAGCCGTAGCCGGCATTACGCTCCAGCTGGGCAGAGTTGAGGCGACACTGCGTGGCGGCGAGTGTCTCGGTGAGGTCTAGCAGGTGCTGGCGATCATCGTTGAGGCGAGGCTGGACCTCAGCGATGTTGGAGGCGTCGATGTCGGTGTCGATGGGAACGCGGAGATTCTGTATCATGGCACACAGCGGGTTGGGCGAGCCGGCCCTATGCGCCGCGGCCTTAGCTTCGGAGGCCTTCCTTGCCGCGCTCGACGATGAGGAGGCGTTGATGTCGGTGATGAAAACCTGCACGCAGAGGTCCATCACGCTGGTGGGAGGGCCGTCGCTGATGGAGAGCGGGGAGTCGGAAAAGCTAATTACCTCGCGGGGGTACTTGTCGTTCGTAGGTGCGTTGGAGACAGTGTGGCGAAGGAGGTAGCGAGCGCGTCGATGACGTCGTCCGCCAGCATGATGGGGTCGTCGGAGTCAGAGAGGATTCCCGTCTGAAGCATGCTCCCGGCCAGGACATCGAGCTGCACCACGGTGGGTGCCAATTGTCGTGGTGGGCGCACGGCAGATGCCATGGGATGGCTAAAGAGAGGACGAGGCTCGAGGGCACTGGTGGGCTCCAGAGGCGAGGTCGGCATGAGCGAGCGCGGGACGCAAGACATACCCAGGTTCGGGGCTCTTCGGAGAGATAACATCCCTAGTCCTGCCGAGTGTGGTTTATATGTAACAGTACAAAGTTGCTCCTAGAGCTGCATGGAGGGAGAAGGAGGCTTGGCCAGGGCTTAGGCTGCTCCCTCTCCTCGGGTGTTTCTTTGTGTGTGATCGATTGTGTGACTGAAGTGGGTTCTACCCATATGCAAGGGGGCTCCTAGGGGGTTTTATAGGTCAACCCCCAGGGGTACAAGGATAATATTACAAGGCCGTAGAGCCAGGTTGTCAGTGTCAAGGAACCCGGTGCTGGGACCCGCCGGGTACCAGGGCTCGCCGGTTCTCCGGGCGCGGGCCCCATGCGCCTAGGGGCACTGTGTGCCGTCTCTTCGATCGTCAAGGCATGGCCGGGTTGAGTCGGCTACAGTGGTGCTCCGTCAGGTCGCCGCTTGTGGGTGTCATTGGTCACGCCGGGACACTATTTCCACGCCAGGCCTAGCCAGTGGGTAGGCGTAGGGCATTGTAGCCACGCCGGCCCTAGTTAGCGGGTAGGTGGAGGGCACTGTTCCTCGTCCAGCTGACCAGAGGCATGGGTAGCGTACTGTGGCGTTGATCATTAGCTGGCGGGGATTTGTCCCATCGTACGGCTGGGATGGGACGGCCGCTCACCCTTGGCCGGGTTTGGAGAACACGCCAAGGGCGGTGCTGGCTTGCTGGAGAAGTCGTGAGCTTGGTTGTTGGGGCCGAGTCAAGGAGCCTGGCCGAGTCGGCCTTCTTAGTCGGATTGAGCGACTTGGCCGAGTCGAGCAACTCGGCCAAGGTCGGGCCGGATTGAGGGGCGATGCTGGCCCCGTTGTTTTTGAAAAGGATCCGGGTTCTGTTGCCTGCCTGGGGTTCATCCCCCCGACACTACCTCATCAGCACGGACGTGTGGGCCAACCCTATCATAAATGGGTTTAAACTAACCTAATCGGTACTCCCTCTGTCCCATAATATATGATGTTTTTGCAAGCTAAACTAGCTTGCAAAAACGTCTTACATTGTGGGACGGGGAGTACTAGGTAGTAGTTTTTGGCATGGATTAAGAAATTTTGGGTATGTTTTTGCTATTTTGTGTACAATATATTCTTCCTAGGGCTGGTTGAAAGTGGTAGTTTTTTGTTAAATACTCTACATATTGTAAGTAGGAGTGAAAGTTAACCTTTGGAACCCAATAAGCAAGGATAGTTACATAGTGCATATGTGTACATGATTCAAAGTAAATATCAACCATGAGTGACTAATATCTTGATGGAAAACTCGAAACTATGGAATACTAGAAAAAAATTGCATGGTTGGAAATACTAGCAATGTTCATGTGTGTGATGTCTACTACACAACATTCTTCTTGTAGACGTTGTTGGGCCTCCAAGTGCAGAGGTTTGTAGGACAGTAGCAAATTTCCCTCAAGTGGATGACCTAAGGTTTATCAATCCGTAGGAGGCGTAGGATGAAGATGGTCTCTCTCAAGCAACCCTGCAACCAAATAACAAAGTGTCTCTTGTGTCCCCAACACAGCCAATACAATGGTAAATTGTATAGGTGCACTAGTTCGGCGAAGAGATGGTGATACAAGTGGTATATGGATGGTAGATGAAGGTTTTTGTAATCTGAAAATATAAAAACAGCAAGGTAACTAATGATAAAAGTGAGCACAAACGGTATTGCAATGCGTTGAAACAAGGCCTAGGGTTCATACTTTCACTAGTGCAAGTTCCCTCAACAATAACATAATTGGATCAAATAACTATCCCTCAACATGCAACAAAGAGTCACTCCAAAGTCACTAATAGCGGAGAACAAACGAAGAGATTATGGTAGGGTACGAAACCACCTCAAAGATATCCTTTCTGATCGATCTATTCTAGAGTCCGTAGTAAAATAACACGAATCTATTCTTTCCGTTCAATCTATCATAGAGTTCGTACTAAAATAACAACTTAAGACACAAATCAACCAAAACCCTAATGTCACCTAGATACTCCAATGTCACCTCAAGTATCCGTGGGTATGATTATACGATATGCATCACACAATCTCAGATTCATCTATTCAAACCAACACAAAGTGCTTCAAATAGTGCCCCAAACTTTCTACCGGAGAGTCAAGACAAAAATGTGTACCAACCCCTATGCATAGGTTCATGGGCGAAACCCGCAAGTTGATCACCAAAACATACATCAAGTGGATCAATAGAATACCCCATTTTCACCACGGGTATCCCACGCAAGACATACATCAAGTGTTCTCAAATCCTTAAAGACTCAATCTGATAAGATAACTTCAAAGGGAAAACTCCATCCATTACAAGAGAGTAGAGGGGGAGAAATATCATAAGATCCAACTATAATAGCAAAGCTCGCGATACATCAAGATCGTACCACCTCAAGAACATGAGAGAGAGAGAGAGAGATCAAACACATAGCTACTGGTACATACCCTCAGCCCCGAGGGAGAACTACTCCCTGCATCATGGAGAGCGCTAGGATGAACGGGTCTAGATTGGCTTTCGGTGGCTACGGAGGCTTCTGGCGGCGGAACTCCCGATCTATTGTGCTCCTCGATATTTTTAGGGTATATGGGTATATATGGGAGGAAGAAGTACATCGGTGGATCTCCGGGCTGTCCACGAGGCAGGGGGGCGCGCCCAGGGGGGTGGGCGCGCCCCCACCCTCGTGGGCAGCCCGCGACTCTCCTGGTCCAACTCCGATACTCCGTGGGCTTCTTCTGGTCCAAAAATAAGTTCCGTGAAGTTTCAGGTCAATTGGACTCCGTTTGATTTTCCTTTTCTGCGATACTCTAAAACAAGGAAAAACATAAACTGGCACTGGGCTCTAGGTTAATAGGTTAGTCCCAAAAATCTTATAAAATAGCATATAAATGCATATAAAACATCCAAGGTGGATAATATAATAGCATGGAAAAATCAAAAACTATAGATACGTTGGAGACGTATCAGCATCCCCAAGCTTAATTCCTGCTCGTCCTCGAGTAGTTAAATGATAAAAACAGAATTTTTGATGTGGAATGCTACCTAACATATTTATCCATGTAATTCTCTTTATTGTGGTAAGAATATTCAGATCCATAAGATTCAAGACAAAAGTTTAATATTGACATAAAAATAATAATACTTCAAGCATACTAACAAAGCAATTATGTCTTCTCAAAATAACATGGCCAAAGAAAGCTATCCCTACAAAATCATATAGTCTGGCTACGCTCCATCTTCACTACACAAAATATTTAAATCATGCACAACCCCGATGACAAGCCAAGCAATTGTTTTGTACTTTTGATGTTCTCAAACTTTTTCAATCTTCACACAATACATGAGCGTGAGCCATGAATATAGCACTATATGTGGAATAGAAGGGTGGTTGTGGAGAAGACAAAAAGGGAGAAGATAGTCTCACATCAACTAGGCGTATCAACGGGCTATGGAGATGCCCATCAATAGATATTAATGTGAGTGAGTAGGGATTTCCATGCAACGGATGCACTAGAGCTATAAGTGTATGAAATCTCAACAAAAGAAACTAGTGGGTGTGCATCCAACTTGCTTGCTCACAAAGACCTAGGGCATTTTTAGGAAGCCCATAATTGGAATATACAAGCCAAGTTCTATAATGAAAGATTCCCACTAGTATATGAAAGTGACAACATAGAAGACTCTTTATCATGAAGATCATGGTGCTACTTTGAAGCACAAGTGTGGTAAAAGGATAATAGCATTACCCCTCCTCTCTTTTTCTCTCATTTTTTTGTTTTTGATTTTTTTGGGGGGCCTTCTCTTTTTTTGGCCTTTTTTTAGTCCGGAGTCTCATCCCGACTTATGGGGGAATCATAGTCTCCATCATCCTTTCCTCACATGGGACAATGCTCTAATAATGATGACCATCACACTTTTATTTACTTACAACTCAACAATTACAACTCAATACTTAGAACAAAATATGACTCTATATGAATGCCTCCGGCGGTGTACCGGGATGTGCAATGACTCATGAGTGACATGTATGAAAGAATTATGAACGATGGCTTTGCCACAAATACAATGTCAACAACATGATCATGCATAGCAATATGACAATGATGAAGCGTGTCATAATAACGGAACGGTGGAAAGTTGCATGGCAATATATCTCGGAATGGCTATGGAAATGCCATAATAGGTAGGTATGGTGGCTGTTTTGAGGAAGTTATATGGTGGGTTTAAGGTACCGGCGAAAGTTGCGCAGTACTAGAGAGGCTAGCAATGGTGCACTTCAAAAAAATACACTTCCGTGATGATACGTGTTTGTCACACTAGGTCACTTTTTTTTGTCATGCCTGTGCTGTCGTAGAAGTGTTCCATGACATTACCAAAATTATCATCACGGAAGTGTCCACTTCCATGACGATAAATCGCGCGTCACAGAAGTGCTTTCGTCAAGGGTGACCGACACATGGCATCCACCGTAACGGAACGCCGTTAAGATATCGGGCCGGGTTTTGGATCCGATAACCCGTTAACAGCCCCGACCAATGGGGATTTTCCACGTGTAAAATCATCATTGGCTAGAGGAAACACGTGTCGGATCATCGTCGGGACAGATGTCATCCACTCAGTGGACAGAAGGCGCCTATGATACGTCGACACGTGGCACGACCCAACAAGTTTAAATGGGCCGGCCCAACTAAAGGCCCACAAGATTTTGCGGACCATAATGGGCCGGCCCAGCTAAAGGCCCACGAGATTTTGTGGACCATAATGGGCTGGCCCAGCTAAAGGCCCACAAGATTTCGCGGGCCATAATTGGCCGGCCTAGGTACAGACCCACAAGATTTTTGTGTGCTATAATAGGCCAGCCCAGGTAAAGGCCCACAAAACTCTTGCGGATCATAATGGGCCGGCCCAGCTAAAGGCCCATGAGATTTCGCCGACATTAATGGGCCGGCCCAGCTGTAGGCCCACAAGATTTTGAGGACCCTAGTAGGCCGGCCCATTAACTGGCTGCCATGTTTTGGGCCAAATACCGGCCCATATTTGATACGGTCTATTAATGGCCTGCCACGCTCTGGGCCTAATAGTGGCCCATATGAGATCCCACCCGTTAAAAGCCTACCACGTTCTGGGCCAAATTACGCCCAGATCAGGTCTGACCCTTTAAGAGGTTTTGGGCCTAATTATGGCCCATATCAGATTTGGCCCGTCAACTGGACACTATGCTTTTGGGCCCACCTGCTAAAGGCCCACTTAGTAATTTGGCCTGATATTAGTTTTGGCCTGTTAAGGGCCCGTTTAACATTTCGGCCCTATATTAATTTCAGCCTGTTAAAATCCCGTCATATAGTTGGGCCTAACTACGGCCTGGTTTGCATCCGGCCTGCTCGCAGCCGATATCTGATTGGGCCAAACAAGGACCAAGACAATTTTTTGGCCTGTTAAAAGCCCGTGATTTGGTTCGCACAATCGTGGGTCGGGGTTCATTCCGGGCTGCTGCCGCCCCGTGACCTGATCGGCACATTTCAGGCCCAACCTACATCGTGATTGCATGACAGCCCGATTATGTATCATAATTTTACGGTTTGGCCGGTTTACTGCGAAGACAAGATATATATACAGTAAAATAACTGCAGCATCGTGAATAAGAAAAAACCTATACTATACAATAAATAAATTACGGCATATTACATCCACTGGGCATCAAAGTTTGCCACTATGATAATAAAGCACAAGCAGATAGCAGATTACATACACTGGCATCAAAGATCACCACCAGTGCAAATAAACATGCCAACAAAATAATATACAAAACCGACAGCACTTCAATAGAGTTCAAGAAAGGTTAACCCTGCTGGGGAGCTGCAGTGCAAGAAGCTGAGCAAGATGATGAGACTGTGCTTGTTCAACACTTATATCTTCCTCACTCTGAAAGATAAACAATCAGACAGATGACAGGTTTTTGCACATAAAAGTATCAGTGCTGACAATTCATCACATTTCTTACTGACGAATAAAGTGACAAAGTTTAAATTTGCATTAACACAATATGGTATTGTTCAGGTCAAGACATGGCAGGAAATGACATTGTGAAGGAGTTGGCAGCTTCACGACACCACTGGATTACAGATCAAGAACTCATAAGTATCAATGGTTAGTGTAAAGTCAATTTATACCATTTCAGATTGGCAAATAAAGAGACGGTTTAAATAATAGTAGAATGATATGACATTTTTCATAGTTAAGACATTGCAGAATATGACATTGTGCTGTAGTGGGTAGGTTCACCACACCACTGGATTACAGATGAAGAACAGAAGCATACATGCAGTGCAAAAGAAGATCACTTGCTCTGTATAGTTTAATTTACATGGTATGAAGAAGGAACTTGGTTGTACAACTGAAAACTTAAATTGAGAAAGGATGAACTTTTGTTTATGAACTACATATAATAAACTTTATACAAGCAATTTGATGCAAACACCAAAAATAAACAGCTGTTGCAGTCATGCCTAACCAAATATATACAACAAAGTTTGAAGGCTTGAGATGGACAAACTTACATTATTGGTGAAGACATGCTCTATAAAGGCCTTGTCCATGCTGATGGGGGGGGGGCAATTCAAGAAGTTTACCACAGAATCTTCTTCAAAAGCATTGCCTTTATTCTACATTTTGTTGAGAGTAAATATAGATGTGATAATATATGAAAAAATGGAGAATACTTAAGATAAGATGAAGAGTGATTCTACATAACCAAGTAGCTATAAATGTAAGTGCAGCGATATAGGAAAAAGGTACAGCCAAGAGCAATGCACAGCTAAACTTCTTCAGTACCAACCTTATGGTAAGAGTAAATATAGATCTGATGTGTAGAAAATGGAGGGCAAAGGAAAATAAGCTGTAGAGTGATGGTACATAATCAACTACATGTCATTATAAGTACACTAATAAAGGACAACATGTACTTACAAGAACAATGTAGAGCTAAAAAACACTGGCATTGGATATATTCTACACTAATGTAACCATTCATATAGATCAGATAATTTGGAGCGAACAATCGATAAGCAAGCTATCATGCATAGTGCTATCACATAATGAACCAGGTATGTATGCAAGTACAGTGATACAGGACAACAGGTACTAACAAGAGCAAAGCAGCGGGCAACATATTTGAGATATCTTGTCGTTCTTGTCAAACCGGAATTCTTCTTCGAGCAGATTTCCTGTAAAAAAGATCCGTAAGGCACATGCGGAAAAGTAGAAGTTCAAATTGTCATGTGATTTCATAGATAGTACCTCATCTTGGGAACGAGACCAGTGCATAACAAGGTTTTTCCATTCAATGTCTTCTAAATTTAGCACAGGAGACTTCACCAGAAATTCGTTTATACACTTGCCATCAAAGTGGGATTTCCTCAGGTAACACCAATACTGCTACAATGCTTCCTTGAAAAGCACAAGCAAGCTTTGCTCGTCACGACTATCCAGATTGACCCTCGCCTAGTTACAATAATGTAATGTAAATCATTGATGTGTTCAATTAGCAGAAAACAAGAAAATAATAGCCATGAATAATAGCACTTACACATAAGTTGGACAGGAAGATGTGAAAATGGTGTTTGTCTTCACAATAATCTTCCCATGATGGGAATATATGCACGTAGTCTCTAACAACATTGAAAGCATTGTCTTTTAAACTGGGAATAAATGGAATGGGGTTCCAATCTACAGGAATTGGCCATCTCTGCAGTTGGGATAGGTCTTCGGCCGGTGGACTTGATGTACTTTTTGCTGGAGTGAGATTTTTTTGTGGTATAGCTAGTGCTATGGCAAATAAAATCGGTATACCTTTTTCTGGAGTGCAGGTCCTGTGTGGTGGGGCTAGTGGTGTGGCCGGTGAAGTATGGGTACAGTCTGCTAGAGTTGGTCCTACGTTTTGTGTCACTGGTTGTACAGCCAATATAAGTGGGGTGCTGTCTGATTTCTCCGGCACCGCCACGTTTTTCAACGACTTTGCTGGTGCTCCTTCAGGTTCGGCAATCACCCTCTTCCTTTTTGATGTCTGATGCACAAGAACAGCATTTGAGTGGAAAAACATGGTATTATGACAGATGGAATATGTATTGATAATGGATGGGCATGGCATCTCGACATATATGATGAGTAAACTAAGCAGATGGTGGTGCAACAAAGTAGAAGAAATGCAAGACAACATATGCAAGATACCTGCAATCAATAAAACATTGCCAAATTAGAACAGGCACCTTGATGGGTGAACAGGACAGGCCATCTGCCTTTGACTCCTCGAGGTTGGAATAGTCATTAGGATGATATTCTGAACAAGAATCAACATGTGGGGAGCGTATGAGTTTCATTGCATCCAGAATGGCACTCAATGCCTTGGTGCCAATTTTGTAAGTCATTGCAGTGTTTAGCTTTAAGAATGGACTGCTGCTAGTGCGACACAAAGCAGCTACACAGATCATAGTGTAGATATAACGGGAAAATCTTAAGCATCAGAGTAAAATCAGCAAAGTGGAACTTGCTGGAATATATGTGCTAGTATTTCCAGTACGGCTAGAAAGGCTTCGGATACCAGCTCTCTTCAAGTGAAGGTGCGATACTGTTAATATCAATGTAACTCTCAAAGGCGACACAGCTCCCCGCATTTCCTTGCTATTCTTATAGGATTCAAGTGGGCAGGCCACTACAAATCCTATTCTATGTTTACAAGATCCTACGAATCAAAGAGGCTCAAAGTGTCCATCACAACCGACCGTATAGACCTCTACACTGCAAATGTCCCTGCTCATCTTCAGTATAAGGAACATACTGTACTACTATCATACTCCCTCCATTCCAAAATATAAGTCTTGGTAGAGATTTCCACTATGGATCACATACAGAGGTATCCAGGTACATTTTAGAGTGTAGATTCACTCATTTTTCTCCATATGTAGTCCATTGTGGAATCTATAGAAAGACTTTATTTAGGAATGGAGAGAGTGAATATTAAAGAAGAACGGAAGAGGAACATGGTAAAGAAGAGCAAGCAGATTTTGGATAATAAAAAGTTGGTTGCGCAGTGCCCACACATGATGAACCAGAGCGCATTAAGAATGCAACTCCTAGCTGTCTCTCGACCATTTCAGGCGGTTGGATGAAGATCCTACATCTCCTAACCCTTCTTCTTCCTCTTCTCTGATTCTTCCCATACAGAACACCGCACGGGCCGCCGGCCGGACCACCGGCCCCCACCACCTGTGTTCCTCCGCCACCCCCACCCTAACCCCCACCCGCGTCGAGTTTTCTTCGTTCAGCAAGGCCCCACAACCACCCGAGCCCCTTCGATCGCACCGGCGAACTCCGGCGAGCTCTGAAAAATGACTAACCCAATTTTGAAATTTAGTCTACTGTGATTTAACTAGTGTGGAATATAAAAGGGGAAAACCATAAGCATGGCGAGTATGGTGTTGAGCGTGCCATGGCGGATCTGAAGGTGCAAACCGGACAAAGGCAACTTCGCAACCAAGAAAAGAAATCAGAGTAAAGCAGTGGCGGTCTATTTTCTTGCTGCGATAAATAAGTTGAGCAGATACGAAAGAGTACCGCCTCTGGTGCGGCGCCGTGTACGCATATGCTGAGAATTTGACGGTGTTGCGGTAGTGATGGCTGTCGGTAGCGTGGAAGCAGATCTAGGAGGGTAGACGGTGGCGGTGGGGCGCGATGGATGAGACGGACATAGGAGCGGCGCCGGCAAGGTGGACGATGGTGGGGATGAAGCGAGAGGACGGGGATGCAAGGATCCCGGTCCGAAGCCGTGGATGAGAGAGGTCGATCTCTTGTAATGGACGGCGGTGTCGGGGTATCAGCTCCGGCATGGTGGAGGAGGACGGCGGTGGATGGGGTGGCGAACGGCGGTAGACGGAGGAGGGTGGGGTGGAGAGGGTGTTTTGGCGCCCACGGAGTATGAATGGGGAAAAGGGAGGTAGAGAGGAAGGGGGGAACCATGTATTCAGGGCGCGCTTGTCTCAAATGCGAGGAAATTTACAAACTTAGCCCCCGTTTCAAATTTCTACTACATCACAGCAACACTAGTCGGTTGGGGATAGGACGGTAATCTCGCATACACCAAAAATTTGCCGACGAGAGTTTGTTTTTGGCGCCCATCGTGTATGAATATGAATCGGGGAGGGAGTCAATTTCGGCTGAGAACACACTGTGTTTTGGCGCCCACCGTGTATGAATCCGGGTGAGAGGCGGTTACGTCACGTTTGGGTGAAATTACAAACCTACCCCTATCGAAACCTATAGAAATCCAACATATAGGCTTTGCGTGGCAGGGATAGGCAGTAGTGATTTCCATCTCGCAGATTTTGGTTTCGGGCGGTTACTGCGACTTTCCCTGCTTCATTCAAATTTTGCAGAGTGCACGTTTACTGTGCCAACTCAATTCGAATCCCGTTTGTATTCTATTTTTTTCGGGCGGGATCCATTTTCAATTAGAATTACATTCTATATACATCATTTTTTTATATATATACTTTCAAAAGCACAACAAAGAATTCTGCTCCTTTATATGTATAATATGATTTACAAATACAACGATCTCGAAATCTTAAGGTTGAATTCGAAAAAAATTAACCAAATTATGTTCTACTAAAATGTATGGATCAGTAATATCTACATATTAAATAACATAGATGTGCGTGAATTCATATGAGTATGCATGTTTGATAGATCAATTTTGGTTCGAGTATGGATTACATGTATCATCATCTCGAATTCAAATATTTGAATCCCTTTTTTGTTCACTCCTTTCGTGCCCATCTCTCTCGCATGCATGCTCCGTCAGGTAGCTATCACTCTCTTTTCTCCAGCTCACCCGCACGCTCACTTCATGTTGCTCCTATCCTCGCAAACATGGTCTCTCGACGTCTCCCTTGAGAAGTGTCACACTCTCCCTATCATTATAAATTACACGGTTTTCATTATCTCTCACATCTCTACTGTTCTCTGGTATCACTCGGTACCTAAGCTTTCTTTTTCACCGCCAAACACACAGTCTCCACTCGTCTTTCACTTTGTCTTTCTCTCTATGGGATTCTCTCACACCCCCTATATGTCTCTACATATGACTCATACCACTAAAATTACTCTCTCTATCTCTCCTGTAGACACAACATTTGTTGCGGTCTCCTTTTCGTCTCCATCCCAGACTGACATTATTCATTTGTTTACCGATCAGACAACCCCGACTACCGTCTCCTCTCTCTCTCACACACACACGCACAACTCCTACCACTAAAATGTGAATAGAAAACGAGATTTTGTTATACCCAAACAAAAAAGGACTGGAGGGAGTGATTGCTCTGACACGGACGTGACCTCTCATAGCACAGGCATTGAACCGGCGCGCCGGCCAAGAGGGCCGCACTCGCTGCAGGCCCGGCTAAGCACGCCTCCTCACCGAGTGCAACTAGCTTAAGACTGCCCCGCCTGCCTTCATTGAATCCGCGTGTGTGCCGACAATGCATCCTTCCGCGAGCCGGCAGGCATTTTAGAACACAAAAGATGACTACAATATAATTAATTTATGCATGGTCTTGACTTGTTGTGCTCGCACTGGTAGCAGTAACTAGTAGAGGATTTTCTTTATTTATAACTCTCCTTAGATTTTTTTGGCTTTGAAGTGAATCATGGTTGTGGACATTATGTATGAATGTGCAGATATCTGTGAACATGCATTTGATGTGGAAGTTGAACTTGGAATGTCGGGCTTGTGCGTGAACTATACCATGTCTAATGCTTCGTCTGTTATTGTTTGGAAAGTAATTGCTGTTATTACATGGCCCGAAAAAAACATTTTGTGCCACATTAGTAGATGCACGGACATCACAACAGGCATGCTGACTGGATAAACATTTGAACCTAGCTATTATGAAGGAAATTTTGTATTGACAACAGTTTTAGATAGAAGGAGACGCCTAGCCTGCTCTGCCTCTGCTAGCTTATTTCTGGTTTCTTCCATCTCTTCTTTGGCTTGGGTGAAGAGAGCATCTGATTGCTCTTTTCGCTTCTTCAGGAACTCAGCTACATTCTCAAGGGCTGCTGCACGCTTTCTTTCAGCCTTTACTAATGCCATGAGGACACGTACAGCTGACGACTCCACCTGGCTTGTGTGTAATCCAGCATCATCTGGGAATTTGCACCTTGTGTCTAATCCAGCATCATTAGGGAACTGGCACCTTGTGTGTAATCCAGCCTCATTTTGGAAACATGATCTCGAGGCTGACCATACCTCCCTCCTCGTAGGAACTGCATCCTGACATGAGGTTACTTCTTTTTTAGATCAATACTCAGAGCAACCTAGATCCATTTAGTAGAAGCCAGATAAACAGAACTCGAAGAAGTGAATTCAAAAGGAATAAATAAATAAAAACAGACTACAAGCTGAGAACACCCACTTCCTACATCAAGCTTAAAACGAAAGCATTAGGACGATTAAGACTCTTCTTATTACACATCGAAGAACACCACGCTTAAGAGAAATAGAAACTACAACATATACACATCAAAGAACACGAGGCTACACGAAAGTAATTGAAAGGGTGTTACTTACCAAAGCACGTTTTACAGGTTCGGTGTAGCTCCTCTTTAACTTGCCACGCTCCTTGAAGATGTCTCGAATATCCCGTGTTTGATCTTCATTGCTCCTCTACATGTTCGCACTCATGGTTTTAAAATCTCAACATGGCAAGAAAAATATACTACTAGTAATACTCGCACATCTTGTGGGCAACATTAAAGCACTCGTCTGCCATGTTAGAGCATCTCCAACAAGATAAACTACTCATACAAATGCATCTTGATGCGTGCAATGCATGGGCATTTTGCTAGTTCTAAAAACCTTTCCATCATTTGCCACAATACTGGTTGCAGATGAAAAACCTACCCAAGCACAGCAGGATACAGGAGCGACGCACAATTACAAGCTGATATTCTGTTTGACAATGGAGGCTATAACCAATTACTTTCACGGGAACAATAGCACCCAGGAAATTTGAAGGGTAGGTGTGAACAAAATTGGAACTGCACATGTACTGCTAAGTGATTCAATACACACATTACCAATCGAGGAGGAGAACGATGGTCGCGGCGGCCTCTGTGAGTCATGGTCGGCAACGGGAGTCAGTTCATTGTCCACGACGGTGGTACTCCTGCGCTTGGCGTCGGCTTCCGAGAAGCAGATACGAGACCGTCGAAGACGATGCTGGGGAAGAGGCTCCGTGTATGACGACGGTGGACCGGCTCCAGTGCGGCATACGAGGTCGTCAATTAGGCAGATGTGCTGCGGTGGACGAGTGCGCCGATGTAAAGGGGAGGAGCACAAAGGCTGCGGTGCCGTGGAGAAGTCTATTTTGCGGTGGGGGTAGAAATTGGGGAGTATTCAGGTGTACTACTCTGGGTGCCGGGTGGGGTTGGCTGGGTAGGGTGAACCTGAAGTTACGGAAATAGCCCCCTACCAAGCGTCATCCGTAGGCCTGTTCCGAAGCTATGATGGTAACTTCCCATTGCTCGAATCAGGGTCGCGGGAGATTTTCCGGACGACCTCAAAATTTTGTGACACTGGACTCCCCGTGTGGCGTGTTGAGTGATTCGGCTAAGCAACTAGCGAGTAGTAGTGGTAAACTCTGCATATAAGGTTTGACCGAAGTTAAACTTCCTAAAGTTTGACCAAGTTTATAGAAAAATATAAACATTTACCATAACAAATATGTATGATGTGAAAGTACATTCAATAATGAATCTAATGGTATTTATTTGTTATTGTATATGTTAATATTTTTTGCTATAAGCTTTCTGAGAGTTTACAAAACTTGACTTTGACCCATGCTAATACGCAGACTTATATAAAAAAGGAGGGAGTACACATTTGTTTTCTTAGTTTGTAGTGAACTAATCATTTGTTGAAATTGTGAAATAAATATATTAGGCTATTGACTTCGAATGTAATGGTCTATACAATTCAATAGTTACAATCATTGTCGAATCCCAAGATGTATACAAGGTCTATAGTACTTCACAACATGCTCAAACTCACATAATCCTAGTCAAATGAGAATCTAAATGCATTTCATAGTTATTATAGAAGCAACATTTTGACATATCCCAATGTGTGAATGAAACGTGCAGAGAGAGCTTTTGAAGATGGAGCAGATAGGGCGGGAAAGATTGTATGTATGTGGATGAGAGAGTAGGAGACAAAACTAACGAGACAAAGAGAGAGAGAGATAGAGAAAGAAAGAGAGAGGAAGAAGTTAGGTCTGTGAGAAAGATGCATACATGTAATATACATGAGATGTGTGTGCATCTGGATTCTGTATACGTGGAAGGAGAAGAGACAACATGTTTGATGAGAGAGCAGGAAAAACATGGACGAGAGGGGAAGGATCTCGTGGGTTGAGGGATTGACAATTTTGTGCGGGGGAGAGAGGGATTGGTAATTTTGTGCAGGATATAGAGAGGGTGGGGGAGGAGTCAGTCAGCCGTCGTCACATCACCCTGCTTCCAAATGACCCCGCATTCTCTAGCGCGGTGTGGTCGCCGTCTTCGATCTGCTCGTTGCTCTCTTTGAAGATTGAGGTGTTGTTCATGTTGGGGTGCAAAGAAGCACAAGCGAGAGTGGTCGCCTTATAACCTTGGATGGGGATGAATTGTGTGCTCGGGGGAGTGTGTGTGTGTGTTGTGCTGCGTGTGTCTCTGTGTGTGTGTGTGTGCGCGCGCGTGTGTGTGTGTGTCAGATATTGAGAGAAAACAAACCTAAGGAGAGAAATGGGTATTCACGAAGAGATTGTGCGGGCCTTGAGGTGGGCAAGGGTCGGGTGAGGGTGTCAAAATGTGCGCGTTGATGCATGTGTTGCATGCGACCGTGCGAGGGACGGACGAATCGAGAGAGATGGTTGTTGTGTTACGGATGCTCCTCTCTCTGTCTCTCTCTCTCTCACACACACAAGTAAACTAGAAGACCGTTTTCTCATGTATACACAACATATCGGCATCTGTCTATGTCTCACTCATGCACAATCATTTGCACATTCACATCTCTCTATGTCTGTATCACACGCACACCGTCTCCACATTGCCCTTCCGCCACAACACACATATGGACACATACACACGTTCTCTCTCAGTCACACACACAAAATCAATATTAAAAAAACTAGGGCGCACCTAAAACGTCCAAATCCAAATAAACACGAACTGGAGCTAAATTCAAATATATGGAAATATTGCAGCGTCAAGAACTTTCACAGGAAAAAAAGTTGAGTAATATTCAAGGATTGTTTTTACACACACACAAAAAGGTTCGGTGGATGTCCTTCGAGCGCAACACGGTGACGCACTGTTCGATCGACCACGCGGTCGCGGTTCACGCGCTTGCACATGATTCCGTATCGTGGCCGTGGTACTAAGGCTGTTCACAATGGGCAAGAACATAAGCTAGTAACTAATAAAAGCGCTGCCTAAGTCTAATGTTTACATGTACTAGTATGGTTTTCTTTTAAGTTTGACCAACCTTATATATAAAACTAAAGTAAGCTCCCACACGCGCACTCATCAATATGCTGCCGCCGCCATTGCGCATGCCGGCGCCCGCCTGCTCCGGCCAACAATTTCTCGCCCATCACCACCGTGTCGCCGCCATCCCTGTGCCATGAAGCCAAAGGCTCGCCCGCTCAAGTCATCTGCAGTCCCTCCTCGTGATGCCGCCGCGCTACCAAGCACGCGAGCAGCTGGTGGAGCCGCGTCTATGCACACAGCGTACGAAGAGGAGGATGAGCGCGTGCTCCAGCACGCCGACGAGGAGGAACTAGCGTGTAATTGTCGTCTCCGCCCGTGCGGAGGAGGCGCGCATGGTGGCTGTCGTGGCGGAAGCCGGTCGCGCATGCGTCGAGCCCGCAAACCGGGTGCGGACGCGGAATCTACCTTCGAGATCTTGAATGCCACGTGGATCCTGCAATCTGAAGGAGCAATTTGGGCCAGTCCACTCATGTGAGCCATTTGATGCAACATGGATGGCTAGAAGGGCTTCTTCCACCTCTTCTGCCGTCTTCTTCCTTCGTTCCGTCGAACTTCTTTCACAAACCGACTGACCCAAATTATACTACTAGTACGAACGTATTAAGTACAGTAGGAACACGAAGATACGAGCAGTAGTACCAACTGGAAGAAGAACAGTAGTAAGACATAGTACTAGTACTACTTTACGTACTAAAGAGTTCAAATAACGAGAAAGAACATAAACATAAGGGTTGTTTGGTTCCTAGCCACACTTTGCCACACCTAACCTTAGGCAAGTTTGACCAAGTTAGGTAGGTGTTTGGTTCTAGCCACATTTGAGACAAGGAATTTTTTATGAGCAGTGAACCCCACATGTCATAGACACAAAAAGTGTGGCAAGATTCCCTTAGGCAAGCCAAAGTACGGCTAACAATTTGAGAAACTCAAGTAAGGCAAGTGTGACAAATGTGGCAAAAATCATGTGGCAACATATGGCAAAGATAGTCACAATCCAAACAGCCCCATAGTTCTGCTGGGGCCTCAGCACAACACACCCTTGAAAATAAACTAATAATCAACTAGTCCGCTTGACACTGCAGTAGAACCAGCATGAGCGACGGCACTGCCACCTACTTGGAGTCCGAGTCCATGTCCTCGACTTCGTCCTCGTCCCTCTTCCTCTTCCTCTTCGCTGACGCTTCTTTGCTTGAACCAGACACTGGGCTCTGCTTCTTCATCCAACCCTTGGAGATATTTAAACAAAGGTAGGCATCCATTGCTGCGTATAGGATGTGATGTTCATCTAATGTCTTCGACTCCCATGCATGATGAAACTCGTGATGAGGTTTCTTTAGTTTAGAGTACAAAGGATCAATCATGGTTGCTGCCAGGGTCAACATTGAAGGTTGAGAGGAGGACACCAGGCTTGCCTTCTGGAGATCGAAGGGCTGGCCTACAATGAGACCTATCCGACACAGGACGTCACAGTCGTTCTTAAAGCCTATAGTAACGAATTTCACTCTTTTGTCCTTGAGGAAGTTCTTAAAATCCTGGCACTCAACGTCGGCATGGCATATGTGGTAGACCAAGCAAACGTTATGTACGCAAACCTGGATCACGGTGGGCTTCTTCCTCTCTTCGTCCTTTAGACCCTTCTCTCGTCCCAGGACTGTGGTGTACTCAACATCTAGCCCAGCGACCCACTCATCCGTTGAACTGTTGAACATGCATAGGAAGCGAGCAAGCCATGCTTTCACCGTCTCGGATCCACGTGTGTAGATGACGATGAACTGATCGCCGGTGATGGCTCTAACCTGGTACTCAGCAGCGACCATGGAGATTTGGGAGGCCATGGATTTTGGAGGAGGGTTAGGAGAAGTTGAACTGTTGTACCCCGCAAAAAAACCTGGGAGCGAACTAATGTGAAAGGACGGGATGACTGGGAGCAAACTATTGTAAGGTAGAAGACGGGGACGAGTAGGGCGTGCGAACGGCGTGGGGTTGCTGGCTTGCCCGGTGGATAAACGGCTGCAAGCCCCCAAAGAGTTCTCAAGAACTATGTGGGACCCACTAGATGTCATGTCTACTAGACCCATATCGTAGGCCTGACAGTATAGCTTCTGCCTGTTCGCATGCCATGCCGGCGCGTGGATGTAACTTCACTTAGTTCCGTCAAATGTTGCGCCTCCCATGACCTTCGCCTCCCTCACGCGGTCGCGCCCTTTGAGACTTCGACCGGCTATAAATGGGCAATTTTTTTGCCTTTTTTTAGACAAGCAATTTTTTTGCCTACTCCGCATGCACGATACTCCCTCTGGTCCTTTTTACTCCCGTCAACCGTTTGCAAAGTGTTTGACCAAATTATACTTTTTTTGAACACCGCCTTATATTAATTAACCAGCCACACCAGTACACTCATTCGATACAATATTCACCACACAGGGCGGTACGTTATTTACAAGAATACCGTCTAATCTATTGTCAAAGCTATACTTAGCGATTAAGTGTGCCACCTTATTGGCCGAATGGCTAATCTTTGACAATTGAAGATTGTTGATCAACTTCGAGATGTTCAATGCTTTCATCTTCAGGTCACGCATAGAAGACCTGTCAACGCTTTGATAGGCATCAATGAAATCCCACGACCAAATTTATACTAAAAATATCAATATCTACAATACTCCCAAAACACTTAGGCGCGGTGCATTAACTTCTACCTCGTTTCTTGTTTCTTGACATATCAACCAATAGGAGATATGGGTGTGCATGCTTTTAATGACTTGAGACTACCAAACACGACATGTAGTGGTTAGTTCATTGCATGCAATGCTATTAATTAGCAAATAAACATTAAGATCTCTCGTTTTCCCCTCCTCCTTGGTCACAGTGCACAACCTAAGATGACTTGCTCACCTAGACGGAGGGAGTACTGATTATAATGAGTAATAAGAACTACGTTTTATAATGAGTGTAAAAATATTGATTTGACATTGTGAATGTTGACACATTGTGGAATAGTTTTTGAAGTCTGCAAAAGTACTCAACTAGTGTTGTCGTTCTCCACAAAAAATGTGTTTACCAATGCATGCATGAACTCTAGTTACTCTAACCCCCCTCTCATCTTTAATTCTTTGCCACATCAGCATGTTTGCTATTCCCATGTGCATGATACCAGCTAAGATACCACCATTATGGCCAGCCTTAATCATCGCATGCAATAATTTAGTGCACCTTGAAATATGAACATGTGTGGGGCGTGTTTGTTTTTAATGACTTGAGACTATACCTAGCCCAGCATGCAAGATGACTTATTATGCACCGTTCCCCATACCTGCAGGAAGCCCGTTCATCTCCAATTTTTTTCCTCTCCATGTGTGGAAACAATATGCCTGTCAAACTCTCCTTCTCCCTTCGGTGGTCCCACCACTCCACCCCGTGTGAAAAAATCTGCATGCATGACTCTCCACCCCCCACGCTCGTCCAATCTGTTGTGACCAGCAATATTTCCACCCCTTCGCTCCCCCGTAATTTACTCCAACAAATATGCCCACGTAGCTGTTATTTAATTGCAGGTGCATTCGGTCACTGACATATGGGCCCAACAGGGGTCTGGCCCACATGTCAGTGACGCAACTGCACCGACAGTTAAGTCAGTGCACCTCAGTCCATATCTTACGTAGGTGTGCCATTGCTCACTATAAATAATGCGCCTCCCACGACATCGCTATCTCATCCCCTCACGTTCACGTTCATCGCTATCTCCTCCCCCTCCCTCTCACATCGACCACCATGGCATCGCCCCTCCCAAGCCCTAGGAGCCCCTCGCTGCACCGCGCAGACGGTCACGCGTCGCTGTTCCGTTCCTCGCCGCCACTAGTCGAGGAGGACGCGTCGGTGTTCCGCTCCTCGCCGCTACACGACGCGTCGCCGTTCCATTCCTCGCCGCCACTATTCGAGGAGGACGCGTCGATGTTCTGCTCCTCACCGTGACGCGTCGAGGTGGACGCGTCGGCGTTCCCAATCTCGCCAGCACGCGCGCCGGAGGACGCGTCAGCTCCTTGCTACGAGGAGAACGTCGCGCTGCCCGCCGAGCCCCCCAGCCTTGAGGAGCTTTGGAAAGAAATGGATGTCGCCCTGTGGGAGGCTTTGCCTCCAGCAGAGCGCGCCAAAATAGAGGCGGAGAAGAAGGCCGAGGAAGAGAAGCGCACCGCGGAACAAGCTGCCTGGGAGGCCTATGTCGCGTCCGAGAGAGTCAGGCAATTGGCTCTTTGGCAGAAGGCTCGTGCGAGGGCCGTGACAGTGGCAGAGGATGCCCGTGCCGACCCCTGAGTGCAGTCGGGCCCAAGCGCCTCATCTACGCTTGGTGGTACGTGGACCGGGTGCACGCTTCCAGCGAGGAGGAGTACCTGTTTGCGCCGGATCACCACACCGGTGAGATCGCGCTCGCCCGCTGGTAAGCTGCCAATCAGCACCTCGCGAGTTGTGAGGCTGAGGAAGAGGCGTTGTGTCGGCGCGCTTGCAAGCGGCCGCGCGCCAGGGCACTCGTGGCGCGCAGCAAGCGCTCCTGCGAGCGCCGTGGCTTTTAGGAGGAGTATAATTTTTGTTTCGTAAGGCGATCTCATTAGTTTTGGGACGCAAATGATAAATCCCGAACATTCAGGAATTTTTAGCGTCCTTAATTAAGTATATAAAAGGGAAAGTCTGGAAACCTTCTGTATTCGTACGCATTTTACAAGTACGTGCATATAGCACAAACTTTACTATATACTATCGCAGGAAAAGAATTATATGAGACCCATCCTGATGGATGACACGTGGCATTCACAAATTACAAAGCATCCCCCACCCCCACTTAAAAGCCACGTGTCATCCATCAGGACGGGTCTCACCTGCTAACCGTGAGACCTGGTCTCATATATGAGTAATTTTTGTCCACTATCGCACTACACGTCTCTCTCGATATATGCTTGCAGACTGTGCTACTCCCTCCGTCCAGGTCAATAAGTCATCTTCGGTTGTGCACTGTGACCAAGAAGGAGGGAAGACTTATTGTCGGTGTCAAAACCGGTGGATCTCGGGTAGGGGGTCCCGAACTGTGCGTCTAGGCCGGATGGTAACAGGAGGCAGGGAACACGATGTTTTACCCAGGTTTGGGCCCTCTTGATGGAGGTAAAACCCTACGTCCTGCTTGATTAATATTGATGATATGGGTAGTACAAGAGTAGATCTACCACGAGATCAAGGAGGCTAAACCCTAGAAGCTAGCCTATGGTATGATTGTTGTATATGGAGTTGATTGCCTATGGACTACAACCCTCCGGTTTATATAGACACCGGATAGGGTTAGGGTTACATAGAGTTGGTTACAATGGTAGGAGATCTTGAATATCCGCATCGCCAAGCTTGCCTTCCATGCCAAGGAAAGTCCCATCCGGACACGAGACGAAGTCTTAAATCTTGTATCTTCATAGTCCAGGAGTCCGGCTGAAGGTATAGTCCGGCTACCCGAACACCCCCTAATCCAGGACTCCCTCAGTAGCCCCTGAACGAGGCTTCAATGATGACGAGTCCAGCGCGCAAATTGTCTTTGGCATTGCAAGGCGGGTTCCTCCTCCAAGTCCTTCATAGAAGATTGTAAACACCAAGAGTAGTGTCTGGCTCTGCAAAATAAGCTTCCACATATTGCCATAGAGAGAATGATATCAACACAAATCAAATCTGCTGACGTATTCCACAGTGCGTCATCACACTACAGCCAAATCCTTTACTCGAATCGTTTTCACTTTTCCACCTCAGCGTGTTTTGCGAGGCAGTTTCCTTGGCGCGTCTTGTCAAAGCAGAGATCGTGTGCCCCCCTTTTACGGGATTCTCATCAATATGGACATGGGTAACCCAATCGTGCCCGTTAGCATGTTTTCTCGATTAAAGGCGAGTCCCAAACGGTTACGGGGAGAGCTCCTGGTATTCAACCTCTTATAAAGAGACCAGGGCCTTACTCCTTTTCTCCAATCCCAAAACAAGTTCGCCCGTCGCCTCGAGTTCCAACACCCTAGGCTCCAGATTCCGGGCGCCTCAGACCTTCGACAATGTCCGGTTCTGACCTTCAAGGCCGATCGATGCCCTCCTCCGTCACGGAGGAGGACGTGCTAAAGTTGAGAGAGGCTAAGTTCTTGACCGCGGAAATTTCGCACAGGTTGCCTGCTCAAAGGCAGACTATCCCCAGTCCCCAGCCCGGTGAGAGCGTAGTGTTCGTGTCTCACTTCCTTCGGGGGTTAGGCTTCCCGATGGATCCCTTTATGAGGGGACTGCTGTTATTACGGGCTGGAATTCCATGACTTAGCTCCGGAGTCCATCCTCCGTATCTCCTCGTTTATCGTTGTATGTGAAGCGTTCCTCCGTGTTACCCCTCACTTCGGATTATGGCTCAAGACTTTCAAAGTGGAGCCGAAGATGATCAAGGGACGGCACGCAGAGTGCGGAGGCGCTGTTATAAGCAAAAAATGCTGATGCTCCATGGCCCGAGTGCTCTTTTCAAGAGGAGCTAGGCTTGTGGCAACGAGAGTGGTTTTATATCACCGCTCCCCGGAGCACCAAGTGGGTGGCGCTTCCTGCCTTTCGCTTGGGTCCCCCACCATGGCTAGCGTCATGGGTTAACAGAGGGTTAGATTGGGGTTTGCCCAAAGACGTGCCCTTGTTATAGGGCCGAATTAAGGATCTCTTGGAAGGAGACCTCAGCTTGGTCAAGGTGACGCAGGTCATGCTGATTCGCCGAATATTGCCCGGCAAACATCGCCCCCTTCGCCTGTGGGAGTTTAATCCAGAGGGACCGCGAGCTCTCCAAAATTTTATGGGCGCAACGCCCGCGGAGATGTATAGGTTGTTCTTCGGATCACAAGAGATGTGTCCGGATTTAACCGAGGATGCAGGCCTAAGCTGCAATCGCCCGGATACTCAAGTAAGCAACCTTGTGCCCGGACCTTCTATCCGTATAATTGTCATAAACTTGCCCCTAAAAGAGCCATCCTTTTAAACAGGAGTGGATAGCGAAGGCAAAGCTGATCAGGTGTCCGGCTCCCCTTCCTGAAACTAGGCCGAATCCCGTGCTGGTCAGGATGCTAGAGATAATGCCTTTGGAGGGGGAGGACAAGGAAGCTATGGCCTCCTCGAAGGAGGCTGCTCCGAAGGGAGGAACCGACAATTCCTCTCCTAAGGGGAAGAAGAGAGACGGCTCTGACGACCCGGAAACCATGGCCTCGAAGCGGGGGAGAAAATCCTCGTCAGAGGGTCCGACGCCGGGGAGTTCCTCGGCCGGACTACGCCCTCAAGGGGATTAGCCCTCCAGCGAGCCGTAAGTGGAGAAAGATTTTCCTTTTGAGGGATGAGGGAAATCCTTGATTTATATCTGAGAAGATTAACCAAACCTTTACCTTGTAGCTCGAACCTCAGCCCTTCTCAGCAGAGCTCGTCTTCGGGGGATCTCCTTCCGGAGATGATGGAGAGCGGGACGCCTCCCCCTGCCGTGCCGCCTAGCGAGGCGGGCGACCCTGAGGTGTCGTCGCGGAGGGTTTCTCCGAATCCGGCAGGGGCGGAAGGTAGCTATGCGCCCCCCCCCCCAGGTTCTCCGCGTCCGGCCTTCGAAAGAGATCATGGGACGAGCCCGGCACCGTCTGGTGCTCGGCCGGAGGAGCTAAAGATTCTACTGGGGCGAGCTTCTATCTCAGAGGAGCACCGCGCATTGATGGGCATGATGATTGGAAGGATTTCATCCGTAGAGAGCGGATTGTATGAGGCCGTCAAAAGTTTACTGACGGGTTTCGAGGTACATTAGATAATGTATACTTTTGTCAGTTGCGCATGAATAAGATGCGCCCTGTGTGGATAGTAGCCCCTGAGACTCTGCGCGTCGTCAAGAAATGATGGCACGCGGAGGATCATAATCCCAGGTCTAAGATGTCGCCTTTGAATGTAGGCGGCAGGGTGTCCGGAATCGAGCCGAACTGACGATTTTGCCGAACTAAAGCGGCAACTGGACGTGGCAGATGCCGACATCACGCTTGTCATTAAGCGGCTTGATGAGGCTCAAGGTATGTAATTCCTCGGGCGGCATCAGGTAAGAACAGTTTTATGCATGTGTCTTATGATGTGTGTGCTTGACGCAGATGGTGCGGCCGCCATGGAGAGTCTTAGGGCAGAACTTGCCCGAGCTAAAGAACAAGCCAGCGAAAGTGATTCGGCCACCAGGAAAGCCCTTGAAGAACTGAGAGCCGAACAGGCTACTCATTGCCGAAGCAAGGAAGAGATGGCCGAGATGGCCGAAAAGTTTAAAAGCGCTACAGACCGTTGCAGACTTCTTGAAAAAGAAGACCAGGCGAAACAGACGGACTTAGAGAAGGCCGTTGCCAATGCCAAGGACGCGCGCTCTATGATGAGAGCTGCGAAGGAGGAGCTGCGTCAGGCCGAACAGATTGCGGCTGGAAAGCCCTTTATGCTGCGAAGGAAATTTTGCGATCCGAAGTTTGCTCCGTTGGACCGGATGTGGAGTGTGGAGGATACCTATCTGGACTTGGCAGTGAGTGCTGCTGATGCGACCGAAGACTTTCGAGATCAGAAAGATCGCGAAGTGGAAAAGCTTTTCTGGTCGCAGTTTCACAATCCAGAGCGTCCACTGGCAGTGGATGATCGTCTGGCTCAATGGGCCAAACTGAATAGGTTGTCTGGACTCGCCATGAAGTACGTCATGGGTCACCTGTGGCCGGGGAGATCGGAGCCGAAGAGTTATTTCAGCTTAGTGCAACACTTCCTTGACGCGGTGCCGCGTATAAATGCAATGAAGAGGTCAGCATGCATAGAGGGCGCTAGGATGGCTCTTGCCCGTGTTAAGACATACTGGGCAGAGATGGAGACCATCGTTGTTGCATCCCGAGATTCTTACACAAGCCGAGTACCCTCCAAGCACTATTTTCAGCAAGTTCTTGAAGGCGCTCGTGTAATAGAGACGCAATGCCCGAAAGATGCTATGTTATGATAGCATATGTAATTATAAAGTAATATTTTGATAAACTATAGTGGCCTTTTTTATACTTTTGCCTCCAAGTATTGGGAACACCTCATGTGCGGCCGTTTTAAGATATATATATATATATATACGAAATCTGAAAGATGGCAGTCGTTGGCTTCAGCCCCCACACACATAGTGCCGGGGTGCTTGCAGAAGATGCATTTTCACACTTAACCCAACGTCTTGGTCCTACAAAGGAGGTGATAGCGCAGCGGGCCAGGCAACTGGACTATAATGCTTTAACACTTTCACTTAGCCATAGGAGTTTGAAAGTGAGACTATTTAGGTAGCCCCTTGGTGGCAACTGCGCTCGGCCGAGTTCGGGGCGCGTATGTGCCTGACCGGGAAGCGGCCCTTCGTTAAAGCGGAGGAATCCGATAGATTCCGATAGGTCATTGAGTGGCTGACCAGTCTCACGCTACATCATGACAGTCAGTTTTCAGCTTTCTCTACTGAGGTGCTCGCCCAGCCGAACCGAGGCACAATCGCAGTAGTTCTCCTGGTGCTACCTTAGCCGATAGAGCGGAACGTAAGGTAGCCGAACTCAGGAGCTGGGCAACCCAACATTTGACCAAAGACATGATTCGGAGCTGATGCATATAATGCCAAAACTCGTGATGCCGAACACTCCCTAAGGTGTTCGGTCCTTATGAGTGCGGGCGAAACAACACTCTTTATTAAAAAAGCCCCTAGTGTCCAGGTACGTGCAAAAATTCTGACGTGGCCACATGCCAAGACGCCAGCCTCCTCCTTGGTCATATCAGAAAAAACCAAGGGATGTGTAGCAACAAGAGACAGTAAAAAAGGTTTACGCAGGGTCTTAATCTAAAAAGAATCCTTTAGGATGGGTCCTTACTGCACGTCTGCGCCAGTGTCTCCGTTGTGCCGTATCCTGGACGGGTGCCGCACGATGTTCATCTGTAAAAGAGAGGAACTGAGTTGAAAACGGGTCGTGCCAAAAAAGTTTAAAATAAACAAAGTATAAAGTAAAATATATATGCGTGGAGCCCCTAGTGCGGGGGGTATATGGCCTCTAGGCCTGCATCAATGATGATTTTGCACCGAACTCGTCTATCCGCGTTCGAGGTCTTTGATGGCCTATTTCGAAGTTTTTTGGCCGGTGAGGCCATTTTACTGTGGGGCTGTTAAAGCGGCCGCACAGTCCTCCGCTTGGGGAGGCGCACTATAGTGCTTCCCCTTCAAAGAGATGATGCCTCGTGGACTGGGCATCTTAAGCGTAAGAGATGCATAATGCGGTATTGCGTTAAAGCGAGCGAAAGCTTCGCGTTCCAGTAGTGCTTCATAGCGACTTGAGAACGGGATGATATGGAAGGTCAGCTTTTCGCGGCGGAAGTTATCGGCAGAGCCGAATATGACTTTGAGCCGGAGAAAACCCATACAATGGGTGTCCGGACCAGGTATTACCCCTTGAAAGGAGGTTTTGCTGCGGCGGATTCTTGCTGGGTTTATCCCCATGTGCTGGATTGTATCCTGATATGTCAGGTTTAGTCCACTGCCGCCGCCCATAAGGACATTTGAAAACTGGAGTCCACCAATTATTGGATCGAGTATCAAGGCAGTCCAGCCAATATTCTTGATATTTCTAGAATAATCTAGCTGATCGAAGATGATCGGTTTTGACAACCAGTGGCAGGACCCTTTGGGGATAGGCCGTGTGGTGCGTACCTTTACGGGCGCCGCACGTTTTGTTATGTGAAGTGAGTTCACTGTTTTTACTTCTTGTGGGAAGTTCTTTTGTTTCCTAGTGCTCTGCTTTTGGGGTTCGTCCTCGTCTTCGCTTGGTGTGTCGAGCCCCTTGTGTTCGGCATTGAGTCTGCCGGATTGTTTGAAAACCCAACAGTCTCTGTGGGTATGGTTAGCAGGCTTCCCGGGAGTACTGTGTATCTGACATATCCTGTCCAGGATTTTATTTAGGTTGGATGGATCATCCCTGTTATCCCGTGGGGGCGATTTTGCCTGATTTGGTCGTGAGCCTTTGAATCCGGCATTGACTGCCGTGCTCTTTGGACTTTTGTCCTTAGTCCAGCGGCGGTCCTTGTTGCGTCGCGGTTTTCCGTTTACATCCCTAGTTTTGGATGTACTTGGGTCGCTGGGGCTGCACGTTGCCAACCAGCTGTCCTCCCCTGCACAAAAGCAGGTCATGAGGCTTGTTAGTGCGGCCATTGTTCTTGGCTTTTCTTGGCTGAGGTGTCTGGCGAGCCATTCGTCTCGGACGTTATGCCTGAAAGCTTCTAAGGCTTCGGCGTCCGGACAGTCGACTATCTGATTCTTTTTAGTGAGGAATCTATTCCAGAACTGCCGAGCTGATTCTCTAGGTTGTTGAGTTATGTGACTAAGATCGTCTGCATCCGGAGGGCGGACATAGGTCCCTTGAAAGTTTGCTCGGAAAGCATCCTCGAGCTCTTCCCAGCTTCCAATTGTGTTTTCGGGAAGGCTTTTAAGCCAATGCCGGGCTGGCCCTATAAGCTTAAGGGGTAAATATTTTATGGCATGGAGATCATCTCCTCTAGCCATTTGTATGTGGACGATATAATCCTCGATCCAAACTCCAGGGTCTGTTGTTCCATCATATGCCTCTATGTTTACGGGTTTGAATCCCTTTGGAAATTCATAGTCCAGGACCTCATCGGTGAAACATAGGGGGTGTGCGGCGCCCCTGTATTTGGGTGTGCCGGATTCTGATGATGGCTTCACAGCGTTGCTTACGAGAGCTTGCTTTCTTGGCCCATAAATGGACCTGACTGGGGCATGATGCGAATCCTTAAGTGGGTCGCATGCCGATTTAGGTGCGGAGCCACTTGCCGCTTTATGGGGTCGTCTATCTGACCGTGTGGCTTTCTCATTTTTTGAATGCGAGGGCTCTAGGGCCTCTTCGTCGAATTCAGGCAGTAGCTTTCTTTTCGGATAGCTTTTAGTGCGGCGACTGTCGCCGTATTTATCTGCGGTATTGATTACTTTGCTCCATCTAATCCGGAGTGCATCTTCCGCTGTTTTTAGCTTCCGCTTCTGCTTTTTTAGGCTGCGTGCAGTTGCAACGAGCCTCTCGTGGAGATTCTTCTGCTCCATAGGTTTATCCGATGTGAGGTCGTCCGGAATGCCGATTTCGCTAGAGGAGGGATATTTGGTTTCTCTATCTGTGTTTCCCTGTTCGGACGGTTGCTCTAAGGCCTGCTCATCGTCTACCGGCTCGTCCTGCTCTATGGCTGGGTTTTTGTCGAGGCGGGGCTTGGGTCGGCGTTTACGCCGACGCTTTGATTGTTTTTCGGGGGGTCGATCTCCCATCCCATCCCCTTTTTCCTCGTTCTCGCTTCCTTTAGGGGTATCCACCATGTACACATCGTGAGATGAGGTGGCTGTCCAATGCCCTATGGGCGTTGGTTCGTCGGTATCTCCTGCATCGTCATCCATGCCGTCGATGTCTCCGGAGTCGAAGTTGAGCACGTCGTTTAAATTGTCGACAGTGGCTACCAAGTGGGTGGTGGGTGGGCTTTGAATTTCTTCATCGTCCGTATCCCATCCTCGCTGACCGTAGTTCGGCCAGGGCTCTCCTAATAAGGAGAGAGACTTGACAGAGTTCAGGATATCGCCACAAGGCGAGTGCTGAAAGATGTCTGCGGCGGTGAACTCCATTATCGGCGCCCAATCGGATTCGATCGGCAGGGGCGCGAGGGGTTCGGAGTTCGGAAAGGAGTCCGGATCCTCGGAGTCACGGATGATGCAGAGTGCAGGGCTAGCATTTGGTTCGATCGCCTTTGAGATCGAAGCCCCCGAGGTGACGTCCAACCGCTCATCCTCGATTGGCGCAATAGGCTCCAAGTTAGGGGTCGGAACCGATGCGTGTGCGGCCTCCAGGACACTGTCCGGAGGCAGAGCTAGATCATCCTCCTCGAGATAGTGCGGCGCGCTTGGCCGTGGCTCGAACCCGTCGAAGATCAAGTCTTCGCGGATGTCAATCGTGTAGTTTAAGCTTCCAAACCTGACTTGATGGCCAGGGGCGTAGCTTTCAATCTTCTTCAGGTAGCCGAGCGAATTGGCCCGCAGAGCGAAGCCGCCGAAGACGAAGATCTGTCCGGGGAGAAAAGTCTCACCCTGGACCATATAGTTGTTGATGATCAAAGGAGCCATCGGGCCTAAAGGCGACGACACAGAGGAACTCTCAATGAAATCACCAATGTCGGTGTCAAAACCGGCGGATCTCGGGTAGGGGGTCCCGAACTGTGCGTCTAGGCCGGATGGTAACAGGAGGCAGGGAACATGATGTTTTACCCAGGTTCGGGCCCTCTTGATGGAGGTAAAACCCTACGTCCTGCTTGATTAATATTGATGATATGGGTAGTACAAGAGTAGATCTACCACGAGATCAAGGAGGCTAAACCCTAGAAGCTAGCCTATGGTATGCTTGTTGTATATGGAGTTGATTGCCTACGGACTACAACCCTCCGGTTTATATAGACACCGGATAGGGTTAGGGTTACATAGAGTCGGTTACAATGGTAGAAGATCTTGAATATCCGCATCGCCAAGCTTGCCTTCCACGCCAAGGAAAGTCCCATCCGGACACGGGATGAAGTCTTCAATCTTGTATCTTCATAATCCAGGAGTCCGGCTGAAGACACCCCCTAATCCAGGACTCCCTCACTTATACACCTAGACGGAGGGAGTACTAACATTACGATGCGGTTTTTTTAAAAGTAGAAAAACAGCACTAGTCAAGCTTGTGAAATGATTCAATGCAAAACAAATGCAAAAATGCTCATTTGATTGTTTACTTTTAGCGTCCTTCTGTGTGGTTATTTCTCTGTCGTACTTTGTACGGAGTATCTCACTGGTTGGAAAGGCATGCAAATTCCCAAACCGCTTCCTACACCCTGTATCTCACTGGTTACCGGTGTTGACGTTGTCGCCCATCTCGTCGAGGATGAGGTTTCCGAGGTCGGGGAAGAAGTTGTCGTTCGCAACTAATCATGTGGACTAGCATACTAGTAGGATACAGAGTAGAAACATGAATTTTACCACGATTTCGAACAGGAAGACAGAAACACATACGGTGCAACGGGAGCTGCACCGTTGGCGTTGAGGTTGTCGCCCATGTCCAAACACCACGTAGACACGGTCTTTGAGCACGGTTCGTAGTTGTTCCACGCTCGGGCATTGAAGTTTGTAACTATCTTAGATTAGAATATATACTCCTCCGGTGCTAGTAGTAGAGCAGAGTCCTACTCTACTACTCTACTCAAGCAAGTTAGGGCATAGCATTGTAGGGAGTACCAGTACTGTGATCACTCAAGCAAGTTGTCTGGCATCGACATGACCCTACGCTGCTGGTATGTGTCTCGTAAGTCAAGCGGCGTGTTGTAGTCATCATCACCTGTCCACTTCCCGCAGCACATATTCGCTTCTCCATCTTTGTCCGCACATAATCTCGTCCAATCTTCCATCCCCGCTAAAGCGCCTCCCCCCTCATCCGAAACCCAAGCACTAACAATGGCAGAACCGAGCAGCGTCCGCCGAAAGAGTGGCTGGAATTCGCTCCCCACAGAGGTAATCAAGCTCATTGTTTCGCGTGTGGACAATCTCAGTACCATGCCGCTCGCCGCGTGCTCGTCGGGGCTGTACCGTTTACTCAAAGCCCTCAGGCCGGAGCTTTTTAAGCCAGCTCCTTACTTGTTGATGCCGCCTGATCTTCAGAAACGGCGTGTCACGCAGCATAACGATCGTAGGGTGGCGAGCATCAACCCCCTTGACTGCGATTTGATCCCCGTCGGCCTCAACTACATTAACGGTATGTACTGGGTCGGCATGAACATGTCTTGGATGGTGCTCATCGACGGTCGCGGCAGCTGGATGCTCGTGGAGGTCTACACCCGGCGATTAATCCCGCTTCCTTCGATTGACACTGCACTGCTTTGGCACCACGGCCCAGAATACTCGGAATCTGACAGTAGCCAACATGATACCAAGTTTGATTTGCTCAAGGTTGTAATCTGCCAAGTGCCCACAAGATCTGCGAATTATAAAGACTTCAGGCTAATTGCGTTTTTCAACCGCGGTCTCGCCTATCTGACAGGTCACTGCGGTAAGTGGATAAATCTGCACGTCCATCACGGGATCATACATCCTCCATGGTTCTCTGATGCCATTGAACACAAGGGCTTCATTTACGTTGTCGACTCCTTCTATGGCTGGACGTATTGCTGGCCTACTCCAGTCATCGCTACAAATGGCTATTACAGCAGTATGTTACTTTCCTATGATATCATGATGGCTTGCTTATATTACTGTCAACATTTGCTGAAAAAATATGCATGCTCATAACATGCTGTTCTTAAGATTGACTAAATCAAGAGCCCTTTTTTATTTGACTCCAACTTGATATGATGTTGTAGGCCGCCTGGTGTCCCTACCCTTCCTAATCCCAGAACCTTTCAAAGAAAAGCGGCATGGCAGTTGCAGGTGGTTCCTGGCTCGATCAGACGACGGCGAAAGATTGATGATCGTTCACACGTACCGGACTTGTTGTTTCGCGGAATACAATCACAGTCACTTCAAGGTCTTTGAGCAGGATCCCAGCTTCTCTGGGCCTTCAGGAATTTTTGATTGGAGGCTGGTAAGTAGCCTTGGTACACGCTCTCTGTTTGTCGGACTGAATTATCTGATTAACCAGGAGATAACCTACGGCAAGGATCATGTTGGCAGCGCGGTTTCGTTCATCAGGCACAACTGTGTGTACACAGTGTACCATGCGTCTCTGCATGCACCATACCCTGATATGTGCCGCCACGCTCTGCAGCCCAAAGTAGGAGAGAGGGTTGCAAGTATCAGACTTTGACCTGCTGGCTGGAGTTTCCCCCGTCAGCCAATCTCCACAGCTTAATAAACAGTAATGTCTAAGTGAGCCAGTTAGTTAGATCATACACTTGGTGTAGTAGGATCTTTATTTAGTTTGATGCATACACTTGTTCTTTTTTGGTAGCCCTTTTGTAATGATGGTTGATGTTTGGTTTGGAAGAGAGAGCTGCGTCTTCACTCTTTTGGCCTGCTTACTGCTTCTGTTGCACCCCCAGCCCTAGTTGCTGCTGCTGCTGTTTTCAATGTACAATCAGTAGCATATTTCGTCTGTTGGTTGAATAAATGTGTTGTTAGAACGGCAAACACAATGTTTTGGAAGTCGTTGTATGGTTCGATCCTTTAGTGCCCCGTACCGTACGTAGCGCATACTATTTATTGTACGGAACACATTTTTTTTCAAACTCGAAACACATTTTCCACTTGTTGATAACATGCAGCCCACTGATGAAGGCCCAATAGAGAAGCCCATAATTAACTGGAAGGGAGGCTCTCACATGAATTCAGCCCAGGTACATGCTCATGGTCCCCTAAACATAAATAAGTAAATAAATAAATAAATAAAGCTAAATGCTCATGCACCAGTTCTTTGGGAAAATAGGTAGCCCAGTATTTCTTTTTGAAGAATACCCAAGCTAGGCCTATTTGTTTTCTCTGAATTACTGGGCTGCAAATCTTTCAAGATGAGGAGGGATGCATTCCGGCCTGGCTTAAGATTATGGTCAATGTCTGTTAAAAGTAATATCAAAAGGGGTTGAAAATTCCAAAAAAATTATAGCAAATGGGATATAAGTTTCTTTTTTTGTTTTTGTTCTTCACTGATATCTTATATGTATTTCATTGGATTTAACATGACATAGTACTAATTTATTTTTAAATTTGTTTTAGTACGGCTATTAATTTTTTGATTAAGAATATTTCGTTCCCCAGCAAAAATTTGCGAATTTTCAAAATTTCCCACATATTTAGTTAATTTTTTGACCCTGGTACTGACGAGAAAATGGCCAGCAATTCTAAAAATGGAAAACAGGCTGCAATAAATTCCATATGAATTAGAAAATGAGTAAAAATTATAAAAATAATAGCAAATGGGTTGTACACGCCACAGATTTCAAGGCTGATTTGTCTACGCAAGGCTTTGTCACTGAACACACGATTCTAGCAGCAGTTAATGTTGGATGTCCATCCAACGGCTGACGTGCTTCTTCAATCTCTGATCTTCCTGCTCCAGCCGCCTAAACTAGCGCCGACGGGACTGCTTGCTCCCTCCTCTTGTGGCCCGCTGTGATGCCGTTCAGGCTTCCCCGGCCCACCCTACTCTCTCCGCTGGCCTGGCCGCACGCAATCAACTACCTCCTTATTACGCGAAAAAAATGATTCCTCCCACTGACATCTGGGGCGCACCGGTTGGGAGGCTGACCTATGGGCCTACTAAGTTGACGCGTACGCAGGGCTTGTCAACTTAGTCAACAAACGATTCTAGAAGCAGTAACCGTTGGATTTGAATCAAACGGTCCTGCTGCTTCTTCAATCGCTGTTCTTCTTGCACCAGCCGCCCAAACCAGCGCCGGGGAGACCGCCCCCTCCTGCCTCCAGTGGCCGGCTGTGCTTCCGATGAGGCCTCATTGCCCCCTACTACTCCCACTGCTAACCAGGCCCTACGGCGACGGCAGCCTCACACCGCAACCGAACCAGTGAACCCTCGTACTCCTCTCCGCGTGGGCATCAACTGCCGTGTCTTCCTCGGCTCCGCGTCGTCCCCTTCCTAGGCCTCGCCATCGTCCACCGCCTTGGTGCTCTCGGCGCGGTGTGGTCAACGTGGTCAACGATATTCCATCGGAAGAGTACTGTACGTGGAGAGGCTGACAGCTGGGTCCACGGCCACAACCCAGTTTTTTGTGATTTGCCAAGTAAGTCACTTTGTCAGGCCTGTTGGGATGCAAATCTTTCAAGACGAGGAGAGCTTTCATTCGGCTGGCGGAGAAAATGGCCCATCAGTTATGAGAAATGGGATGTACATTTTTAAAACACATCAAACTGGCAATTAGTTTCAAATATCTTTTCTTCATTTCGAGATTTGAAATTACATTAATTTTTATGCATGGATAATTTGTTGGAAATTATATTGATATACATTTATTTTTAAAATCAGTTTGAATGTGTGTTGAAATTTCGGGATTAAAATCAGGTCGGATCGCACCGAAATATGCAAAATTTCATATAATTTTTTAACCGTGGCCACAATATGGGCTGTAATGCTAACAAAAAGAATATGGGCTCAAGAAAACCTTAATAATTAGCAAATGGGCTGTAAATTATTAGAAATAATGGCAGATGGGTTGTATGCTGTTTTCCATAGATTTGAGGCTTTCCTAAAAAAAGGTTGACGCACAAGCAGTAACTGTTGGATGGCCATCCAACGGCCGTCGTGCTTCTTCAATCTGTGCTCTTCCTGCTCCAGCCGCTCAAACAGGCGCCGACGGGACTGCCTGCTCCCTCCTCCCCGCAGCCGGCTCTGCTGTCGCGCAGGCCTCACCGCCCCACCGTACTCCCATCGCTGGCCTAGCCATCCCTCTACTCACCCACACCTGCTGTTATTCTCCGGCGATGGCAGACGAACCAGTAAACCCTCGTACAGTCGTACTCCCCTCCGCGTGGGAAACAACTGCCGAGTCTTCCCTGCCTCCGCGTCGGTCCCTTCCTAGGCCTCGCCGTCGTCCACCGCCCTGGTCCTCTCGGCGCGGCCTGGTCAACGTGGTCAACGACCGACATGCATCTGAAGTGGACCATACGTGGAGAGGCCGACAGCTGGGTCCACGGCCACATGCAAGCAAATGCCTCCTTATTACGCGCAAAATAATGATTCCTCCCCTCACATCAGGGACCCACCGAAAGGGCCTATGTATTTCATGAAAAAAACGTTACCGCCGCTGACAGCTCGGACCCACCAGCTATATCTTACGCTCAAAAAAATGAATACCCCCAGCTAGCTGGGACCCACCTTGGTGGGAGGCTGACTTGTGGGCCTACTAAGTTGACAGGGACGGAGGGCTTTGTCAACTTAGTCAATATGCACGATTCTAGCTCCAGTGATCGTACGATGTCCATCCAACGGCCGTAGTGCTTCTTCAACCTTTGGTCTTCTTGCTCCAGCTGTCCAAACCAGCGCTGGTCGTGCCTCGTGCTCCTGCCTCCCGTGGCCGGCTGCGATGCAGCAGAGGCTCACCGCCCCCTACTACTCCCACCGCTGGCCAGGCCATCCCTCTACTCACCCACACCCCATGTTATTCTGCGGCGACGGCAGCCTCACACCGCAGCGAACCAGTGAACCCTCGTACTCCTCTACGCGTGGGCATCCACTGCCGCGTCTTCCCCTTCCTAGGCGTCACTGTCGTCCACCGCCCTGGTGCTCTCGGCGCGGTGTGGTCAATGTGGTCAAGGAACGGCTTCTATCGGACGTGGACTATACGTGGAGAGGCTGACAGCTGGGTCCACGGCCGCAGCAAGGAAGTGCCTCCTTATTACGTGCAAAATAATTATTCCTCCACCTGACAGCAGGACCCACCGGACGGGCCACCGTATTTATGAAAAAAACGTTTCCCCCTGACTGCTGGGACCCACCAGTTGCATCTTCGCACGCAAGGAAGTGCGTCCGGAAAAAACGATTTGCCCCCTGACTGCTGGGACCGACCAGCTACATCTTCGCAAGCAAGGAAGTGCCTGACAGCCGGGACCCACCTGGTCGAAGCGTACGTAGCATTGTCATTCTGATCGCGAACGTGTACATACATACTGGTCGATGTAGAGGCGCGCACGTGTCGTAGTAGAGGCGCGCACATAGCATTTACACGTACGTACAGCGGCCAGGGTGCAAGAAAGAAAATACGGCCACGTATGTGTACATACGGGCGGGGTCTCGAACGCCTACTCGCGAGTACGTACGACGAGGGCTCGTGTACATGGCTGGGTCGGAACAGAGAAACAGCGTCATCTTCGTGTTCATGGGGAGGCAACGGAATGCGTCGTGTTCATGGAGAGGCAACGGACTTCTCGTGTTCATCGGGGGGGCTTGGACGGAACAGGTGATGGAAACGAGGCCTGGCGTACCGCAGAACGGAGGAAACGGCCTTGTGTTCGACCGGCCACGTTCAAAACGGGATCCTATTCATCGGGAGGGGTCTGGCGTACCGCAAAACGGAGGAAACGGACCTCCTACGGTCGAAACAGGGGTCCTGTTGATCGGGAGGGGTGTGGCGTACCGCAAAATGGAGGAAACGGACTTGTGTTGGAGCGCTGCGGACGAAACGGGGGTCCTGTTCATCGGGAGGGGTGTGGCGTACCGCAAAACGGGACTCCACGGGATACTGTTCATCTCCACCGTCGACCTC